>NC_092133.1:54813081-55121735 GCF_043159975.1 Macaca nemestrina | reverse complement strand
CCTGGTAGCTTGGGTCGCTGGCCTTCTTAGTAGCTTACTTACTTGAGTACTTGCCCTGCTTTTTGGTGGTGGCAGAAAGTCAAGCCCAGCTAGAAAGAGTTGGTCAAGAGACAAAAGGGAAAAATACAAACCAAGCAAATAAAATGTTTAAAAATGTTTTAAGAAATCATGATTTAATATTAACAGCATCCAGTACTTCATTGCCAAGTTTATTAAATGTTGTCAAAGACATTTAGCTGATGTAGATTAAAAGACCCTTAGGCCTCTGTTACTGTCTTCAATCCTATATTGTTAAAAGTGATCTACTTTTTTAAAGTGATGCAGGATATACAAAAATGCTCAATCCCTGCTAGTACTTAGTTCATGTAGAGATGAACAGGCTCCATTTCTCCTAGACTGAGCTGCCATTATCTCCACACCCACTCTACCCTTTTTCATTTTTCCCTAATTCCCAACCTAAGGAAGAGAGACTGTCCTACTTGGCCTCAAGTTTCCCCTTTTAAGCTTCAGGGAATTAAACATGAAGCATAAGGACATTGTGTTTATCTCCCTGATTCTGAGGAACCAAATGTCCTATTCCATTCATAACATTTAAATTTTTTTCTTCATGTAGTTGTATAAAGCATTTTACCTGACTTGATTTTAAGATGTCATTTACCTCTCAGAGAAGCAGAATGGTGAAATAGAAAGAACTAAGGTCTAGACTAGGGCAATTCTGGTCCCAAATCCAAGATCTATGCATAAGATATCTTCATCTCTCTAAGTCTCAGTTTCCTCCTATGTAAAATGAGATAATAATAGTTTCCAAGTTTTGGAGGAGCACTATGTAGGATAATAAATGTAAAGCACAAAAATAGGACAACATTAGGTTTCCACTCTTTTTCTTGTTTCCCCAGGGAAAGCTCAGCTTCCTCACATACTGAATACGTGATAAAGTCCATGTGGTCTCCTAAGACGAGGGTCATCTTACATATCCCAGAGTCCAGATCATGTCTGCCCTGTTTTTCTGACATCAAAAGTTTATGCTCTTGTTGAGAGTCCACTGGAAATGATGTTTTCTTGAAGCGTATATAATGATATAAGAAAATGAACAGGCACCATTCATGAAAAAGTAAGATAGAAATTATGCAGTATAAATACAGTTTTTAGAAAGTAATATATGTCCATACATTTATATATAGGACATTTGGTGGCATCACAATTTATCTCACCTGTGTAATATCAGGTAGTTGTTCAGGACGATACAAGACACTTTTCTTTTCTTGCTGACTTGCAGCATTTAAAACTGAAAAGAAAAGCAAAATTGCCTACATGTGGGAAATATTCAGAGGGAGAGAGGATTTAGCTAAAAGCTAAATAGAGAGCAGGAATTTTTAAAGCAAAATGCTGTGTGTTCTCTGAGGCTGTTTCTACCCTTTTCTCTCATCTGCTTGAAATTATCGGTAAAGTAGCAATTGCTCATCTGGTACAAATGATATAAGATGAGGGAGGGGAAAGCCACAGGCTGCTGATGGGCCCCAACTAAATCAAGAGGATTATAATCACATACTCATGCATGCACACACACATGTGCATTGAAAAAAAAAAAGAAGGAAAAGATAAAAAAGTTATCAACTTTGTGTAATGATATTCCCTATTGAATTGCATTTTCCAAGCTTAAAAATGCCTCTTGGGCTTTATTTGACAAGCTGAAATAATAAACTGATCATGAGCCCCAAGAAAAACTAAAGCTGTCCTGGATTAGGGTTTTATTCTCTCCACTTCCCAGATCTTTGGTACTGACAGTGGATCCTCAATAGAAGAATAGGGTTATCAGATCTTGAGTTAACCTATCAAAACCCAGTCTTTTAAATCATATAACAATGTACTACACCTAGATGTCACTTTTCAGAGAGATTTACCAAAGGCCACACATAATTAGTGAAAAAACAACCTTGGAAGCCTTGACTCCATGTTACCTCTAGGTCTCTCTTCCTTCGTTACTTTTATATGCATAAGCATTAAAAGAAAACAATGTGTGTTAATGCATATGTGAGTGTATGTGCATATATGTGTGTGTGTGTAGAGATAAAGAGAAAAATAAGTGAGAGAGATTACATATATATGCATAGATACATACATGTATCTATATATTATATATATTTCTATATGTTTGTGTGTATTTTTTTTCCTGAGGGTGCAATAGTCTTAATTTATACTTTACATTAAAGTGTAAATTAATTGTACTTTAATGCCAGAAATATCTCAAAACATCTGAACCTCTGTCAGGGTTATGGCATGATGGAACTGTGACTTGGGAAGCCAACCAGGAAGATAGGCTCAAGAAGCAATTCTTAGGACCTAATGTTTCAAATAAAGGGCTTAATTATCATGTGAAACCCTCAGGGCCCAGGCCCAAGAAGAGCAAATTTCCTCTAAAGGACTTCCTCTAAAGGACTTCTGCTTGGTTTGGTTACTCCATCAGGCACAGCTCCCTAGTGTAGTCTCAGGCAGGCATTCTCTCTCATTTATAGCCTTGGATCTAGCCCCATTCTATGAGTAGATCAAGCTAGTTCCTTACATGACAAGCTAGTTCCTTCCATTCAGTCCTGGGAGTGACTGAATGGGTTGGAGAAGGTCAATTTCTTAGTCTAACCCTCTTTCACCCCTGGGCCAATAGCTAAATCCAGTGCTCATTTCTCCTATTTTTGCTTCACCCACCTAAAATTTCACCTTAGATTATATAGTGATCATCACTGGACACACCTCCAAGAGAAGGGTAGGGCCCTAGAAACCAAACTAACAAGAGTAATAGATCTGCCCTTCTAAAAATAGTGACTATCCTGTATTAATAAGTAAAGATCAGCAAAGGACAGATGCAAATTTAACACCGGAATGGTCCTTAATTACAGATCCTCTAGACAGGAATTTCAAAACGCTTTGTGGTGCTCCATGCCTCTTTGGACTTGCTACAGATTTGTGAGTTGTTTTGTGAAAAGTCTTGGGCTCTCAGTGCTTTTGCGCAATTAGAAATCTTTCACATACTAAAGGGCTTTAGTTCTGTGTGCAGCCTAATGCTTCTTTACAATTTCCAGATTATGTATGTTCTTGCCTTCCCTCTGGTTCAGGACACATTTCCGACGCTGTAGCCGTACGGCATAATGGGAGGAGCATGGGCTTTGAAACCAAACAAGCTAGACTTCATTCTCAGGACTGCCACTCATTAACCTGTTGTTAGTAGCTCTGGGCATCAGTTTCCTCACCTATAAAAAAGTATGTTTTGGTGGGGGACGGGGGGGAGATGCAAGGTAAGGATTAAGCAAGATTGGACAGTGCCTGCAATATGGTAAGAAATGTCTGCTACTACTACTATTATTATTATTTCTATTACTGTTGACCTAAGTGTCTGAGCAAGATTGCTTTACATTGTCACCAGGAGGTGGAAAATTAATAGTTAATTTGACAGGCCTCAAAAAAGGAGTGACATGAAAAGGAATGAGAAAGATACTATAAATATCCACCCATAATCTTATTTTTAGTACTTCATTAACATTGTTATTATTATTTTTGGAGTCTCCCAATCTTTTCTGCAGAATTTTTTTTTTTTTAATTCATGGATCATAGGTTTCAAGCTGGCATAATTCTTGCTTTATTATAATTTGCCATATGTGGACATGTTCTCTATATTTAGCCTTTGAATATAAAAACTTTACCATCTTGCCGAAATGCCAGGAGTTTTGAAAATTTGAATATAGTCAAACTGTCTGGTTTGTAGAGGAAATAACAGGTCTACAAATTTTAGCATACTTGCCAAAAAGGATCACAGAGCAGAATTTGGATTTTCTCATTTCTTAACAACTAGTTCATGGGAAACTAACATAAGACCCACAGAGCCTCAATTTTAGTGAGATACACAAGAAGAGCATTTAATTGTGCTGTGAATTTGAAGCAGGTACAACTTGAAAAGAATTGGAACCGTTCTTCACGTTGGCTGTATCATCCGAGTCCCACAGTCTCCTCTGAAGGACAACAGAAGAAGAAATAGCCTGAACAAGAATCCAGTACTTCTTTCCAAACTCCAGGCCAGGTTTTTCTTTTTGAATTGTGGATTTTAAAACAGAAAGAAAAAAAGGAAAATGAAGGGAAAAATCCCTTTTTTGTTATCTGATTTCCTCACAGTATTTTTCTAAGAATATCCCATGGTTAGTCACTGTATATGGTGCTGTATTTGTTTTCTCATATACCAAAAGGTTAGGAAGATCTTTTACATTTTAAAGATCTTTATATTTTTAGGAAGATCATTTATATTTTACAGATAATGTCTCAATAACTACTTGGTTAAAACCTAGCTTCTCTTTTTAAAAGAGCTTACTTTTATTGCGATGATGGACTTGAGAGAGGGTTTTTAAAAATTTATTCTTTTAGTATTGTTTTTATTGTTGTTGGTTGTTTGCTTGCAAGAAACAAGCTTATTTTTCCATAGAATCATCTTGATAATGTAGCTGTAGAAATATTTTAGGGATCTAGAGGAGACCTATGAAGAATGCTTTCTAAAAACAGTTCCTTATACTTTAGAAGATTGACACCACAGACATGTATGCACACACGCACACACATGATGACTCAGACAGCAAGTTACTGTTGTCAATAAACATGGCTAGGACCATTTGCCTGATGCCTGGCCCCACCCTCCTTTTGTCACTCTCCTTCTCTGGGCTCCTGATACCCATCTGCAGCCCAGTTATCTCCCAGGCTGACTCCCTGCTGCCAGAGCTCTCCAGGTGACACAGAATCACGGCATGTATCCTGCTAGTGTGTTTCTAACTATGAGCCACATTTTAGTTGCGGAGTTCATTTGTTTCTGAGTTCACTTCTAACTCGTGACATAGTTCCAGGACCTGCACCCTATTTTGGTCCCCAGTGCCACAGTCTTTTTGCTTATAATCTATACTGCACGGCAGGTTTACCAGGATGGAGGCTCATTTTTATTCCTGTCAAACTAACCTAAGAACTAGAGTATTACCCCACATCTGGGATTTTGTTTCAAACATTCCCAATAGCAGCTTCTAGACTGTTGGCCTGGATCACTTCCCATTACTTGCTCCTAGGCTTATTGCTGTTAATCCTGCCCTGCAATGTACTAAGCATTGATTATGTACCAGGCATCATAATTGGAATTTACCTTACTATGGCTAATGTGCAATATTGTGGTTAAGAATACTTACTCTGAATGCCAGGTAAATTGTAGCTCCACCATTTACTATGATTTAGAGCAAGATGCTTAATGTTTCTATGCCCCAGTCCCTTATCTATAAACAACATAAAAACATCACCCACTCTTTAGGGTTCAGTAAGAATCAAGTGAAGTAATAAATATAAATCATGTCAACATGCTGAGCACTCAGTGAATGTTAGTTATGATTATCATATACTCAGGTCCATAGAAATTTCAGAACTTTATTCCATAGACATTTTATACCCATTTCATGTATAATTTTACTTAGAGATAAGTAACTTACCCAAGGCCAAGTAATAGAGCTAGGATTTGAAACAAGGTCTGTCTGACTCCAAATTCATTCATTCAACAAATGTTTGTTGACTGTTCATTGCTGGCTTTGACAAAAGATGGGCTTTAATAAGCCAAGGAAGCATTGATCATCAGAGAAATGCAAATTAAAACTACAATGAGATATTATCTCATCCCAGTTAAAATGGCTTTTATCCAAAAGACAGGCAATAACAAATAACAAATGTTGGTGAGGATGTGGAGAAAAGGGAACCCTGTACACCTTTGGTAGGAATGTAAATTAGTACAACCACTATGGAGAACAGCTTGGAGGTTCGTCAAAAAAACTAAAAATTGAGCTACCAAATGATCCAGCAATACCACTGCCATGTATATACCAAAAAGAATCAGTACATGGAAGAGATAGCTACACTCCTATGTTTGTTACAACAGTGTTTACAGTTGCTAAAATTTGGAAGCAAGCTAAGCGTCCATCAACAGATGAATGGATACAGAAAATGTGGCACATATACACAATGGAGTACTCTTCAGCCATAAAAAAGAATAAGATCCTGTCACTTGTAACAACATGGATGGAATGGAAGATCATTATGTTAAGTGAAATAAGCCAGGCACAGAAAGACAAACATCACATGTTCTTACTTATTTGTGGGACCTAAAAATCAAATCAATTGAAGTCATGGACATAGAGAATAGAAGGATGGTTACCAGAGTCTGGGAAGGGTAGTGGGGATTGTGGAGGAGTTGGGGATGCTTAATGGGTACAAAAAAATTTAGAAGGAATGAATAAGACCTACTATTTGATAGCATAATAGAGTGACTACATTCAATAATAACTTGATTGTATATTTTAAAATAACTTAAAGAGTATAATTGGATTGTTTGTAATTAAAAGGATAAATGCTTGAGGGGATGGATACCCCATTCTCCATGATGTGCTTATTTCACATTATGTGCCTGTATCAAAACACCTCATATACCCCATAAGTATATACACCTACTATGTACCCACAAAACTAATTTAAAAACAATTAAAGAAAATAAAGTCAAGGAATATGGGTAGCCTCTAGAAGCTGGAAAAGGCAAGAAAATGGATTATTCCTCAGAGGCTCCAGAAGGGAATACATCCCTGCTGACACCTTGATTTTAGCCCAGTGAGACTCATTTTAGTCTTCTGACTTCCAGAACTGTAAGAAAATTAATTCATGGTATTTTAAGCCACTATGTCTGTGGTAATTTCTTACACCAGCAATAGGAAATCAATACAGGTGCCCATGTTATGTGTCAAACAACTTGTATTTCCATAATCATAGCATATCTCTGTGCCCTTACTTAATAACTTATATAGCATGTGTTTAATAAATATGAGTTGAGTTATTCCAGCTTCCTTCATTTCTATCTAACCATGAATATATCATGTTGGACATTGATAAAATGATCTCCAAAATCAGTTCCATCTCTAGTTATCTCTGGCTCACAGTCACATAAATAGATTTTTAATACCATCTTTTTTAGGACCACTTCTGGGAACACAGTGGCTGCTTAGTATGTAGTTGCAGAAGGGAAGAATGGGATGAATGATTCATTGTCACAAAGCAGTCTTTATTTATTTGTTTGCTTGCCAACAACCAAACACCCAACTACAGTAACTTTCAGTGGACTAGAGGAGGGGGCTAGAAAATCCAAAATGGAAGACTATGTCTCCAAAAGTATTATTTTAGTTTCAGAATATCTTTCTGTTATCAGCAGATCCACAATTATTTTAAAATAACTACTGGGGTTGTGCCCTTATGGTACAAGCTTTACATTATATATCTGATTTACTTCTCTAAATTAAATTTAGAATAAGTTGGTTTTTATAAGGATATTTATAATCCCTGATCACTGATACTTTCTTAGTCCACTGTGTTGGTTGGCAGAAAAGGAAGGAATAAAGGGAAAAGGTAAAAATAAGTCAGGGGTCATTGGCCGACAGCCCAGGGAAGCCTCAGGGACCACTGTGACTTTGGGTGGTGTCAGGGATAGCTATTGTTTCAGCTTTCTGCCTAGGCTCCATTGTTACTTGATCTGATATCAGTACTGCTGCTATCTAGTTGGAAACTACCCCTCCCCCATTCTTCATCCTTATGGGCTAGGAGGGGCCATCCCACTCTCCAGTTGCAGTGTAGTCCTATGATCCAAGTCTCTGCCCAATTATCACATTCTATTTTCCTGATCCCAGTGATTAGTTTGGGCTTAGCCACCTGATCCAAGTCAAGGCTATTAGATATTGGTCCAAGATTTTGATGAAACTATTGGAAATAGAGATTTTCTCTTTTCTCGTTGGAATGTCTTAGAATTTAAGACTGATTTAGATCTACTGACAACCATTTTGTCATGACAAAGGAAAACCTGAATAAAAACAGGGCTAATGGAGGATAAAGCGGAGACTAGCAATAGAGAATACAGCATCTGCAATGGAATTATTCAAACTCCTGGATCCTGCTTGCCTAAACGTAGTACCACCTAGAACTTTTAAGTGAGCTAATCAGTTTCTGCATCTGCTTAAGCAAGTTTAAGTTGTATTTCTGTCTTGTGAAAACCAATTTTTTTTTGCCTAATACAAGGAGTCATCACAGTCTTGCAGACACACAAACTTAAAATTGAGGTCTTTAGAAATGATCAGACCCAGAGGAACCGACTTATAGTAACTGAATTTAAAAGAGACTGAGGTGTAATACAGAATAACTACTTTAATAGACATTTGCAGATATCTACAGTATTAACATCTTCTACCTAGGACACCTACTTTCCGAAAGCATTTGACTTGAGAAGCCAAATTGGCAAACAAAAGATAGCCTCAAGATTCAGAATCAAAGAACCTCGGCTAAATTGGACCTATTTTATCTGGACCAAGATGAAGACTTATGATCTACAATGCTGCCTACAAGAACACCTGAATTAGAATCTACTAGATTTGGCACATCCTTTCTCTGGACACTATTACATAATTCTCAGACTGCCTTTTTATGCTTCAAATTGGCTATCCCGCTTCTGCTCACGGAAGTTAATCCATTATATTGACTCTCTTCTTTCTCCAAATATTCAATTAAATTCCATTTCCCAAGTTGCAATCACGTTCTCTTTCTGCTTTCATGATCTATGTCCTGACCACCTTTGGCAACAGTACAGCTGTTTTAATGCTTTCCAGACTCACATGCATGGAAATTTCTTGGTCTGCACTAACAAGTAGCCAATTTTACCCACTGGTAATTTTCAGTAGTTTAACTCACAGAGGGCAACGGGAGAAGAGCACCTCATTATTGTCCCAAATACTGTCTAGAAGGGAAAGTCTAACTGGGACTGGAGAAGTTGCTGTATACTTGGACTGCCAACATTCCAAGTACCTGAGGCCCTTTTTTTTCTAATTGAGGTAAAATTTCTAACAGCATAGCAACATATCAAGTCTTAGGTGCATAATTCAATGCATTTTAACAAGTGTATATAGCCGTGCAGCCAATATCCAAATGAAGATATTCATAACTGCAGGAAGTTCACAGGATTATTTATTTATTTATTTATTTATTTATTTTGAGATAGAGTCTTGCTCCTGGAGTGCAGTGGCACGATGTTGGCTCACTGCAACCTCTGCCTCCCAGGTCCAAGCAATTCTCCTGCTTCAGCCTCCTGAGTGGCTGGGACTACAGGTGCGTGCCACCACGCCTGGTTAATCTTTGTATTTTTAGTAGAGACAGGGTTTCACCATGTTGGCCAGGCTGGTCTCAAACTCCTGATCTCAAGTGATCCACCCACCTCAGCCTCCCAAAGTGCTGGGATTACAGGAATGAGCTTGATACTCAAAGTTTCACAGACACCAAGCAATATTAGTTGTACTTTCAGTATCCATTGATTGCGAAAATACATACAGTTTTGACAGAAATATGATACTAATTCAGTAATGTTGTTATGTAATTATTTGTTTTAATAGCCACGATTGTATTGAAATATTTGAAAAATAGAACTGCTTAGAATAGAATGTTTGAGATATTACTTAATTTGTGAACAGATAATGCTTAGTGTCCGTAAGGATTCAAATGCTTTTAGAAATAACCTTTCAACCACCTCCATAGAGGTCTGTGTCTCACAGATTAATAGGGCCTGCTTTGGCTAATCCAAAATGTATATGGCCATGAACATTTGGGTATGTAGCAAAGTACAAAAAACTTTCTAATATCATTATGACTGTTGGCATAAACAGTTCACAGATAGGTAAAAGTAAAAACATGGGGGCTATGTATTCAGGGCAACCTGAATCTATGTCTCCCAGGCTGAAGTCCTCAATCTTGGCCCAAATTAATTCTCTACTTATATATATATATATTTTTTTTTTCCAAAAAAAGCATGATCCATCTCTGTCATTTATGACTTAGGTAAACATGGGAAAAAAGCTAATTCTTTTTAAATCTTAGTTTTTTTCCTTCTATTAAATTAGAATGATGACTTACCTTTTAGGGTTTTTATGAGGATAAAGTGAGATAATGTGGGAGAATCCTGAAAACTCTAACTTTCATTCGTATTGCTACTCATTAACAGATAAACTATTTGAAGGGATACTTACTGAAGTACTCCATTCATTGCTCTTTCTTCTGGCAAGTAACATGCTAACTTATGTGGGTAGAATCCCCTAGCACAGTGCAAAATGTTTCTCCTGTTAGAAAGAAATGTTAATGGAATTTAATTCCAGTCAAAAAGTCTCAACTTAATCGCATTAGACTTTCAGGATCTCAATTAGATAATCTTAGAACTGGACTATAATCTTAGCACTGGACTGTATATTCTACAGAGATACGTCTGAATTTTTCCAGTGAGGGGAAAAGACCAAAACCGGTAAGTGTAAACCATTACAATAGAGTGAGAACCCAAATTCAGTTCTCCTGACTCTTACTTTAGTGCTTTTTTGCTGCTACTGATTAGTGAATAAATGATTTGAAAGGAAATGTTTTACTAAAACATTTTTCACTAGATCACTGAACACAACAAAAACTAAAACTTCTCAAATCCTTCTTTGATATGTGGAAGCATATCCCTACTTAAGGAAATATATCTGTGTAAAACTGCCTCTCTGACAGTTTTCATTCTTCTGGTATTTCTGTCTGAGGAGTATTTTAATTTCCCAAGAGACTAAAACATTTATTCTCTCTGCATCTCTGTAATTCATTTGCAGGACAGAGTCTGCCCAGGGTTAGTTGGGCAGCTAACAATCTCAAAAGAGCATCTCAACTTCACAAGTTCTGCCATTGCCACTCCCCACCTGTGAGTGAACCCGTTAAAATCACAGCTGTGCTCCACCTCTGAAGTCCAGGGTTTTAGTAACCACCTAACATACTGTGGAGTTCCCAGGGGAAATATTAAACTGGATGATTTCACAGTAACCAGAGTTGAATTGCGGTTGAAGCAACGTGCCTAGTTAAGTCATAAAACACACCTTCAGAGGTACCACAAGGAACAAGACATTTGGCTTTCTCTGTCTTCAAATTCACAGTGGTAGAAATGAGAGGGAGCATAAATGGAAGTCAATTTTATATTTCCAGCATTCAATTCATTTCTAGCCCTAAGGCTTGATGTGAAGGCAGCAGGGTTAGTAATTAAGCTGAGATGGAAATGAACAATGCTGCCAAGCTGGCCCCAGTGTTGTTCGATATTCTATAATACCTGTCAAAGGGCAGATGGACAGATCTGATGGCTCCTAGGTGAGGCAAATGTACTTTTCATTAACCCAGGAAGGCCAGCAATATTCTAGTAACTTGGAAGAGATTCTGTTGGACAAACTTGACTACTAGAAATGCAATCAATAGCTGCAAGCTCAATGCCACTCATGATCATTCTATTTGGAGCTGCTCAAGATGATTAATAACAAAACTTACCAGATCCATTTGTACAGTATATTTTTAACCGTGCTCTCAATATGACTGCAAATTGCATCAATTAAAACCTACAAATTACAAATTTAATTAAGCCCTGTGTAAGCGATTAAGTTCTGACTCACATTCCTATAAGTAAATTCTATCTAATAAAAATAGCTTCTATTTTTTGAGCACTTATTTGTCAGACAACAAAAAAATGAAAAAATGTATTCCGTATAGCTTATTATTCTTTACAGAACTCTGTAGTGTTGGTATTATCAACAGCATAAAGCTGAGCAAACTGAGGCTCAAGAAGGCTAAATAAAAGTGCACACAGTTTCTAAGCTGGTAAGTGGTAGAGCCAAGGATAGGACGTGGGTGTAGCTGATCCTAAACCCGGCCTTCTTTCAACCATATATAATAGCATTTGGCTACATGGGTATATGTTTCTATACCAGTCACTTATCTTTCAAAGATAAGTGGCTACCTCTAGTCCAGCCATTTCCATGAAAGCTTCTTTGAATATTCTTTGAATATTCCCCCCTATTTCCTATACAAATCATAGGTTTCAGGCTGGGCAATTTGGCTCTTGCCTGTAATCCGAGCTCTTTGGGATGCCAAGGCAAAAGGATCACCTGAGGTCAGAAGTTCAAGACCAGCCTGACCAATATGGTAAAACCCCTTCTCTACTAAAATTACAAAATTAGCCAGGTGTGGTGGTGTGTGCCTGTAGTCCTAGCTACTCACAAGGCTGAGGCAGGAGAATCGCTTGAACCCGGAAGGTGGATGTTGAAGTGAGCCGAGATTGCACCACTGCACTCCAGCCTGGGTGACAGAGCGAGACTCCATCTCAAAAAAACAAAGGTTTTTGAGGTTTCAGAGTCTATCAGGCCTGGTTTGAGGACCCCAGCTCTGCTATTTATTTACCATTTGACCTTGGATGATTCATTTAATCTCTCTGAACCTCACTTTCCTCACTATAAAATGGGGATAATACTACTACATCATGGAACTTTTCAGAGGATACAGGCAGATGCCAAAGAAGCATTCGTGTAGTGTTTGGCAATTGCTAGTAGGTAGGTTTTGTTGAGGAGTTTGCACCAGACATTGTGCTAAGTGCTTCCCACTCCTTATCTCATTTAATCCTCACAACAACTCTATGATGTAGTTACCAACACCATTTCCATTTCGTAGATGGGGCAATGCAGCTTCACAATGTTGGATGCAACCACCAGCAAGTGGCAGAGCCAGCCCAGCAGTTCTGACTCCAGAACCCATTCTCCTCTTCACGATAGGGTGATCTTTAGGCCCATTAGAAAGTCATAAGATCAAATTAGTTGTTCATTATCAGAATTATTTAATGAAATAGAAGTAAACGTATAAAATAGATTAGAATAGAAATCATCAGTAGGCTTCATACAGTAAAGATAAATATGAAAATTTATTTCATGTAATATAGAAACGTCTTTTAGGTATGTGTATACGTGTATACTGGGTCATGATATAGTGTATTTCTTATTTTAACTTATGAAAATTCATATACCCTGCATTATACTCTCTCTAAATTATAGGTTATCCAAAATAGTTATCTTCCCTTACCAAGCATTATGTCACACTGTTTCATCCTTAAAGTCAAGCATAATGTTACTGTGGTCATTTTTAGTTTCACCAGGTCACATTTACTTTGATAACTGGTTATTATTCCATTCTAATATTCAGTGACAGTGACTTTAACTTGAGCTATTTCTTTCATTTATTTGTTGGTATATTTAATAATAATTATTAAATAATATTTGCATACTATGTCCCAAATATCAAATTAGGCCCAGGAAATTAAATGGTAAACAAAAACCACAGTTCTTGCCTCAAAAGAGCTTCTAATCCAGGAAGGAAACCAGGCATTAAACGCACAATATAGGTAATGCTGTAAGTTCTCCACCAGAGTATGCGAGAGGTTCTGTAGGATCTTAGAACTTAGTACATAGGATAAAAGCAAAACAATACCATAGGGGAATGTACCAAAAAAACATTGAATTAGTTCAGGGGTAGCATAAGAACTTCAAGGAGAAAAGATCATTTAAACTTGGATTTGAAGGCGGAGCAAGATTTATCCTGGAGAAGGGGAAAAGGAGATGAGTAAATATGCTGGGTAGAAGGAAAGAAGGAAAGAATGTCTAAAGGCCTATAAGTAAAAGAAAGAAGACTAAGCCCCAGGTACTGAAAATCCATCATGGTTGGAGTATACGGTATGAGGGAGCTGGAGAGAGTCCAGGATGTCTTTGGCTCCAGGTATTGTCAAGCCATCAGTAAGGAAATAAGCCACTGCTAACCACAAATTGCTGCAAAGATGCTCACCTTAGGGCATCCAAGTCCAAGACCCAGTCTTTTTTTATTTATTTTCTCCTGGCCCATTGCCCCTGAATGGTCTGAAACCAGCAAATAGGAAGTGGCCTTGCCTTGTTCTCTTTCTCACCAACTCTTCACTTTAGGGGTTCTTTAAAAATCCGTAAAATAATAGAATGTGGAATTTTTTCCTTCTCTCTTTCCAACGTCTCTGTAGCTTTTGGAAGCTTGGTCTCTGGATTGAGACAGACCTTGCTCTTGGCTCTGAATAGGTTGTTTGGTCTCTGTGGCCCTCAATTTTTTCACTTATAAAATGAGTAAAGCTGGGTGAGACGGCATGTGACTATCGTCCCAACTATTCAGGAGGCTGAAGTGGGAGGAGCTTGAAGCCAGAAGTTCAAGGCTGCAGTATGCTATGATCACGCCTGTGAATAGCCACTGCACTCCAGCCTGGGCAACAAAGCAAGCTCCCATCACTAAAAATAAATAAAACAAAATAAAAAAGAAGAAGAAGAAGAAGAAAGAAAGGAAAACAAAAGAAAACTGAGGGGACTAATTGTTTCTGTCTCAGGTACTGAGACCAAATGAGGTAACATATGTATAATAAAACGCTTGGCACATAGGATGTGCTCAATATACTTGAAGTGTTATTTTTAAAAACTTACTGAAAGTTTCTGCATATACTTCGGGGGGGATTTCATTTTATTATAAAGACTTTAATTTCAGGGTTTTTTTTACTCTTATGCAAAGTTCACTGAAGAACAGCTACCTCATTCAGTTATATATATTTGGTTATATATTAAGCAGCACAAACAGACACAAAAATCAAGGATGAGTCAAGTCCAATTAAGCTAAGGAAGTCAGTTTCATCTTTATCAATGGGTTGCAATACTGTATTGCTGTTCCCCTATTTCTCTCACATACAAATCTTCCCACTTGCTGCTTTTTCTGGGATGTTGGAATGATGTATGATGAAGGTTTCTCAAGTACTAGTGAGACTGAAGCAATTTTCTACATAATGTACCACAAACAGATTTAGAAATGTCGATTTTAGATGCTATGATGCATACTCAAATTTTCCATGCAGTAGGTTAGATAGTAGCACGACTAAGTTGAAGGGCCAGTGATTTAAAATGTCTCATTGGTCTCTCATATACTGAAATATTAACAACGTAGAAAATCAAAATGAGAGCAATTTAGGGATTCTCATGTCCCCCGATTACAGGCTCATTTCTGTGGGTCCAATTTCAGACAAAGAAAAGAGCGATAATGGAAAGGAACACAGTCAGGAGAACAAGAATGACAAAAAGCACAGAATAAAGGGAATTGAAGCAAAATCACAGGGTCATCATCAAAAGACCCCATCTCCATAAAACAATACTATTACAATCCTCCCTCTTCGCAAAATCCTCAGCTGGGCTACTGGGCTACTCTATCAAAAAACTGGCAACCTTTGTATACTGCAGTGCATCAAGCACTATTTATTGCCAGTTGAAAAGAAAGCTTCAGTTTGCATTTTAGAACACTCTGGTCTGAGATGAATTTTCAATGCTGTCTGAGAGCCAAGATCCCTAGGAGAATCACAGGGTCTCTTCTTATCTCCACCTTTTCTTGGACCTGTTCAGTGGCGGAGACTGCCTTGTGCCTAAAAGTTTGCTGGTTTGCAAGAGAAAACGTCCAGAAAATGTCCTGCTCCACACTGTAAGGGTCCATAAGAAAGTGAGGCTGTGGCAGTTTTGCTGTGAGAGGGTGGAATGTGGAAAGAAATAATGCAAAGATGTTGGTAAATTCCACTGGAGGCTGAAGGACAAAAGAACAACTCTGTATTAATTAGGTTTGTTTGTTTTTGTTTTTTGAGACACGGTCTCACTCTGTCGCCCAGGCTGGAGTGCAGTGGCGCAATCTCGGCTCACTGCGACCTCTGCCTCTCAGGCTCAAGCAATTCTCTTGCCTCGGCCTCCCAAGTAACTGAGACCATGGGCACGTGCCACCATAGCTGGCTAATTTTTGTATTTTTAGTGGAGACAGGTTTTACCATGTTGCCTGGGCTGGTCTCGAACTCCTGACCACATGATCCACTAGCCTCTGCCTCCCAAAGTGCTGGGCCAGTTAGGCTTTTTTAATGGTGCCAGTAACAACACCATAGCCTGTAACAACATCAAGCCTGTAAGCAACAAAGGAAACTTGATTGACTCACATAACTCAAAAATTAGACTCAGGAATATTTAGATCAGACGTTCAAATGGTTTCTTTGGACTCTATCTCTATTTGCTGGGCAGCGGTCCCCTGTGCTGACTTATTCTTAGGCAGGCTCTCTCCAGTAATGGCAAAAGTGATCACAAGCCAAACCGACTTCTAACCAGTTTCAAAACCTCATCTGGAGGAGTTCACTTCCTTCCCAATAATTCCAGCAGCAATTTGGGGACTAGGTCTGGGCCACGTGCCTAGCAATGGGTATGGACGATTCTCTAAAGGAAAATTGAGGTCTTGTTACCAGAAGAAGGAGAGATGGACTTGGGACTATTAAAACCAACTAAACAACTTACCCACTGGGCTCTTCGGATACTCCATTTTAATTATCAGCCAGAAGCAGAAGTTTTACAGTTGAAGATAGCCCTTTATTTATCTCTTTACACATTGACTCATAATCATCTACGATTTCTCCTCAGGAAACTATCAAAGACTATAATACACCAGGGCAGCTGAGTGTTGTGCCATTTTGAAGCTTAGACAGAATACCAGTAGAAATGACAAGTTCTTCCTGTGAGTTTGCTGACACGGGGTTCTTTAACACCCACGCCAAATCAAGCAACTAAATCAAGAGCTACTTCCCATAGCTCCAAGGTAAAGCAAGGATGTGTCAGCCAATTTCCTGAAAGAAATTGATAACTTTGGGTAGAGATCTCCTGCTTGTGTGTGTGTGTGTGTGTGTGTGTGTGTGTGTAAGTGCCTTCATATTTCGGACCCCTTTCATGTTTCTTTCCATTTTGCTGACCACAGGGAACCACCGTTATTTACATTAGCAATTCCTAGTTGTTTTTAAAAAGTGAGAATTCCTTTCTAACATAAGAATTCATAAATGTCTCATGATAGTAAAATCTCTTGCCTATATTTACATATTGAATAAGAAAATACATACTGTCAAATAAATTTGGTTAATGTTATTAAAACCATTTGTATCATATTGATTATAACACCTACTTACATGTGAAAAATGAATAGCACATGTATGTATAAGATGTATTATTGTTTTCTATCTACATAGGGATATGTAGATGTCTTGCAATAATTACATAAACCTTTTCTGTAACAGGGTCAAGGAATTGGGGTCAGGTGACAGAATGATTCTTTCGTAGCTCCAGTGTTTGTTTTAACCCAGAAGGCCAAGGCCTCCAGATGTTAGGTCAGAGACCTTCATTCTGCCTCATTTTTTGCTCTGTGTTTCCATGTCCTTCAAATAACTAACTCAAGCTCAAATTTTAACAGAAAGTGCACTGACCAGCAGCCAAGGGAGTTGACACGTGATTTGTGAGTCAGGAGACTTGAAGATGGTGACTTAACACAGCTTCCAGAGGCTGAAAGCAAAAGTGACTCAAGGCATAGACTCCAGGTTGAAGGCATATGCCAAAAAGAGAAAAGTGGGAAGTGTGATTTGGGGCCTATCTTCCAAAGGGTAGTGATGAATCTCATCAGAGGCATAGCATTTCACTTTCAATCAGGATACAAAGATAGCAGGAAACATTTATACCAAAAGGGAAATTTGTTCAAAAAGTAGAAATTTATGCAAAGATAATTTTTTGAGGTGGCATTTTTGACAGTGGAGCTGGCAACTGTGTTTAGAGGTCATTCTCACACTCTGGGTACCACTCACGACTGTCATGCTCTGATGAGCTCCCAATCTCTCTCCTAAATCCTTCCTCCCTCCAGCTTCACAGATGAGATAGAGTGGAGATGAAGAAACAGTCTCAAAATTATAACTGTGAACCATAGAATTTCCTCTGATCTTTTGGGTGCAAAAGGTAATAAAAATAAAATAATAAAAAATAAGAGAGAGAAATTTAAAAATTGAATTTCCCCTCCAAATCGCAATCTTTTATAGTTAGAAAATTTTAGTACTAATTTGTAGACAAGTGTCTAACATTTGGTAATCAGTATGTTAATACAGATATGGGTCAAAAATGGTACATTTAGCTGAAAAATTATGTAAAAAGAGAGTGTTGTGAAAGGATAGGGATGATTATATTTCTTATATCTGAACAGTATTAGTGTGTTTCAATGATCACTTTATTCTCAGTGTAACCTCAGCCACTGGAGAATGCTGATACCTAAAAGTTATGATGATTAAGAATGTGGGCTTTGAGGTCGGGCACAGTGGCTCATGCCTGTAATCCTAGCACTTTGGGAGGTGGAGGCGGGAAGATCACTTGAGGCCGAGAGTTCAAGACCAGCCTGGCCAACATGGTGAAGCCCCATCTCTACTAAAAATACAAAAATGAACCAGGTGTGGTGGTGCGAACCTGTAATCCCAGCTACTTGGGTGTCTGAGGCAGGAGAACTGCTTGAACCCGGGGGGTCAGAGGTTGCAGTAAGCCAAGATCGTGCCACTGCACTCCAGCCTGGGCGACAGAGGAAGACCCTATCTCAAAAAAAAAAAAAAAAAAAAAAAGAAAAGAAAGAAAAGAAAAGAAAAGAAAGTGAGCTTTGGAAAGAATCTGAGGCTGAGAAGTCCTAGTTCTGCTGTTTACCGGCCATGTAACCTTGGGCAAATCACTCAATTTCTCTAAAGTACACCTTCCTTATTCATACGGTGATATTACAAATTTGTGAGATAAAATTAGTTATTATGACATAATTTATGTAAAAACACTTAGCAAAATGAATGCAACATGTTAACTACTAATAAATGTTAGCTTTTACTGTTAATTGTGACAGTATTAAGGGACAAAATCTCTTAACATGGCTGTAATTTGAGACTCCTGCCCGAACTCCGCCTAATAAGAGGACTTTGTCTTTGTCTACTCAGATTCTTCATTTGCCCTTGCTTTCCCTCTAAGAGAATTTTGCCAAATTAATTCCTAAGCTTTTTCTAAGAATAGGCAGACCATGTTAAAGAAAACAAAACAAAAGGACAGAAAAAAACAAGGCAAAAGCAAACAAAAACAGTGAGGCAGTGTAGACCTGCAAACTGAAGAAGTTGGGTGAAGAACAAAAGCCCACATGGGCCACAGGTTCTGGGAGAAAGTGTTGAAGGATTTGACATGTGAGAGTCTCTGGAGCAGCTTTGGAGTCTGAGAAACAAGAAAGGAAGCAATGGCAGTTTGGGAGCCAGGGCATGGTGGCACATGCCTGTAATCTCAGCACTTTCCGAGGCTGAGGTGGGAGGGTTGCTTGAAACCAAGAGTTTGCAGTTGCAGTGAGCTACAATCATGCCACTGCATTCCAGCCTGAGCAACAGAGTGCGACCCTGTCTCTAAAAAAAAAGGTGTTGAAAGGTGTTTTACCATGGATTGTAAATGGATCTACTATCATGATTTTTAAGAGATCAAAGTAAAGAGCAGGTTTCAGTTGTAATGACTTTGGTTTCTGGACTGTGCTTTTTCATGGAGCATTATGTTGAGGTTGGGTCGTGTGGGGCCTCGGTTTATACATGGTTTATGCAAGCACAGTTCCTGACTTATCAAGTGGCACTTCTCTAACAGTGCTGTGTCAGATTTGCCTGCTATGATCACTCCTTTTTCTGGCTTCTGTACTATTGGGTGAAGTATAGTTTAAACTTAAACAAGTGAGTCTTTATTTTTCTTCCTTCACCACCAGGCTCTTCTCCACTAGCAACTCTTTAGAAAATGGCAGTGGCCTCAGCAAAGGAACATATAGTAATCAGTAGTGCAGTTGCAAATGCTTCATCTTTATTGCCACCACCCCAGACCCTAAATCAATCCTTAGCCAGGTTGGGGGAAGCAAGCAGAGAAGGCAGATTATCACAACTGTTCCTCAGACATCAGATTTCTTCTAGGACAATGAAGTGTTCAAGTAATTCCTGGCACCATTGTTTTAGGGTTCACTTCCCAAAAAATACAGTCAGGCTTTCTCTTTGGAAACATGCATTACAACTCTTCTTTATGGATCTGTTCCAGGTAATAACACTGTTTTACTCAGGACACAGCATCACCCGTTAAAGAACTTTGGTACTACTGAACACCTTACATTTATGTTGTGACCAACAACAGTATCAGGGATTACAGGGGGAACAGATCCTTTTCACATATTCTAAATATACAACTGAACAATCAACACAATTCCAATGTTTCAAACATTTAATTTATTCCTGCCCTGACCCATCTTTCAAATAGCAGACTCAAAACAGGTGGTTATTACATCAGCCTCTAAATCACTTTTGTATAATCAATTAACCTCATCACATTGAGGTATTCTAACAGTTTCCACCAACGGACAATTTTATCATGACCAACACAATTTGTTTTCTCTTACCGGCCTCACAAATGGCCTCCTGAAACTAATGCTTAGGGAAGTATTGGAAAATTTCCTGTGCTGTCTCAGGGCTGTATACATTTGCCACACAGCAGCAAAATGATTCTATGTTATTACATATGAAGGCTTGGGATTATGCCTTTCCATTTGAAATGCATAAGCAAAACAACCCAAACCACCCCAGCCTACACAGAGAACTTCAAGTATCTAAGTACCCACCCTACTTTCCAAACAAATAATATCTATACAGGCTCCTAACACCAAGGACTTCATTAGGTTTGTTGTAAATAAGTCAGTGGATAATCATAAAACACTTCTTGGCAGTAACTAAATCAAGAAGATCAGTGACGGCTGGACTAAGCCAGCTATAAATTTTATGGCAATTTTTTAATGAGGCAAAGCAAGGGAGCTTATCAGCATTTTGGTTTTCAGGGTCAAATGAAAGAAAGCAGGAGAGAGCAAGAGAAAGGAATCTAGGGTACCTGGTGCTAAGAGAAGGAAATGGCAGAAGAGTGAGTAAAAAAGGAAGAGAAAAATCCCCTACTGAGCAGAAGGCAAGAAGCTAGAGGCTTATACAGCATTTAGCTTAAGGGCAGAAAGTTGTCGTTTGGTGTTTTCCTCAAGGGATGCCTGCAGAAAGATTTCTGTGCCAATGTGACCTTGGAAACTAAAAATGGATCACAGCTTTGGTGTTTGGGCTGAAATATACAAGAGAAAAGTGAGAAACAGATAAGAAACAGATTGGGTAGAAACACCAAGTAGCAGAAGACAAACCATACCTAAAAGATAAAAACCAGGGCAGGTTGTCATGATTATTAAGACCCATGTTTCTTTCACCAGTCCTCACCACTGCAGGACCTTCTCTGGAAACAGAGTTGTTTTTTTTTTTTTTTTTTATTGGGGAGTGGGGCTTGAGGGGGGTGTTTGAGATGGAGTCTCATTCTGTCGACAGACTGGAGTGCAGTGGCGCAATCTTGGCTAACTGCAACCTCTGCCTTCCTGGTTCAAGTGAGTCTCCTGCCTCAGCCTCCCTAGTAGCTGTGATTACAGGCACATGCCACCACGCCCAGCTAATTTTTTGTATTTTTAGTAGAGACGGGGTTTCACCGTGTTGGCCAGGATGGTCTCGATCTCCTGACCTCGTGATCCGCCGGCCTCAGCCTTCCAAGGTGCTGGGATTACAGGTGTGAGCCACCATGCCTGGCTGGAAACAGGTTTTCATACTTCTTTGGAAATGGAAATGTTTTGCCAGCTTAGTGGAGAAGGCTGGCATTTCCATAGGGACTATGAAAATTTATTCTGATTTAATAAAAACCTGAACAAGCCAAAGTGAAACAGAAGCTCAATGTTCCAAACTAAATTAGACATTTTATTAATCCAGTTAGAGGTCATTGGCCAACTGTAAATTCAGAATAGTGATTTGGAAAAGAGAAGAAGTGGGGAGGGGTAAAATACCCTGAGAATCTGACCTTCATCTGCAGCTGGGCCAGGTAGATGGGAACCTTGACAAAGGAATGATGCAGGTAGCCGGGCTGGGTGTGTTTAGTGAGTTAACAAGTAATCTTTAAAGCAAGAATCAGTGTCCGTGCAGAAAGCAACTAGCCTCTACACAGCAAGACTCTGGCTGGCATCAAGCCTTGGTGTTCAGTTGGTTTGACCTTTGATGCGAAACTGAGCTCTGTTCTTCAAGATATCCCCACTAGCTTTTACGTGTGTTCTCACAGATGTTTCACGTCTTTGACTTTTGCCTTTACCGATGGCTTTAACTTTATTATTTAAGATCTTGTCTTGTCACTTTCGTTGTCTCAAAAAAAAGGAGGTCACAGAAACCTTGTCTTTTCTAAAGAAATTTAATAAAAAAATCTGCAAACTTGTCTCTGTTACCTAAGAGGCCCTTTTTGAATTTTTCATTATACGCCAGTGGGAAAAACCTAAGAAAACCTGAAGGAAGCCCAGAGTCTAATTTTTTACATTAATTATCCATAAAATAAAGTAGATTGGTTTACTATAGAAACAAGGATTCCAGTCATATTTAACTGCAGTGTCGGGTGAGAGAAGAGTGTTCAAAGTAGTGACGAAGGTGGTTAGGGATGGGGTAATGTACATATTGAGCTGTCATTTTTCCAGCATTCTATAGAAAAGATAAGAAATCAGAGATTTTGGATAATTATTAATGTCATAAGTCAGACAAAACTTAGGAGAAACAAAGCAAAAAAAATACCCTGCTGTTTAGTGCCTGAAAATTTTTTACTTACCAAAAAAAAAAAAAAAAAAAGAGATAGCAAAGACAAGAAAAAGAAATAGTTAAATGAAGAGACAGACAATTCATGCAATTTATTGTAAGGAAGAACAATCAACTTTCACAAAGAAAATATCATAGAGATATAACTGGACATTGCAAACACTTTATGTATGGGTTCTAATTTAGAATTTACTTGCTTGAACCCAAATTCTCATGCTTCTATGTGCCCCGTGAAGAATGATAAGTTCTTCCCTCTGTGAATCAGAGCCCAAGTCTGCCGTATTGTTTCTGGTTCCGATTTTCTTCCTATAGGTCTGTCAAAAGCAAAAATAAAGAAGAATCACTGGAGTGGGAACTAGAGGCCTTAGGTTCTTGCCCTGCTTCTTGAACTAGCAGTTAACAAATATACCAGGTTACAGTTTTGGGTAAAGGTTAGCCTGACAGATGAATCTTCTGACGTGATATCCTTGGATGAATTGCTTAAATCTGGGCCAGCTTCATGGGCATAAAATCTGTGCAGTCTCACAGAGTCCCATACTTAAAAGGGATTTGTGCTTAGTTTAATGCCCTGCTGTCACCATCTTAGTAATTTTTTAACAAGGGACTCCACAGTTTTGTTTTGTGTCCGGCCCATTAACTTATGCAGCTGGTCCTGCCTTAACACGGCGCAGCCTCTGCTTCCTTTTCTTTAAAATCAGAATTGGAAGAGCCCCAGGATCATTTCTGCTTTAGGAAGTGATGATACAAACCCTTCAGGGTTGTCTTTCATTTAGACAGCACAATGCCACAATCACAGTGAGGAGACTTTTCCGGGATCTGTTTCCAGGTTATAGTTTCATTCTTAAATTGGCCACCATACCCCATGATGGAAACTGCAAGACCTACCATGCCAGGGATTATCCTGCTCCCTCCTTCTCCTCTCAGTGACCAACCTCTCATTATAGCACCACTGACTAGCCGAGTGTTGCCACAGGAATGCTGGAAACAACCACCCTCAAAACTAAGAGGCTTAAAACACCAGCCATTCTTACTGTTCTCAAGTTCACAGTTAGCTGGTGGGTTCCATTGATCTGGGTCAGGCCTGGCTGAGCATTTCTTTGACCATAGCCATCTCTCTCTCCCATGTTTCAGATGGCCTCAGCTGGCACACCTCAGCTCTGTGCCTGTGGTCTCTGTCCCTTCGGCAGGCTGGTCAGGGCTAATAGAAGCAAAGGTCAAGAGACAGAGCAGAAGCAAGCACGGCTTTCAAGGCATAGGCCTGGGACTGCATAGCATCACATCTGCTGCATTCTACCAACCAAAGCAAGTCTCAAAGCCAGCCCAGGTTTGGAGGTAGAGGAAGTAGACCTCAATGAGACCTCTTGAACAGACTTCTTGATGGGAGGAGCTACAAAGTTACATCCCATGGTGCTTGGATAGAGAGAAGAAAAGAATTGGAGCCCCTGTTGCAATAAATCTGCCACTCACATTAATCAAAAGTTCTACTAGCTGTATATATTCATCCCAACAATGTATCACCATGTGACCCTAAGAAAATCACTTGAGGTCTCCTTCCATTGCCGCATCTATAAAATGAGGGGAACCAAATTCACTCTAAAGCCCCTTCTGCTCTGACATTTTCATAGTCCACAGGCTCAGTTCTCACTCCAACCAGTTTCCAACCTCCCCTTCCTCTTCTGAACCAGACACCTGTCTCTACATCCTATATAGGGCATTTAATCATAGACTGGTGAAAGTAGTCAATTTAACTTACTTTAATCTTTAGAGCTTTGTCAGGTCCTGTAATTCCTGTAATTCTCAAGGGAAGAAGTTTAAGTTTTGCTCAGCCATGCCAGAAACCCCCTTTCTAAAATTGAATGAGTAGCAAAAGGTGTATTTCCCAGATCCACGTCTATGTCTCTGTGGCTCCTTTGTCTCTACAGAGCAGAATCCTTTTTGATTTCAACGTTCTCTGCGCCACCCCCACCCTCACATCAGACTGCATCAAACACTCACAGTCCAGCCAAACCGCATTGGCATGGCTCACTGCAGGCCTCTGAGCAGGGCAGCATTCTTTTAAATAAATGAGAGGGACAGTGTGTTCTTGCTGAAGCCTGCAAGGTCCTGTCAGCTTTACGCTTGCTGATTTACATGGCTTTTAAAAGACATAACCATAAAATTTCACTCCAAAATTCACTCTGTCCAGTCAGATCTTTGCCTACGCCTGGCAATTTTAATTTATCAAAGGAACGAGATAATAATTTAATTTTTCCCCTTGTTGGATGCCCCTATAATCTTCATAATTCATAATACAGCTGTTTCTCCCAGTAAGCTCTTTGATGGGAGTCTACAATCTAGATCTTGTTTTATTTTTTTCTTAAGAAATCATTAAAGTGAAGAAGCTATTCCTACAAGGATCTGTAATCCTAACGCATAGAACCAGTAAAGCAGCACAGAGCGGGATAGTGAAGTAAACATGCTGCATGTGGCTTTCTGGGCACATGCACTAGCTGCTTTTGCCACTGAACAGGAGCTAAATTTGGTCTGTATTATTGTGTTTTAAGCTGAAAACTGATTCTTGGCTGGCAGATATGCCTTTTCTTTTCTTTCTTCTTTTTCTTTTCTTTTCTTTTCTTTTTTTTTTTTTTTTTGAGATGGAGTCTTGCTCTGTCACTGTCACCAGGCTGGAGTGCAGTGGTGCAATCTCGGCTCACTGCAACCTCCGCCTCTCGGGTTCAAGTGATTCTCCTGCCTCAGCCTCATGAGTAGCTGGGACTACAGGCATGTGCCACCATGCCCAGCTAATTTTTGTATTTTTAGTAGAGACAGGGTTTCACCATGTTGGCCAGGATGGTCTTGATCTCTTGAACTCATAATCCGCCCACCTCGGCCTCCCAAAGTGCTGGGATTATAGGCCTGAGCCACTGTGCCTAGCCAGATATGCCTTTTCTTTGCACATTCATTTGTGTTTCATTGTCTCAAAAATTAACTTGTCTTTTCAAATTAGGAAATCTTCCACTAAGCCAACAACACAAAAAGAGAGGTGATAATAGAGGACCCGCCAGTCTGTCTCCTGTTTCCTCTGCAGTGGTTTTTGCCATTTTGCTGCATGTGTCCATGTTGGCATCAGGTTGGAGCAACACAGCGGGTTCTTTGACTCTCAAGGTGGTCTTTAAAAGTCACTAATATTTGGTCCTTGGTCACCTTGCCTACCCTTCAGTTGCTTTTCTCTATGAAATCTAGTGCTCTGTGCATTGTAGTGCTTTCTCCAATAATTAGAAAAGAAAAATAGAATCTCCAAGTTCCTAGATCAGGGCCTATTAGGTGGGTAGGGAGGGAGAAAAGGGGCAAGGAAGGTTACAGCCAGCCTCACATTTACAAAAGTCTTCACATTTTCACTTTTCTTGCTTATAAATTAGTTTATATATATGAAACCACAAAGATACAGAATTAAAAGCAGGCATTAATCTTACGCCCCATTCTGGTTCCAATGTACTTTAATATTTATAAAATGATAATTATCTTTAAAATAATACTCTCTTGCAACATACCTACTGTGACAAAAGTTTTCATTTATTTAATGAAAATATTTAAAATATTCTGTAAACATCACACTTTATTGTGGCCTATTTTGTCTTTTAAATAAACCATGAGACTCAAATACTCAGGGTTGTTGGAACTTCTCTTAACTTCTGAAGGGCCCTGCTTTGGACAAATTAGTTTTGTTTCATTGTGCATTACTAACCTCTTCTAAAGAAAACCATAGAGTAGAAAAAATGTGGCTCACATGTTTGGGGTAGAAGAAAGAGGTGGGCACTAAATCAGGTAAAATATAGTCAAGAGCTTAGGTCCTAGACAGGAGCTGGTATAGTCACTTATAGAAAGATCAAGGCTGAGAACACACCATCTTGAGATGGAACTCTCTGAGCTCCCTCTGGATTTCCTTCCACGGGTCACTTTAGCTTTCAGAATGTTGTGTCAACACCTTGGCTTGGCACACAAGAATCTTCACAACTTGGCCACTGACCACTGTCCAGCTCTTTCCCTCTCTCCACTCTTCTTCCCAGACCCTTTGCTTTGGTCCTATCATGGCAATCTTAAAAATGCTATTGAACACTCCCTGGTGTTCATACATGCCCTTCCTCCTGCCCGAACTGCCCTTAAACTCTTATCCATTCATCATAAAGCAATCAATCTGTATCTTATGCCTCTGGGCCCCGATAGAACCCTGGGAATATTTCCACCACTTACGATTCTGTATTTTAATCTTTACTTTACCTGTCTGTTATATTTTTGAAAGAAAGGTTATATTTTCATAATTGTTTTATTCCTCGTTTATAGTAAAATACATGGTACATGACAGAGTCAATAGTGAACAAATGCATAAATGCATGAATAAACAAAGTAGACCAGAAACCTATTAGAAATACAGAATCTCAGGCCCCACCCTCAGATCTATGAAATCGGAATCTGCATTCTAACAAGCTCCCCAGGGAATTTGATTGCACATTCAAGTTTGAAAAGCACGGATCCAGCTTACTCTGCTCTCTTACTTCTGTAAACATCTGGAGTACTGATTGTCTAAGGTTCTGGGTTTGGTAATTGTTAATGTACCTGTGTTGCACTCTGCTTAACTGATTTGTGTGAGTGTGTGATTGTGTATGTTACTGTACGCTCACACACTTCCTTTCTTGTCTCCTCACCCAGAAGGCTACATGGGGGGCACTCTTGACATTCCATCACTACTCCTCTCAGCACCCAGAACTAGGTACTACCCAGAGTTTTTTAATCTTCCTGGAAAAATATCCCATAAAAAGATAAAATCTGCTACCCAAGCAATGGGCAAAGTGTTGGGGATGAGTGATAGACATGGAAAAGAGCACTAGCTTTTATTGAGATTCTACTAGTAGGAAGTACTGTTGACACTGTATGTACTATATCTCATTTAACCTTATGTAATGAGTTAGGAATCATAACCCCGATTTTACCAATGAGGAAATCTAGGCTCCTAAGTATCCTCAGTCTTACACAGATAGTCATGGAACTGGCATTTGAACACTTCTTATTCTTTTTTTTTGAAATTGTCGTAGAGAACGCACAACATAACATTTACCATCTTAACCATTTGTAAGGGTAGAGTTCAGTATTGTTAAATAGCGATATATTTGCATTGTCATGCAATAGATCTTGAGAACATTTTCACCTTGCAAAACTGAAACTCTATACTTCTGAATACCAGCTCCCATTTTCCCCTATCCCCACCACTTATTTTTATAACCTAGTTAAAGGTGTTATTTTGCTCATCCTTCCTTATCTTTCTTCCACCTTCTCCCCATTCTCATAGTACCATATTTTACACAGCTCTTGCTTATCCCAATAGCAATGAAAGCAACCTGAAGATCCTAAGGTCTCAGGATGTTACGTTCCCTGTGGAGTCTGTGGAGTAAGCAACAGGGTTTGCTGATAGAAGAAAATCAGAGGAAAGTGATTTGATTCTTGTAATGTTGGAGATTAATCTGTATACTTTCTCTATGTTAAGGGAAGCTTTGAATACAGACTATTATTTCATTGAAAAAATCAGTCATGCCTGTCTAAAATGATCACTTTGCCATCAAGCCACATTCCTGAGGCCAGGATTCTAGTACTGTAGCCTTAGTGACAGCATCCTTCTGAAGCACCATGAGGGTAACACACATGCCCAGTCCAGAAAAACTCTGGTTGCCTTGCCTGCTGAATGGGATTGCTGCTGACACCAGACATACACTCCCTGAAGGTGAGGTAGAATGAGATAGAACTGTGGCCCAGGGTGCAGGTTTGCACATCTTTGAATTGCAGTGTTGTTATCTTATTCTGTCTGATATAATGTTTGTAACTCTGGCTTGTATGATTTTTGCATAATTCAATTTAAATACATTTTTTATTAGAGATTCAAAAGCAGGAAAATATTTACATTGCATATTAGAAAGCAATATTGGCCTAGAGAGAGCAGGTATAAATGCCAAGAGAGGAAACAGATTTCCCCCAGAGCCTCCTGTCTCCAGAGTCCTGTGTCATTGAGGGCACACCATGCAGGGATGGGCTTGTACTAGGCAGCTGGCATCCCCATGCTCCAACCTGTGGGAACACAAAGGTCATGTTTCCCCATTTTTTTGGATTTCATGTCACCAAAGATGACAGACTAACTAACTGTAGCAAGGGTCCACCAACCCTAAGTCACTTATTTTAGATCCCGCACTCTGTTGTCTGATTTTAGTGAGAGCAAGAATTTCCTGTCTGAATTCCAAAGCCTCAAGGGAATGCCTAAGTCAGCAGACCTGGGTTTAAACCTAACTTTACAAGCAATAGCTCTATGACCTTGAGTGACATAACTATTCTGTGATTCGGTTTATTAAAAGAGATAAGTTGAAGGAAGCAAATATATTTCCTGAATCGCTTAATAAGTGTTAGCAATTGGTATTTTTATTATCTTATTATTGCCATTTTTAATAAGAAAGCCTGGACTAGAACTTATACTAAGGACTGAAAACTATAGCCAGTGTGCCAAATCAGGCCTACGTGTTGTATAAATCGAGTTTCATTGGAATACATACATACCCATTTGTCTATATGTACTCTGTGGCTATTTTCAAGCTACAATGGCAGAACTGAGGAGCTGTGTGACACAAATCAGATTTAGAAGTCTGGACTTTGGAGTAAAAAGATAAAGGTTAAAGATTCACCTTGCTCTTCCCTAGCTGGATAACGTTGCGTAAATCATTGCAACCTGAACTTAAATTTCTTTATTTGTAAAATGATGTTAATAAGAATATCCACATTACATATTAGTAGTGAGGATTAAATTAAACAACTCATATTTAAGCTGTATATAAGTACTTAAGTCCTATAAGAATTCATTCATTCATTCATGTGACAGACACTGGACCAGACACAGAAAATTCAAAATGAAAAAAATCAGAGATAGTCTGTGACCATCAGGAGCTTATCTTCTGGGAGGGAAAATAGGCTGCTTGATACAAGGTATGTTTCCTTATTCATCAATCTCATTAGCATTAATTTGTAAGATGGTCAGTTTGAATTGTGAAAGCACACACTATAGGGAAATGCTTATACTTTATAATTCTGCCTTTGGCTCAGCCTGGGTCAGAGATATTAACTTGTACATTTTTCAGTATTTAAGTTGTTTATTTGCTTTTCTTCAAACAATGAATCAGCCAAGTCCTTCAAAAGAAACATATTCACAGAGTTAGACAAGTTGCCTGGTGAATGTGACACATGCAGAGATGCCCACAAGATGATTTAAACCTTTGTACACTTATAAAACAAAGTTCAACCAAGCAAAATGGTGCCCTGCAAGAAAAATGCACAGACCAAATATAAATACACATGAATCCAGCACAGATTCAAAACAAAAACCAGCTGAGAAAAGAATATGCCATCGAATTTTTTTTTCTGTCATTTTTTCATTTAGAGAACATTAGTTTCTGGAAAATTACAAAGAATAAGCAGGCAAAAATAACTTTGATTGAAAATGTTCACCTCTAAATAATGTTTCAGTTGAATGACAAAGAACTGCTTATTTGTTCTAATTCTAGGCCAATGTCCCATGACACTTTTATATGTCAATTTACCTAGTATAAATATGCATTAAGAACACATCACTCCTCACTAATTTTATTAATAAGTTTCTTCTCCTTGAATTTTCACTACACTGGAGAAAGACTAATAGTGTGTTAAAGATTTATAATCTAATAAGAGATCTACCAATTTTTCTAATAAAAGAGTAACACTCTCTTAAAAGAAAAAAAAAAAAGGGCTCTCAGATGCTGATCAGTCTACAGGCGGGTCTCCCAAGTCAGTCATCTGACCATGATTTTTACGCCCTGTGCACAAAAGGGACATTTAGTATGAAAGCAGTAAACGAAAACTAGGGGCTGTTGTCAAAGTGTCAGCCATTGTGCTCATATTAATAACCACTGCAGCTGTCTGAGGCTCAAATTAGAATCTTTGAAACAAGTTAAACACTTCCAGCACTATTTAGAGCCATTTTAAAGAGAACAACAAAATTTTATGTTGAGATCTTTTACTAGGTGGCCTTTAAAATAAAAATCTCTTTAAAAACCAAAACTAAACTTTTTGAGATGCCATTATCTGAGAAATCCTCATTTCCTATTAACTAAATATCCCAAAAGCTGGATTCAAAAGCATATTAATTTATGCACATGTGCTCACATGAACTCACGTAAATTCTTAGAATCTAAAAATAGAAGAGCACTCTCCCTGGGACTGGCATGCTTCTCCCATATAAAACATCCCAAACAGAGTAGTGTTATTCCCGGCTACCTATTCTGGCATTGGAAGAAAACAACCATTTTTAGCAAAGACAGCCATTCATGTTGGAGCCAGGTGACTGTGTATCTCTGAACCTCCTGGGTTGAGGAAGAGGACCAGTGTCCTTTCAAAGGAACTGTTCCAAATGCACATCAACTACAAAAAAATGCATCCATCTTGGGATTGAAGAAAACCTGTGACCTAATGCAGATGAGCTGGCAATGTGTAAGTCACTCACTCTGTCAGCTGCTTCAGAGGGACAACATGAACTTCAAATCATACTGCTTAGGTTATTCAGATGGCCTCTAGGGACTTATAAGGGGAAAACATTCTGTGTTAAAGTTCTGAAATAAACTTTTTGAATTGCACAGTGATAAGACACAGCCCAATACCTGGGAGCAAATAAACTGATTTCCCAAACATGGAGAGACAGCTGAGTGTTTTATTTGAATGACAAGTCCATTCACCACCCTCTGACAGTTTCAATCTAACTCGTTGAAGTCCAAACTAAGTAGATGAATGTGCTATTCCATTGTTCCCTTCAAATTTACACTATTGTGAAGCACCAGAGCTACTACTGGGGAGTCAGAAATCCTTGGTTCTACTGGTTTTGCCCTTACCCTTGTCTACCTTATGGGTATTAGAAGAACAAATGGATACTACATATAAAAGCATTTTGAAAAGTATAAAGTAATGATCTATTTATTAGATAAACATAGATTAACTCCCTACTAAGTACCAAGCATAACTGCAGATGTTATTCCATCCTTAGAACAATGCTGCAAGATAAATATTATGACTCCACTTTTACAGATGAAGAAAATGAGCCTCAAAGAAGCTATGTAACTTGCCCCACATCATACAGCTATGACACGAAAAGCTGAGATTCAAATTCAGGGCTTTTCAGTCCAAATGTAAGTCTACTTGCTCCTATGTCAAGTCCCTTCTAAATTTACACTAATATGTGAAAGAATGCTAAGATTTAACTGTCTTACATAAAACTCCAAGTTAGCAGGTGACCTACATACTTGAACTCAGGGTACCCTAACCTTCTAGTGTGGGAGAAGCTTCTTTTCCTTTCCTTGAAACCTGAAAGAATGGTGCTTACAGGGAGCTGGTCAGTACAAGTGAGAGAGAGGGCAGTGCTGTTCCTGCATGACCTGCCCCTGGCACCTTCAACCAGGAGATATGGTGCAGCAATGAAGATATTGCTGGTTGGCACTTTCAACCAGGAAATGTGGTGCAGCAATGAAGATATTGCTGGTAATCAGCTTGGAGAGCTGCCATGTAAGCTACAAAGTACACTGGTAACCTTGCATCTCTTAATCAAGGATATCTGCCCTTTTGCAAGGAAGTGCAGGATGTAAGAATTTTATGGAGTCTTGGGGGAGAAGTTTGGGGAAGGAGTTTTTCTTGGGACCCCTTAAATCTCAAGATATACAAAATGCCCAGTAATGCCAACACGGTTGCAACTTAAAACTTTTGAGTATATTCATCCCATAAGCTATACAGGCATGACTTAAGTACAGGGTACTTAGTTTTATATTTTCCCCAGTTCCCGCATAGCTTAACAACTCTCCTTCTTATTTTGAGCAGACAATGACATTTTAGACTCATATGCACAACCCTAAGGCCATAGAATGTATTAGTTTGTTCTCATGTTGCTATCAAGGACTACCTGAGACTGGGTAATCTATGAAGAAAAGAGGTTTAATTGACTCACAGTTCTGTAGGCTTAACAGGAGACATGACAGGGAGGCCTCAGTAAATTTACAATCATGGCAGATGGTGAAAGGAAAGCTGGGAACTTCTTCACACGGTAGCAGGAGAAAGAGAGTAAAGGGGGAACTGTCACACACTTTTAAACCATCAGATATCATGAGAACTTACTCACTATCATGAAAACGGCAAGGGGAAATCCTCCCCTATAATCCAATCACCTCCCACCAGGCCACTCCTCCAATTTGAGATTTGGGCAGGAACACAAATCCAAACCGTATTATTCCACCCCAGCTCCTCCCAAATCTCATATCATTCTCACACTGCAAAATACAATGAACCCTTTCTCAACAATCCCCTAGTCTTAACTCACTTCAGCATTAACTCAAAACTCCATAGTGCAAACTATCATCTGAGATAAGTAAATTCCTTTGGCCTATGAGCCTGTAAAATCAAAAACAAATTAGTTACTTCCAAAATACAGTGAGGGTACAGGCATAGGGTAAATGCTCTCATTCCAAATAGGAGAAATTGGCTAAAACAAAGGGGCTACAGGCCCCATGAAAAAAAAAAAAAAAAAAAAAAAAAACCCAAGAGGGCAGTCATCAAATTTTAAAGCTCCCAAATAATCTTCTTTGATTCCATGCCTTACATCTAGAGCATGCTGATCCAAGAGGTGGGCTCCCAAGGCCTTGGGCAGCTCTGCCTCTGTGGTTCTGCAGGGTACAAACCCTGCGGCTGCTTTCATGGGCTAGAGATGAGTACTTGTGGCTTTTCCAAGTGCATAGTGCAAGTTGTTGGTGGATCTACCACTCTGGGGTCTGGAGGACAGTGGCCCTCTACTCACAGCTCCACTAGACAGTGCCTCAGTGGGGGCTCCAACCCCACATTTCCCCTCCACACTGCCCTAGTAGATGTTCTCCATGAGGGCTCTGCTCCTGCTGTAGATTTCTGCCTAAACATCCAGGTATTAGCATACATCCTCTGAAATGTAGGTAGAGGTTCCCAAAATCTCAATTCTTGCCTTCTGCATATTCGCAGGCCCAACATCATGTATAAACTGACAGTGCCTGGGGCTTGCATCCTTTGAAGCCATGGCCAAGCTGTACCTTGGCCCATTTTAGCCATGGCTGGAGCTGGAGTAGCTGGGACACAGGGCACAATGTCCCAAGGCTGTGCAAAGCAGCTGGGTCCTGGGCCTCACCCACTAAACCATTTTTCCCTGCTGGGCCTCTAGACCTCTAATGGGAGGGGCTGCTGCAAAGGTCTCTGAAATGCCCTGGAGACATTTTCCCCATTGCCTTGGTTATTAACATTCAGGTCCTCTTTACTTATGCAAATTTCTGCAGCAGGCTTGAATTTCTTTTCTACCACATGGTTGAGCTGCACATTTTCCAATCTTTTACACTCTGTTTCCCTTTTAAATATAAGTTCCAATTTCAGATCATCTCTTTGTGAATGCATATGACTGTATGCTGTTAGAAACAGTCAGGTCGTATCTTGAACACTTCAATGCATTAGAAATTTCTTCTGTCAGATGCCATAAATCATCTCTCTCAAGTTCCATGTTCCACAGATCTCAGGAGCAGGGGTGCAATGCTGCCAGTCTGCTTGCTAAAGCACAGCAACTGTGACCTTTGCTCCAGTTCCCAATAAGTTCCTCATCTCCATCTGAGACCACCTCAGCCTAGATTTCATTGTCTATATCACTATCAGCATTTTGGTCAAAACCATTCAGCAAGTCTCTAGGAAGTTCCAGACTTTCCCACATCTTCCTGTCTTCTTCTGAACCCCCCAAACTGTTCCAAACTCTGCTTGTTACCCAGTTCCAAAGTTGATTCCACAATTTTAGATATTTTTATAGCAGTGCCTCACTCTTCTGGTACGTTTTCTGCTTTCTCTTCTGGTTCTAATCTGCTTTTATCCTGCTATAAAGAACCACCTGAGACTAGGTAATTTATGAAGAAAACAGATTTAATTGACTCACAGTTCCATAGGCTTAACAAGAAGAATGACTGGGAGGCCTCAGGAAACTTACAATCATGGTGGAAGGTAAAGGAGAAGCAAGGACCTTCTTCACATAGTAGCAGGAGAGAGAGACAGCAAAGGGAGAAGTGCCACACCTTTAAATCATCAGATCTCAGGAAAACTCATTCAGTATCACAAGAACAGCAAGGGGGAAATCCACCCTCATGATTCAATCATCTCCTACTGGGCATCTCCTCCAATTTGATGAGATTTGGGCAGGGACACAGGACACAAATCCAAACCATATCATAGATGAATATGAGTCAAGCAATTCTGTTTAGGAGCATGAGTTGGCCTCAGAAACCAGCTTACCTGAAGGCTTCTGTGTGCATGTGTATGATCACATGTGCATACACACACACACACACACACACACACACACACACATCCCTGTATATCCACTGCACAACCTACCTTCTAGCCTCTCAAAGCCATAATTGAGGACTGCAGAATCACCTGACATAGGCTCAGGATAAATTGCAGAACCAAGTGTGTCAGGGGCTTCCAAGTCTATTCCAAGTTGCAGCTTCTTCTCAGGCAGCTGCTATGGCTCTCAAGCTGATATCGGAGGGCCCCATTACCACCATCGGCACAGAGTCCCTGATCCAGGCAATGGCCCTGAGGACTTCTTAGCAGTTGATATGCCCTGTCACTGGGAGGGAAAAAGCTGCCTTGTAAAATGGTTCCTTTCATTTATAACATTGACTCCACAGCCAGAATCGGAATCTATTTGGATTTCCTTCACTCTTCAGCAAGTCAGTGAAATGCTTTTCATTTTCTCCCATCTCCAGGGAACTTCCTTTACAACATTTATCAATGAGAAAACAAAATAACTCTGGACTCACACCTGTAGGATGGAGCTGGAAGGTGATAAAATAGCATCCATTCATTCTGAAACAGAAGAATTTTACACATTGTATGGAGTTAATGTGTTTAGACTGCAAAAAGCGAAGGAACTAAAGTCCTGAAGCCTTTTTCCCCTCTCCTTGCCCCTTCCCTTAAATATGGAAACAAAATCCACAGTGTCCATGTGAGAGTTCCCTTAAATGAACTGCTTGAGTAAAATTTTGCTGCTGTGGGAACCACCTGTGAGCAGATATCGCCAGGACCAAGCAGGTCTGGGAGATGCTAGGAATTCTCAGGGATGAGTAATCTGCCTTGATCCAATTTAGAGCCTTCAGCATCCCCAAGCCTTCTGATTTTGATATCTGTTGCTCCTGACATCATTCCTCCTTATTACCTGCTTATTACCTCTACTTCTTTCCTCTCTATATCCTTATCCCTGTGATCCTGATCCTGGACTCTGCCAACCTGATTCTAAAGATCGTCTTCATTAACAACTAGGAATTAGAGCTGTCTACTTAAAATGCATTATGCCTGCAATTTCCAATGGAAATCAAAACTCACTGAGTAAGAACTCAGTCTATTCCCAGTCACTGACCAAATGGCAAAGATGTTTCTTTCTTTTGAGCATTTACAAGGACTTAAAAGCAATTGGCTTGAAACTTGATTTGGGGAGTTCTTTTACAACAATTTGTTTTAACAGGCAAAAAAAAAAAAAAAAAAAAAAAGATCAAAATGTTCATGAGAGGCCACTTTGTCTGTCTTTCTGGAATTCTGTGCTTTCGCACATTAATGTTCAGGTCCTGTGGACAAAACAAACTGATGTAAAGACAAATAACTTCTTATGGTCAAATAATATTCTAATATATGGGCAGGAAAAAGAGCTCTAAAATGAGGAACTGTCTTCACACGTACTTTGATTGCTACTTTTGTTTTTCTCGCTCTCTACAGACTGGCTCTTTGCTCCCAGGGCATCTGTCTTGTCAGTGTAATTTAATGCCTATCAGTGTAGTGATGGAGAAAGTGATGCTGTGTCACCATCCCTTCTGTCTTAGCCATACTTTTGCCAAAGTGGAAGTACTGCTCTAGAATCATTTATAGGTCTGTAAATGAAGAGGTAGGAAAAAATGGGTCTTTAAGGTGTGGCTGCTGCTGGTCTTCTGGGCAAAAACAACTTTAAGCAAAATGAAGGTAGCTTTGAACAAAGTGTCGGTAAAGGTTGAATTGTGTCCCCCACACAGATATTTTGAAGTTGTTGGAACTCAGAACTAGAAGACCCGAAGTATGGCACTTTGGCATGCTGAGTACTTTAAACTTTAGGACACTGGAAGGGCCTCAGAAGCAAGGTCTCTCTGACCTTCTCCTGCCCTTCTGTTTACAGCCCCTCTTTCACTTCTGAAGCAAGTCATAGAAACTAGAATTTCTCCTCTCCAAGGCGGTTCATAAAAACTAGAACCCTTTTATCCTAAAGCAAACCATAAAACCTAGAAAGGTCTCTCTCTTCTCTTTTCTTCCTTGAAGACTTTCATTTTAGAGGGATTCTGCCCCATACCTGGGTAGAAAGAGAATGCTATGCAGAGAGGCTGAGAAGAATCTGGAAAGGCCTTGCTAGGTTCTCCACCTGAGTTTATTACCATTAGATCATACCCTTTTGCCCAATCACATTTCTGCGTGGCTGTCCATTCTTCATCAAAACTAAGCATAAAAACAGATTTCCCTGGGTCTTTTGGTCATAATTTCAGCAGTCTCTTTTGTTGTGTAAAACTCTGATGAAATGCATTTGTTACGCATTTTTTTTGTTGTTAATCTGCCTTTTGTTAAAGGAATGTCAACTATGACCCTTATAATGGGTGAAGAAAGTTACCACACCTTCCTGCCCCTACAAAATCCTAAGTTTGGTACCTGTGAATTCAACTTTTGGAAATAGGATCTTTGAAGATGTCATGAAATTAGGATGAAACCATACCAGATTATGGTGGACTCTAAATCCAATGATTAGTGTCACTGATGAGTTTCATTCTAAATGACTAACTCAGGTACATTTGCATTGAAAAGTGAATACAGTTAGGTTTTGATTTTCACATAAAGCCCCCAATTTCATAGGTTGTTTATGCAAAATCCAAGCAGCCTATTCTTCTGCATAGTCTGAGTCTCCTTGACAATGATCCCTCTGTCCCATCACCCTTCGCCAGTTGGCACCAATCCCTCTCTTTTCTGTCATTAATTGTATTGTTAATGTATCTCCTAATAGATCAGAACTTTCCAACTTCAAGTGTGCATACAACTCAGCTCAGAAGTGTGTAAACTGCAAACTTTTAGTCCTATGCTCAAAGATTCTGGAGTGAGTTTGAAGTGAAGAATTCAGCATTTCCCTTTTAATTTCTCTCCCCATTTATTTTTCATTCTGTTTCAGACTTTTCCTCCAATGATTCTCTCTCTCTCCCTTTGCCTCTTTCTCCATCTTAAGCCTAGTGAGAGACCCAAATGAATTTGAGGAATAGCAGGACTAAAACTCACAAGCACCAAATATTTCTACTCACCAACATTACTGAGTATTAAAAACAAGTAAATAAAAAGTTATCAGAAGAGCACAGTCCCATGCTTCTCAGACCTGGCTGCACAGAAGAATCACTTGGGGAAACATTTAACAAACACCAATGCCTGGTCCCACCCTAGGCCATTTAGATTAGAACCACCTAGTGGAGGAGGCTAAATACTGGCAAATCTTACCACTAACCCGAGTGATTCCCCGTGGGCAGACAGCGTTGAGAATCCTTAGTGTAGTCAACAGATATAGCTGCACAAATATGGATTCACAGTGTTCCCTCTCTGTTCCTCACAGGGATGCCTCCAGGGTGGTCACAGTAGTGAGGGGTGAGGAATCTGCCAAAGCTAAGAAGTTCCTAAAAAGAGCTCCCAGACTTTTACTTCTGCCCCTCATCCCACTCATATCAGCACCCAGAAGTATCTTAGGCCAGCAGGTGAGGCGAACATAGTGTTACTCAGTAAGCCATGGCCCCAGACCTACTTCCTGGGGTCCTGGATCTGACGTTTTGCTACAGCATACCAAGGCAGTCTCTCTCATTCTGCATCTGGGTCACAGTCATGCAGCCTCTTGCACAAATTGAATCTAGGGACTTTCCACTTATGTCCCCTTAGAGATTTTCCAGAAACATGCCTATCCATAACATACTTTTCTGAATAACTATCTTTTATGTCCTCTCTTTTTCACTTTCAATGATGTACATTAAAGGGCAGCCACAATCTATTCACTCTGCCTGTCTAAAATTTAGTGAATTATCCTTCTATTGAATTATTCTTTATTATGATGAATTTAACTGGAGAGAGAAGTCACCACTCATAGTACCTTCCATCCTCCTGACAACTTTTTGAGATTTTTGCCTAAAAGAAAGGAGACCTTGCAGCTATGCTATGGTCAAAACAAAGCTAATGTTTAAAACTCATTACTTTTAAATTTTAACAGCTGCACAGTATTTTATTACATGCACACACCAAGTTTAATTAACCAGTACTATACTGATGAATATTTAGATTGCTTCAATCTTTTACCACTATAAACAATCATGAAATGAATGTTTCTACATATTTTGTATCCATATGCACTAGTATATGTGTAGGACAAATTCTTAGAAGTGGAATCTTTGAGATAAAGGGAATATGCATTTATAATTTTGAGAAATATTGCAAATTATCTTCCAAAGAATTTTATTGTTCACTATTTCATCCCTGATGTCTAAAATGGACTACTCCTCATATCTTCACTAATACAATGCAATATGAAACTATTTTATCTTGTCATTCTGATATGTGGATATGAACTATCACTAGAGTTTTAATTTGCATTTCTATTGTAATGAGACTGGACTTTTTCATATGTTTAAAAATTCTGTATCTTCCTATGAATTATTTCTTCATTATTTTCCAATTTTTCTGTTGAACTTCTTATATTTTCTTATATCTAATAAATTAGGAAAATGAGTCTCTATTATATATAATGTGAATACTTTCTTAGATGCCCATTTTAACATTATTTTTTATTTTTTTCCTGAAGATTAAAACATCATTTAAATAAATGTATTGATAGCTTTTATAATCACTGGATTTTACATCATACTTAGCAAGGCCTTCCACTCTCTACAGTGTATATAAGCTGGGCGCAGTGGCTTATGCCTGTAGTCACAGCTACATGGGAGGACTTCTTGAAGCCAGCAGTTCAAAACCAGCCTGGGAAACATAGCAAGATCCCATCTGTGAAAAAAAAAAAAAATTAACCAGGCATGGTGGTATGGTGCCTGCAGTTCCAGATACTCAGAAGGCTAAGGCGGGAGGATGACTTGAGCCCAAGAGTTTGAGACCAGCCTGGGCATTATAGGAAAACTCTCTCTCTCTCTCTCTCTCTCTCTCTCTCTCTCTCTCCATAAACACACGCACACACGTTTTCTCCTAGCACTTTTCTGATTTCTTTCCTTTTCTTTCTCTACTTTTTAAAAAATGTTTACTGAACAATCCATTTTATGCCACTGATCAGCAATGCCACTTTTATAGTAGACTAAATATGTGTATATCTGGATGTATTTCTGGACTGAATTGTAGTCCATTAATTTGTCTGTCTATTGATATGCCAGTACCACACTATTTTAATGTCTACCTTTTCATAATTTATTATTATCCAATATGACTATATCTCATTCAATACTTTTCTATTTCACAGTTTTCCCTGGCCATTATTTCTTTCTAGTTTTTACATATGAACTTTCTATCAGTGTATCTAGCTCTATTAAAAAAAAAATCCTGAGTCCCAGCATGATGGCCCATGCCCGTAATCCCAGCACTTTGGGAGGCTGAAGTGGATGGATCACATGAGGTCAGAAGTTCAAGACCAGCCTGGCCAACATGGTGAAACTCCTTCTCTACTAACAAATACAAATACTAGCTGGGCATGGTGGTGCATGCCTGTAGTCTCAGCCACTCAGGAGGCTGAGGAAGGAGAATCACTTGAACCTAAGAGGCAGAGATTGCAGTGAGCCAAGAGAGCGCCACTGCACTCCAGCCTGAGCCACATAACAAGACTCTGTCTCAAAAAAATAAAAAAATAAATCCTGGTACTCTTTTAATTACAATTATATTAACTGCCTACATTAAATTAAGGAAAACTGACATATTTATGAGTCTTTCTAAAAATAAAGTATGTTTTCACTTGGTCAATTCATATTTTGAATCTCTCATTAACATTTAAAAACTTTCTTTACACAAATCTTGCACATTTATTGTTTAAGCCTAGTTTTTAGTTATTTCATGTTTTTTCTTTGATGATTGCAGAAAGATCTTTTCTTCCATTATAAAATTTAACTTGTTGAGATTCATATGTATGAGCCTTATTGATTTGTGTGTGTTATATCTGTATTCAGTATTCTCTTTCCCAGGAAAGACCAATGGGTGGCCCCAAGATAAAGCAGTATAGAAAGTCACAAGAGGAGTAGGAGGAAAGGATACAGACATTTTTGCCAATTTAAGAATATCAGGTTTCTCCTTCAGACCCTGAATCTTAAAAGGTATTTTTTTTAGGACTAAGGCAAAAAAAATTTAGACAGTAACCTTATTTGACAAACTAAAAATATAAATTGATTCCAAAGGGTTTAGACAGAATCACAGATTATAGCTCAATAAAGAAAAAAGTGATGTAATGTGTTTTGTCTGGCACTTGAAGTGTTCTCTTGGAACACTTCCTAATACACTCCGGCTTCCCTGCATCACCTCCCATGCCAGTCATGGTGGTCTCCTTCCTGTGCCTGATCCCTGCTACCACTGTTCGGTGTGTCCTCAAAGCTGCACTTGTGTACAATTGCTGGTAGTATCTCACCAGAACAGGGTCCTTCTAAGTCTCCTCTATGATGCATTTGTGCCCCTTTACTATTCATAGTCTTCTCCCTGAGACTACTCAGTAATTGTAGCATTGGTGTCTAAATAATTACCAGATTTTGGAGTTGAACATTCCAATCTTCAAGTTCCATCTATACAAATTACTGGATAAGTTCAGCTTAGATAAGTTCTTTAGCTCCTCAGAGCTTTGGTTTTCTCCTATGTAGAGTGAGGGTAATATGTGGCCTACCTCTCACCCATGGTCATTGTCAGGATTAAGTATTCCTTTAAATATATCTAAACTATAAAGTGGTATCCAAATATCAAGTGTCAGGAATAACCCACAGACTAAAAATCACTCTACAAAGAGAAAGGAACAGAGCTCTTTTCCCTCTTACTCTGGGATGGATTCAGAAAGGTGACTGAGGAGAGGAGTAATTGTTCTTTTGTTATTCAACTGATAGGGTCAGGCAGGCCGTGGGCAGCATTCTTCTGCCAAGAATAGTAAATAGGCATTGTCACAAGTGCCAATGATAAACCGATTATGAATGCCTGCTTGAACGCTATGTTAGGGGTCTGAAGACCCATCTGAGTAGAGAGGGCAGACGGCTGCGATCAGTTAGTAATGCTGCATGAGAACGACAAGGAGAGATGGCAGAACTAATGCCACATGTCTGCTTTTCTGTCCTCAGTTTTGGGTTTCCATCATGGGAAAGCAGTAGTTGAACTGCTACCACTATTGATCTTGTGACATTTTTCCAGTTTTCTCCATTGCCATAGCCTGAGTGTGTCTTAATACAGATTTCAGTTTCATTTGTTCCTTCAGTCTTTGAATAGAAATATAGGCCACCCCTGTGGGGAATTCATCTCAATGGGCACATTTCAGTCACATCAGCAATGATCTATTGTTCTTACAATGTTCAGGACACACTATGCTGGGGGCGTGGGAAAACCAATGGCATTTATTGATACCTCCTACATGCCAGGCACTGTATCTGGTGCTCCATGAGTGTTTTGGGTTTTTTTTTATCCCCCTCATCCTCAAAAACTTCTACAAAGCAAGTCTTATTTTGGCCATTTTACAAATAAGGAAACTAAAATTATTGAGATCAAATATTTTAACCTTCAAATGCAGAACTCTTTTTACTACAGTGAAAAGTGAAATTTGTCTCATCCTCAAGGGGCGTCTGACTGTGCTATACACATTCCTCCACAGAAAAACCTAGAGGACCTTATTGAGTAATGAGTCAGCTGACATACAAGTCCTCTCCCTGCAAATACTGGAGTAATCTCAAAGCCTGCACCAGGCCTTCCAGTTAGGAGACTCAGTAATCTTTCTGTTGTCTTCGCATAGCAGAGAGAGGCTAACCCACAACAAGCCTTGGGACCTTTGCAAGATTTCCTGATGATCTAAATTTATACTGCAGGAGCCCCAAGCAGCTTTTTATTTACAGCACTCTGGATCTCAATCTCTTAGTTACGTTACTCCCAATTAAGCTGATGTATGCTCACAAAGCATCATTATGTGATTTAATCACAGAGCATTTTTAATTAATTATATGCAGACATTTTATAACATATTCTAGGTGCTTCACTAAAATTGGCACTGCTTTTAATAGATACATAAATAAGTATGACTGTGGTATTCAAGTTCCAATCCTGAGAAATATCCCCTACTGAAGGTAAGATATGCATGTTTCCACATGTATGTTTTTAAAATTCCATGATTTAACATTTACTTGCTCTCAGTAAACATTTAACTGGACAGATAAGCCCTCATGTCTCTACCTTATGAAGCTGAGTAGCCTGAATAAATTAAAGCATATTCATACATTTATTAATTACTTTCCCTTTGCTGGTTATTGGTGATGGATAGGGTTAAAGGTAGGTCATCATTTCACAATAGCCACAGCTACATTTGAGTAAGGGAGGTAATTAAAGTTTTCAAAAAAACCCAGAGGGGTTTATATTTTAGCTGGAGTTAATTCCATGGTGAATCAAGTGAGAAAAATACTCATCTCTCCCTGAGGCAAACGAGGTTACTATGACCTCTTCCAAGTCACTAAGTGGTTCGTGGAAGTATAATTTTATGTAACATTTTATTATATTTTACTCCCAGAGTGCTTGTCTTTCCTGAGACTATTAAGCAGGCTTCCTACGCCTATTTTGCACCTTTTCAGAGTCTAATCCTATATCTTGGTTTTTATTGCTCCCACAGTGGCCACTTCCACTTCCCAATCCTCTCACCCTCCGCCCCGCCCCCAGCCTCTCTATTCTTCACCCTCACACCCCAACCCCCTGGACCCCCATTCCCCATCCCACAAGTAGTCCCTTGAGGCTTGACCTTCCTGCATCCTAACCCCACCATCAAAACTCATCTGTCCTGTATCCTATTCTTTCCAGATTCTCCTCGCTAACAGAAAAATCTGACCAATAAGTTAATGCTAGTGTAGGTCATTGGTGATAGATCAATGTGTTACATTTCAACAAATAATTTTTTTTTTTTTTTGAGATGGAGTCTCGCTCTGTCAGCCAGGCTGGAGTGCAGTGACACAATCTTGGCTCACTGCAAGCTCCGCCTCCTGGGTTCATGTCATTCTCCTGCCTCAGCCTCCCACGTAGCTGGGACTACAGGTGTCCACCACCACGCCCAGCTAATTTTTTGTATTTTTAGTAGAGACGGGATTTCACCATGTTAGCCAGAATGGTCTCGATCTCCTGACCTTGTGATTCGCCCACCTCGGCCTCCTCCTAAAGTGCTGGGATTACAGGCATGAGCCACCGCGCCAGGCCTCAACAAATAATTTTACATTAAAACAACCCCACTGATTGACTATGTAAAACAAAATATTTGTGGCTACAGGAAAGCAAGATGAATGAGAAGTCATCTTGACTTTCTCTCTCATTTTTTTTTTCTAGTCAAAGTAACAAAATGACATCATGCAATGTGATCATCCACTTGGTCTTGACTTCAAATGAACTTGACTCTCCAAAATTACATCTACCTTGGATGATCAGCTGCTACCAGTGGAGTTACTTGAAAGAACATACTGCCAATCCTGAAAGGAAATTCTAAAAGAGATAATCACTTGAGTTGAAATAACACAGGCTTTGTCACATCTGGACAGATGGGCTGAAATCTAAGTTTGCTAGATGGCTAATATTAAGTGACTCAAAATATTTCTAAGTCTCGGATTTCTCATCTGCATACAGGGAATAAAATTACCTACCTCATAGATTAACTATAAAAGGTTTAACAGCAGATAGAAGTGTCTCAATTAATGGCCTTTCTTCTTAACAAAATATTTCAAGCAAGACAGCATCTTAAATAAGTATAGTTTCCTGAGTTGACCTTCTTTTTTATAACTATGTCCTTGTAACTTTGTTTAAACAATAATTTTTCTACGTTGCCCAGGTTGAGCTCAAACTCTTAGAATCAAGGAATCTCCCCAACCTTGGCCTCCTGAGTAGCCGGGACTACAAGCACATACCACTGCATCTGGCTTACAGAACAGCTTTTAAAAGGCGATATTTCTTTGTAGTTATGCCTCCTACAAGTGGCCAAAAACCCGTATGTTGTCAATCTACCATTAAACTACACATTCAAAAAATCACTAACTGATCTGAAAGCTCCCCACAAAGCAGAAAGGCTGAAATTCTTTGAGCCCCTGAATATTGGGACTGAAAGTTAGGAGTAAAATATCAAGCCTGCATCCCAGGTCTCCCATGGGTGAATCTAGGTATGAGCAGTTCTCTGCTTATAAGTTAAGGTCAAGGTCAGGTTGGTGAAATCCATGCTTGTTGTAGGTGAAGAATTTAGGTTTGGAGCTTTTAGATACATCTTTAGTGACCACATGAGGGCTAATACCTTTTAAAGATTTAATGAAGGTCAAGGGAACTGCTTTTTCAGGGCATAGTCCTGCTGTGTTTTGGCACTATCTGGAGAGCTTACCAGTGATAGGTGGAAAATTCCATATCAGCCTCTAACTATCTTGGGGAAGTTGCTGAAAATTCTCAAGGCTCAGCTTTCACATTGGGAGAGTAGTAACTTCATAAGACTGTTATGAGAAATGACAGTGTGATTGGTTGGTTTATTAAAGCGGGGGTCCCCAACTCCCAGGCCACGAACTGGTACCTGTCCGTGGCCCATTAGGATCCAGGTGGCACTGCAGGAAGTGAGCGTCAGGCCCGCGGAATTACCACCTGAGCTCCACCTCCCGTCAGATCAGTGGCAGCACTGGATTCTCACAGGAGTGCCTCCCCTCTTTTGTGAACTGCGCATGCGAGGGATCGAGGTTGCCCGCTCCTTGTGAGACTCTAATGCCTGATCGTCTGAGATGAAACAGTTTCATCCTGAAACCCTCCCCACCTCCCAGTCTGTGGAAAAATTGTCTTCCACAAAACCGGTCTCTGGTGCCAGAAAGGTTGGGGACTGCTACATTAGAGGACATAACAAACCTGTTTAAAGCAGGGAGAATAGCCCCTGGCACATAATAACTGCTCAGCAAACCCTGGTTTCCTTTTTTCATCTAGCCCTAATCTCACATTCAAGATCAATTTCACTTCTAGCCAAATAATTTGCATTCACTGATATAATTTTATAGGTAATAGAAAATTCCCAGAAAAACAAAACAATCTACCAAATCATGGCTGATTTGCTAATTCTTTCCATCAGAGTCACTCACCTGACTCACTCCTTTATTTCATTTAAGATTCTGTGATTATGGCCTCCTCCTCAGAGACATCTTCCCTGCCCACCCTGTCGAAGATAATTCCACTCCATATCACGCTTTATCTCCTTATCCTGCTTATTTTGTTCACAGCATTTATGGCTACCTGAAATTAACGTACATATATTTGTTTATTTCCTACCTTCCTCCACTAATATATAGGCTCAGCAATGGCAAAAATTTTGTCCATCTTGTTCATGACTGTTCTCCTAGCGCAATATTCAAAACAGTCTAGAGGCCAGACATGGGGCTTACACCTGTAATCTTAACCCTTTAGGAGGCCAAGGAGGGAGGATTGCTTGAGCCCAGGAGATTGAGACCAGCACCAGCAACATGATGACAGCTATCTCTACCAAAAAAAAAAAAAAAAAAAAAGCAAAACACATGATACATGCCTTTAGTCCCAACTACTCAGGAAGCTGAGGCAAGAGGATTGCTTGAGCCCAGGAAGTCAAGGCTGCAGTGAGCGGCGAGTGCACTACTGCACTCTATCCTTGGCAACAGAGTGAGACCCTGCCTCAAAAAAATAAATAAATAATAAAATGAAGCAGTGCCTGAACACATTTATAGGTGCTTAATAAGTATTTGTTGAATAAACAAGTTATTATTTTTAAAAAAATTTTATTAAAATTGTATTTGAAGATGTAAATTGTGATGTTTTGATATATTAATACATAAACATAGGAAATTACTGCTGTCAAGCTAATTAACATTTTATGTGTGTAGTAAGAACACTTAAATCTACTTTCTTTGCAAATTTCTAGAATACAATACTAACTATACTCCCCATGCAATACATTAGCTCTCTAGAACTTACGCATCCTACATACTAACTTTGTACTTTTTGACTAATATCTTCCCATTTCCCCCATCTTTCACCTCTGGTAAGCACCATTCTACTCTGCTTCTATGAAATTGAATTTTTTAGATTTCACCTATAAGTGAAAGCATGCACTATTTTTCTTTCTGGGTAGGGCTTATTTCACTTAACATAATGTCCCCCAGCTTGATTCATGTTGTTGCAAGAGGCAGAATTTCCTTTTTTTTTAAGACTAAATAATATCCCTGTGTGTGTGTGTGTGTGTGTGTGTGTGTGTGTGTGTGGCGCGCACGCATATATCAATTTCTTTATCCACTCATCTATCAGCAGACACTTCGTTGTTTTCATATCTTGGTTATCATGAATAGTGCTACAACAAACATGGGAATGCAGACATTAATATCTCTTTGACATTACTGATTTCATTTACTTTGGATATATACCCAGAAGTGAGATTGCTGGATCATATGACGAAAATAGTTTTATTTTTAATTTTTTGAGGAACAGCTATACTATTTTCCATAATGACTACATACGTGTTATCTTATGACTTTTTGATAACAGCCATCCTAACAAGTGTGAGGTGATATCTCATTGTGGTTTTGATTTGCATTTGATGATTCATGATGTTAAGCACCTTCTCATATATCTATTTGGCCAAGACCTGGAACCATAAAACTCCTAAAAGAAACAAAAGGAACAAGTTTTCTCTCTCTTTTTTTTTTTTTTTCTTGAGGCAGAGTCTCATTCTATCACCAAGGCTGGAGTGCACTGTTGCAATCACAGCTTGCTGAAGCCCCAACTTCCCTGGCTGGAGTTCATGCAATGGCATGAATATGACTTGCTGAAGCCTTGACCTCCTAGGCTCAAGCCATCTCCCACCTCTGCCTCTGTGTAGCTGGGACTATGGTGGGTGCCACCACACCCAGCTAATTTTTTGCTGTTTTTGTAGAGATGGGGCCTCGCCGTGTTTCCCAGGCTGGTCTTGAACTCCTGGGCTCAAGTGATCCCCCACCTCAGCTTCCCAAAGTACTGGGATTACAAGCATGAGTTACCATTCCCAGCCAAGAACAAGCTCCTTGACATTGGTCTTGGCAATGCGTTTTTTGGATATGACACCAAAAGTACAAGCAACAACAGCAAAAATAAACAAGTGGGACTGTATCAAACTAAAAAGCTCTGCACAGCAAAGGAAACAATCCTGTGAGAGAAGGCAACCTATGGAATGGGATAAAATATTTGTAAACTATATATCTGATAAGGGGTTAAGATCCCAAATATATAAGGAACTCAGTCAACTCAACAGCAAAAAATAAATAACCTGATTTAAAAAATAGGCAAATGACTTGAATAAACATTTTTCCAAACAAGTGATGTTTCAAATTCTACAACCAGCCATAATTTCCTTCTCTTAATGCTTTATTTTTAACAGGAACCATAATATATCCAGCGCTTACTTGATCTCTTACCACAAATATGTGGATAATTAATTTAATCTTCTGGACACCTTGACAAAGAGTCTCTTTTTGAGCTAACTCTAGGCTCCTCTAAACCCTGTAGGCCTCAACCTTCAGTATTCATCTTGGCATTGCCCAATTTTAAAACTGCTAAGTCAATTTAGCGAGAATCTTCCACCCTTAATATCTGATCATCCTTGATATCTGATCAAATTCCTTATCTCCCACTATCCCCAACTGATATTTGATCACCTTGATCTGCGTTCAGTAAGAATGCTCTTCGGTCATTTAGCCAGAATCCTCCCTTACTCCTGGCAATAAAAAAAGAGTCAAACTCAGTGAAATATTTTAAGGGATTTATTCTGAGCCAAATACAAGTGACCAAGGCTCAAGGCATAGTCTCAACAGGTCCCAAGAACATGTGCCCATGGTGGTTGGGTTACACCTTGATTTTATACACTTCAGGGGGACAGAAACTACAAGCAGAGTTGTAAACCAATAATGTAAGGTATATATTGATGCAGCCTGGAAAGGTGAGACATCTCAAAGCAGGGGCTTCCACATCATAGGTGGATTTAAAGGTTTCTCTGGTGGCAATTGGTTTAAAAAGTTCTGCCTGAAGAATTGAGGCCAGCAGAAAGAAAAGTTTGTGGCTGATACAGGGGGATTATCAGCCAAGGTTCTTGTCATGTAGATGTAGCCTCCAGATTAGCAGACTTCAGGGAATAGATGGTACATATCTCTTGCTAGACCCTTAAAGGTGCTACACTCAGTTAACTCTCTCCTGGATCAGGAAAAGACATGGAAAGGGAAGGGGATTCTCTACAGAATGTAGGTTTTCCCCACAAGAGATAGCTTTGCAGGGCCATTTCAAAATATGTCAAATAAATATATGTGGGGCCCGGGCACAGTAGCTCGTGCCTGTAACCCCAGCACTTTGGGAGGCCAACGTGGATGGATTACCTAAAGTCGGAAGCTTGAGACCAGCCTGGTTAACATGGTGAAACCCTGTCTCTACTAAAAATACAAAAATTAACTGGGCATAGTGGCAGGTGCCTGTAATCCCAGCTACTTGGGAGGCTGAGGCAGGGAGAACTACTTGAACCCAGGAGGTGGAGGTTGGAGTGAGCTGAGGTCACAGCACTGCACTCCAGCCTGGGTGACAGAGCAAGACTCCATCTCAAAAAAAAAAAAAAAATGGAGTAAAATGTTTCTATTTCTTTCAGGGCTTGCTACCTGTCATGTGATGCTATACTAGATTCAGATTAGAATTTGGTATCTTATTGTTACACAGAGCTCTGTTTTAATGTTAATGCTGATAACTTGTGTCTGGATTACAAAGGGAGGAGGGTGTAAAAATGAGGTATGTCTGATCCTCCCTTCCTATCACAGCCTGAACTCATTTCTCAGGTTTACTTTGGAACACCTTTGGTCAAGAGAGGGTTCCATTCAATTGGTTGAGGGGCTTAGAATTTTATTTTTGGCTTACCCCCTGATGTTTCCTCTTAGTGATTGTTTATCTGTTGACTCCCACCCTGCTCTTCGTCTATAAATCTTCACCTGTGCTTGCTGTATTCAGAATTGAACCTAGTGCTATACTAAACTAGACACATTTTCCCCTACTGTAATAGTTCCTAATTAAAATCTGCTTTTACCACTTTAATTACTATGCAGCTCTAGTTTTTCTTTGGAAGCCTTTTATGAGATAGGAACAATTATGATCCTATAATACAAGTGAGAAAACTAAGGTTTAGAGAGATTATGTCTCTCCCAAAGACAGACATGCAGAGGCAATTAATCCTAGGTTACTGGACTATATAATCATCTGCACCTCTAATTTCCCCCCACCCCTTCCTGATTCTACACTTAAATTCTACTGTAGTTTAAATTACATCTCTATTTCATGTCAAAATGAAAATGTCTTTGAGAATGAGTAGCAATGTAAACTGTTGTCATTCATTTACTCTTTTTGGTACATGTCAACTTGTAAATAGGGTTGGGGAGAAGGAGACAGAGTTTAGAGGTCTGAATACCTGAGATGGAAAATCTTAGAATCAGGACAATAGCATATAAGCCTAAGGAGATATTGCAGCATTTTGCCAAATGATGCTGCACCCTCTAATCATTCCACAGCCAGAGCTCTCTTCTTCCTTAATGCTGAGATGTTTTCTCTTTGCAATTTAGCATCTCCAAGACAGTGTAGCTCTGGGGGATTGGTGATTTGACAATACTTTCCTTGGATGTAAAAGAGGTCAGTCAGACACAGGATAAGAAATTGCCAGAGGTTGTTTTGCTGTTGTTGTTGTTGTTGTTGACTCCAGTGTTACTTCTTCCTGCATTAGTGAAAGTTGAGAAAAAGTGTTAGATGATTGAATTTGGATATCACCTGTGCAGTCACAGTGCTCAGCAGGACAGACCACAGCCAGCATGTCACTATGATCACAGCAAATAGGACATGTTGTTTAGCAAAGGAAAGCATAAGAATAACAAGGCATCAGGTTGGCTCTGTATGTAAGTAGGAAGGAAGATGACTTCCATGTTTTAATTTGAGAGGTACTACAGATTGCTGGTTTCAAACAATCAGTCTTAAATCTTAGTTTGAGATTTTCCCATTAATGTCATTTCACTTCCAGGAAGACATTGTCATCTCCTAAAGTCTCCCTTGCTTGAGACGGTAGGAAGGGCACATAAAGAGTGGATTAGCTCACTGTTGCCATAGAAACTAGAAGCAAGGCCCTGGGGGGATGAAACATTGTGCAGGTAAATTTTCGTGAGGAGGAAAATGGACAGAGTGAGAAGTTAGACAAGGTGGCACCATAATTGGTAGCCCAGGGCAGCCACAGGGCAGGCATCTAAAAAACAAAAAGGTTCTTTTCATTTTAGTCAGGTACAATCTTAAATTTCTCATCACCAAGTTAGGCATTGCAACCTTGAAATGGCTGGCTGTTGTTCTCTTTAACAATGCATGGGTTAAAAAAAAATCTCAGGTTCTTAATCCTCTAGTCCATTTCCAAGACAAATGTAATTTAAGTTCCCTGAGCAACAACAAAAAAATTGGAATCAGCCTCCAGCCTTGTATACGGAATACAAAGACAATTGACCAGATACCAGGATCTTTCTTATTATGTTCCCAGATACTCATCTAGCACAATAGATTGTAGGAGGGAATAAATAGACTGTGGTTCTAAATAAATAAATACGTGAAATTTTAAGAAAGTCATTATCTTTCAAATGAAGGTTTCCAATGCAAAAATAAATCTTATACACATAACGTCATAGAGCAGGGAGGAACCTTAAAGGTCTTCTAATTCTATCGCCTCCTTTCACAGAAAAGAGGACTGAGAGCCAGAGAGGTTAATTATGTCCTCTAGCCACCTAATCACTCTGTCATTTCTAATTATTGCTAGGAAAAAATCCAGAGATTCCCAGTGCCCTCCATTTGTGTGCACTGAAAAAAATCAGTTTGCCTATCAGCAGGAAATGTCAGCATCAAGGCCAAGAATGTTCAATTTGTTAATAATAAAAATAATAAGAGCTGACATGTATTGAACACTTACCATGTGCCAGGCATGGGGCTAAATGCTTTACAACTTGTGTCTCACTTAACTCCCAAATAGTCCTGTATGGTTGTTTACCCCATTTTACAGATAAAGCATCAGAGCTGAGAGAAACTAAGTAACTTGTTTATAGTCAAACAAGTACTAAGGACAGACCGAGGATTTGACTCACAGTTATTGCTTCTTATCACAACTCTAAACCCTATTTATTTGATGGCTATTTCCATGTATCTCTTTCCTGTAAGAGAACCAGGGATCAATAATTAACTGCATTCATGAGTTTAATACCTCCCTCTGACAGCTAAAGGCACATCCAAGGAAAATCATGTAACTCTAGCCATCTCATCATACTCCCTGAGAACGTTTTGAGAAATTACTTTTTTCTGATTACAAATGTAAATCGTATTCAGTACACAAAATTTTAAAACACAGACAAGCATAAAGAAGAAAATTAAAATTTCCTGTAATTACACCAAGAATCACATGCAAGAAAATCTGTATTTCATACTTCTCTCTCAAAGACCACTATATTCCTTGCAAAATTTAGCAATAGACTTTAGTATTTTCTACATGGGTTACTTTCCTCGGGGATATTCATTTAGTGAACCACCATTATCAAACATTATTTACTTTAGTTCATTCATTTATTCAATGAAGATCAATTGCTTGAATGTCTGCTCTGTGGCAGGCACACTGCTAGTTACTAGAACTCATTGATGGTGACAGATACACCCTGGTCCTGGCCTCATGGAACCTACAGACTACTTCTCTGAAATAAGTTTTCAGTGAATTTCACCTTAATTAGCCTCAAAAGATACAGATGCTTTTAGTCCATATGTCGAGCTGAAGTAATTATTTCCCTCAATGTGATAGATGAAGGCTGATATGAAGACAAATCTTATGGTATCTTAACTGACACAGAGCAATTAGAAATTATTTTAAATTGGGCTGGGTACAGTGACTCATGCCTGTAATCTCAATGCTTTGGGAGGCCAAAGTGGGTGACTTGCTTGAGGCAGGAGTTTGAAACCAGCCTGAGCAACATAGTGAGACCCTGTCTCCACAAAAAAATTAAAAACCAGCCAGGCCTGATGGCACACATCTGCAGCCCCAGCTACTGAGGAGGCTGCGGTGAAAGGATTGCTTGAGCTCAGGAGTTGGAGGTTGCAGCGAACTGTCATCACAACACTGTACTCCAGCCTAAGTGATAGAGGGGGATGAAAGAAAAAATAAATAAAAAGGAAAATGAAGAAAGAAAAAAAGAACTTAAAATTGCAGGTCTTATGATTTCTTATCAAGGGAGAAAAAAGTAAGGCTGAGATTTTAGGAATTTCCTACCTTAAAAGTTCTTCCTGTCTTCTCTTGATACTAAATTGGCAGCCTCATGTGTCGAGGGATTAGGAAGGGGTCTTTGTGTTTGGAATTCCTGTAGCATGGACAAAATTTGCCATTAGTCAAGCTGCTGAGGTGATTGAAATGTGTGACTAAAACTCATTCTAAACCACACATGACAGGGCCTGCTTTCCTATGAACAGGTGTTTATCGGGGTATGGTCACCAGGAGCCTAAAGGCCGTGGGGATGGAGAAGAGGCTTTATAAGTCAGAGATGAATGTCTTCATTTTCTATGGCTTCTATAATTGCCACAAACTTAGTAGCTTAAAGCAACACAAATTTATTTTCTTATGGTTCTAGAGATCAGAAGTCTAAAATGGGTCTATAGGACTGTGTACCTTCTGGGGGCTCTAGGGGAGGATCTGGCATTGTCTTTACCAGCTTCTACAGCAGGAGTCCCCAGCCCCTGGGCCATGGACCAGTACCACTCCATGGCCTGTTAGGAACTGGGCTGTGCAGCAGGAAGTGAGCACCAGGCAAGTAAGTATTACTACCTAAGCTCCGCCTCCTGTCAGATCAGCAGCAGCATTAGATTCTTACCTGAGTGTGAGCTCTATTGTGAAATGCACATGCAAGAGATCTAGGTTGTGTGGCCCTTATGACAGTCTAATGCCTGATGATCTGAGGTGGAACAGTTTCATCCCAAACCACTGTCTCCCTGCCAAGTCCATGAAAAAATTGTCTTCCACAAAACTGGTCCCTGGTGCCAAAAACATTGGGGACTGCAGCTCTAGAGGCTGCATGCATTCCTTGTCTCATGGCCCCATGTTATTGACCGCTGCCTTTATTATCACATCTCCTTTGCTGGCTGTGACCTTCCTGCTTCCTTCTTATGAGAACCACTGTGATTGCATTAGGCCCACTTAGATAATCCAGGATATTTTAACTATCTTGAATGTCTTAATCACATCCATAAAGTCCCTTTTATGGTGTACAAGGACCAGAGATTAGGACTTGAACATCTTTGACTGGGGACATGATCCAGCCTACCACACTCTGTAAAGGCTAATGAGTATTTCACATTTTTGGTGAGCTGGGGCTGTCTGCAACAGGGGCTTGAATCCTTCCAACCTTCTCTCCCCTCTCCACAATTCCTCTCCTGTCCTTTCTCTCAGCAATTTATCAGGATTCAAGGCCTGAGTCATTCTTACTGGGCTTATCCTTCCTCCCATAGGCAACAAGACATTGGCGTCAGAGTTCTGCTCCCAGATACACTTCCAGTTTCATTACACCATAACTATTATTACCACTTGAGATGCCCAAACGTCTATTTGGAAATTGGATTTAGACTCAAAGCTACTTATATCAGGGCCTTGAAAGGAGACTTAGTCATTGAACATTTATTTTCACCATACAATTGCGAATTTCTGATTGTAAATTTGGAGAGGATAAACCTAAAAATTAAGGTCTGCTCTCTCTGGCATAACTTCTGTAGGCATTTTGGTAAGTGAGGCAAGCAGTGGAAAGTATTCCAATGCCCCTTGAATCGTAAACTTAGCCAATTCCAAAGGACCTACAAAAAATATGATTGATGAACTATTTTGCCATCCCTTTTAAGGTGAAAGCTCCTTAACAGAAGAGGCTAAAAGACTTGGAGTCTAACGCATAGATTGTTAAATGGATGTCAGTGGTGGTGATACACCTACAGAAGGAAAAGCATCTCAAAGCAGAAATTCCAAATAGGAGGCACACATGCTGCCTTTACCATTACACACCCAAGACAGACATCACTAATCAATCAAGTATTGTTCCACCAGAGCCTGGTTCTGGCCTTAAAGCCCTTCCTGAGTGCTCCAGGTAGCCACTACCACTCAAGCAGAGTTGGCAAGCAAATTGAGCTCTATTAGATGTCCCTGCATTAGAAACAGAGTCAATGCCCTCCTGTTTCCAGGCATTAAGGAAAATTCCTCCTACTGCAACCTAGCAATAAAAATGATCTAATGTCTAGAACACCACTTAAGCTCAATTTCTAGAGCTGGCAAAACCCTTGGAGAGACTTAATCAACAGTGAAGCAGATTCCTCAGTTTTCCTATTTTCTATCTGAAGACCTTATGTGGGGATCCTATCTGGTCTGTGCCTCCAGCTCCTCCTCTGGAGGTACTGGATAGTGGGGGCTTCTCCCCCTTTTTCTTCAACAGGACTTCTACACTTTGAATTCTTGCATTAAATGTGCAGCCCCACCCCCCAATTTCTGCTCTTTCTTCCTTAATTATGTAGCTCTCCTCTGCTTTCCTCAAACCAGAATCCTCCTAGGTCCCCAAGAGCACCCTCCCCAGGGAGCACTTGATGACAGTATTGTCAAATTCTTCAAAGGCAAGGAGGAGTAAGAAACACAAGCTCATCCATCCCTGTCTCTCTTTTTCACCTTGTGCTTTCCACTCACAATAAGCAGACTTAGAGGTTATCAAACACCTCACTGTGCTTTGACAGTTATTCATCCATTAAAGCCTCTGATCGCCTGGATTCCGGACTGTACTCCGACTCCATAAACATGGCTCCTCCACTGCTCTCAGGCACTGTGGCTTGCTTTACACCTAAGCTTGCGAGGAAGGAGGAAAACCCAGCTCGTTCAAACAGCTCAGCCACAGGTGAGCCAGCCACATCAGAACATGGGAGGGGGAGAAACCAGCACGCGCTAGCTTTTTATTAAAAGAAAAATGATTTACGCAGCTGATTCCCTCAAATTTTAAATAGGATCTCAGGGAGATTTTTCACTTTGGACCAAAGCCATCTGGAGCTTGCAAAATCCTGGAAGAGACCGAATCAAAAGAGCAGATCTCTTCAGTCTCCCTATTTCATTTCAACGCCTCTCTCAGTCCCAGTCAATAACCCAGCTGTAAGCTCTGCAGCGAAGCACATTCATCTCGCTTTGTGTCTGGATCGCAGGCTTCAGAGGGGGCTTTTCAGCTTGAATACAAACCGACTGATTGCCTTCCTGCAAGGTTCCCGCACCGGAACGCCCACCTGAGCCCTTGCTCTTCAGCCGCAAGTGCAGGAGCTTGCCTGGGTCAAGCCGAGTACACAGGGGCCTGAGCCTGCCTGCAGGAACGCACCGCGCTGTGTCACTACCCACTAGGCCAGCGGGCAGGGACAGAGAGAGCAGCCTGCCACCGCGGAGGGAGGAGCCGAGAGCCTCTGAGTAGGGGAGCTGTGAACCTGGGGACAGAGGAGGTTACAGGGATGCTGAGAAGGCACACAACTCTCCAGGCAGGGCATCTGTGACTCAGCAGAGTTTAATAGCAGTTCCCTGAGGTGTGTGAGTCCAGCGCCTTTGACAGAATTATTATGGCATGTATGCATTCGGGCTTTATCATTAGAAAACCCGAGGTGCTAGATCTTTATTTTTTAAATTATTTTTGTTTCGAGAATTTATTTTTCAAAAAAATAGAAAGCACAAAACAATATACATCTGTGTATACCCTCCAGTCAGAAGATACTACTAACATTGTGCAATGTTTGTTTCAAGTCTTGTTTTGAAGCCATAAATGAAGGAAAGCACAACACAAGAAGGTGGACCCCACTTTGCTCCCTTTATCCTCCCTCCCTAGTCCCTTCCCCCGGCCCAGAAGACACCACTTGTGAGACCTGAACTCACTTCCTTCTAATCCACTTTTAGACTTCTACCCAAATAATCACTATAGCAATATAGAGAATATGTGATTTGGGGGCATGTATTTAATAATTTGTATCATTCTGAGCTTCTTTTCTGCAGACTTGTTTTTTTCCATTCCATATTGTGATGCTTTGCTGATTCCACGTTATTCTATCTACAGAGATCTAGTTCACTCATTTTAACCATTATATGACATTGGGTCCCATGATTTCTAAGTCCCCACCTGGCCTTAATACTATGCCAGTGGTCCTTAAGCTGCATATTAGAATCACCTGGGGTACCCAGGTGTGTTAAAAATGCAGGCACCCAGGCTCTGTTCTCAGAGAGTCTGATGGCACTGGTGTAGAGTTAGGCTGGGCATTGCTTTTGTTAGAAATCTTCTTAGGTGGTCTTAATATGCAACTAGGATTGAGAACCCTACCCCCTACGGATTCTGTGATTCCTGGAAGGAGAATTGCCAATACCCATTTTGCCTCTCCTGGGTACAAGCAGTTTTACATCTTCCAACAGATTTACATCAACCAATATGAATTTGCTAGGGATACTCCGTGAAATCTGCTGATAGCTGTGTCCGAGGGGTGGCAAAATTCTCTCTCCCTTTATCTTACTGCTAAACCGAAGGTGCTTCTGGGCCCTAGTAAGTGGCATACCTTTACCTCTGTTCCCTGGAAGAAATGGAGATGTTCCTATTGATGAGACTATCAGGGAGACTATCAGGTAAGAAAGAAAACCTGGGAGAGTAGAATGTGAAGGGAATCTGAATTACTCTCTTTTTTCATTGTGTTGAGGCATGAGAAGAAACTACTGCCAGGTAATTCTGCAGAAAACCGTTCCTGCGTTCCTCCTTCCCTCTCTCTCATTGTTTTGGTGCTAGGCTTAGCCTCTCCACAGAAAGACATTTATTAAACTCCTATTTTTAGCTTTGCTAGAGCGAAGAATCATGAAAACCTGGACCCTCTCACTGTGAGGGACAGAGTTCAGGCACCAGGTGGCTTGATGATATTTTATATCCTTGTTCTTTCTGTCTTCTTTTGTCTTTATGCTAGCCACAGAGGAAATTACCTGGAAAGAATCACATAATAAGGTGTAGCTTAACTCTCTGTCCTTCTTTAATGCATTCAACAAATATTTACTGAGTGCTTAGTAGATGCTAGCCACTGTCCTAGGTCATTGGGACCCCATGGACCCAACGATCACAGACTTTGCCCTCCAGTTTGGGATATAGGCTAGTACGCAGACAGAGAAACAATATGTAGAAAACGTGCTGCAGCAGAGGGAAACACAAGATACTCTGGGAAAGCAGAAGAGACTAGAGAGAGGAAAATAAAGTTAGTTTTGGGGTCTCAGGAACACTTCCTACAGGGGCAGTTCTCAAATGTGAGTGTGCTGAGGATCACCCGGAAGACTTGTTAACACACATCCTGCTGGCCCTGACCCTAGAGTTTCTGATTCAATAGGTTTGGTTTGAGACCTGAGAGTTTGCATTTTTAGCAAGTTCCCAGGCCATACTAATGCTGCAGGTCTGGAGATCACGCTTTGAGAACCACTGTCTTAGAGCTACTGAAGTCTCAGCATTTGCTACTCAAAGTATGGTCTGCAGATGAGCAATATCACAGCATGAGCCTCACCTAGGAGCTTATTAGAAATGCAGAATTTCAAGTCTTATCCTAGATGTACCAAGTTAGAATCTGCATCAAGATTACCAGGTAATACTTATACACAGTAAAATACTGGTTCTCAACTTGCTTGCACATTGAAATCACTTGGGGAGTTTAATCAAATCCCCATCCCTGGATTCCATTCCCAGAGATTCTGATTTAATTGGTACAGGGGATGAAAAGCTCTCTGAGAGGTTTCTAATGTGTAGTATACTTTAAGAACCACTGACCTGAGCTAAATGCATCCTGAGTAAGAACGCCACAAAGAAAGGCAGGAAGAGTGTTACAGGCAACAGAACATGCAAAGGCTCAGTGGTAAGAGAGAACAAAGTGGTTTAGTGAAAGGAGAGGGGTGCGGTGAGCTCAGAGTGTGCAGTTAGAGAGAGGGAAAGGGACGGGTTTTGAGGCTAGAGGTTTTTCCCAGATGATCGAACACACTCAGATTTGCATTTTAAAAATGAACAGTTTGTTGGTCATGTGGAAATAAGCTTGGGAGTGTGGAAACAGTGTGCCTGGTGTTAAGTTCGAAATTTTGACTGTAAAGAAACATGTATTGTTGCTCTTACTGAGAATTACCCATTTCTGGGACCAGTGCTCTTTAAACTAAAGATAAGAGCTAAAGGATGGGGTGGAGGCAAAGAAAAGCAGTGCTGAAGGGTAGCAGAGTATGCCACCCCAAAATATGCCACTTTAACATAAGGATTATTTTGAGCTGAAGCGTCATTGAGAAGAAGCAGATACAAGTAAAGCTCTCTGCCTAAAAGCAGGACATAAATTTGTAAAGGTGTTCCCCTTCCTCTCTCTACCTGAAATGACAGAAATTAATCACTGAAGACAACTCTAGACCTTTGTCAGTCCAGAGGCAGACCTTGCTGAAAACAACCCTTATTTTCCATTAGTTCTCACAATATATTTACCTTTCCACAATTTACCAGTGCCTAGAAGCTCTAAGTCCTTTTCCCTTGTCTTGTCCCTTCTCTCCAAATTCATTGTTCTCAAGATGCTATAGAAGCCCCAATTCTAACTACCCCTTTAAGTTACTCACTACTGAGTACCCCCATGGCCATGGGCATTGAATATACTAACAAACTTCTGTTTTGTTTTGTTTCTAGTTAATCTGACTTTTGTCAGTCTAATTTACAGGCCCACAGAAGGAGAACCAGATGGTAGAGGAAGATGTTGTTTCCTCCCCTATGCTACCAACCAATCTATAAGGCTTCATTTTGGCACTTTGACTTTCATTGTTTGGTTTAACCAATATTTACTGAGCATTATGTACCAAACCCACTGCTGTGGAAGCCGAATCCAGATCCCTGATGCCCTCCCTTAGCAAAGAGTTGAAAGTTGGGGGAACTCAGACAACAAGTGATTTTTCTAAAGAGCATTGGTTTAAGTCTGGTTGAAAATTTGACAGTGCCATTTAAAGGGAGGATTCTGTGCCATCCAACTCCACTTAAGCCCTCAGCTAAGCCATCAAATGGCCCCATTCATGCTGCAGCTGCAGGATTCCTGAGGCCATGCCAGTGGGCCCCAGGAATGCAAACGAGGGCTCCGTCTTGGCTTCTGACACCCTGTGAGCTTTGAGGAAGAACAAGTAGGCATTTGTTAGGGGAAGGCCCACAAAGGCACCACAGGAGAGGGGATTGAATGCCCCATGGGATTCCAGGCCAAATGCAAAAGGCTGGTGTAATCTCTGCCACCACAGCTTGTGTGACCTCACTTGCTCGCTGGCTGTGGGGGCAGCTGATGGCCCAGCCTGCTGAGGCCAGGTCCCTAAACAGAGCAGGGGTGGCAGCTCTTCAGGAATACAGTCTGTCCTCTATTACCCACCAGGTAAGGACTATGTGAAGCCAAGCCATGTAAAGGAAGCAAAGACTTTGAAAGGCAAGGAGAGGATAAAAGTATTTTTTTTTCCTGGAATCTCTGGGCCATTCCTCCCAATCTGTACCCAAGAGGGAAGTAGTGAAATAAGAACATGGGTTGCAGGTAGAACAACCTTAAAATGACTAGAGAAAACAGCAGAAAATCAAACCATTTCTAGATCATTCTTTGTGAAATTCAGTTCTCCCAGTAACTCAGATATTGTCAATTTGCTCTTGAAGTTCGATTTTGCTATAGTTACAGTGATATGGTTGCTTATACTACCCAAAGGCTGTGTTCCGACACCATGGAACAGCACCCCCAATGGCACTCTGGGTATTAGCACTTTCACATATTATATGTTGACTTAGACTATGCATATAGAACAGAATTACTCAGCCTCTGCACTGTTAATACTTTGGACCTCATAATTCTTTGTTGTGGGGGCTGCTCTGTGCATTTTATGTGTTTAGTAGCATCCCTGGCCTCTACTCAGCAGATGCCAATAGTGCCCCTCCCAGTCATACTGTGGAAAATATCTCCAGGCATTGCCACCTGTCCTCTGGGGACAAAATTGCCCTCAGTTAGGAACTATTAGGATAGAAGAAAGGTGGGAGAAGGTCTTGTTTTGAAATCCTTCAAGAGAACAAAAGAGGAATTGTTAGTCTTTGTTGCTTACAATTAGTAGTTTCTCTACAGGAATGAAGTCTTCAATACCCACAGAGCTGCGTAGGATTTTTACCTTCAACATAAAATAGAAGTCCTACATAATAAGAAAACAGCAAGCCACAGTTATCATTGGTTGATTCAGTCAAATCAGCCCAACAGTTTGTTGATGTTCACTGGACATTGTCTTCGCTTTGACTACATGCTTACTATTGTTCTAGATGCTCATACAGTTCACACACTGTCAGAATAATTTGATTAAACAATAATGCCCAAAAGATTGCCTTTGGGAGGTTTTTAATGGTGTTATACAGAAAAATAATGGAGCTGTAGAATACACAAGTTATTTTCAGCGGCACCCTGAGGTGGAAAAGATTTTTCCATGCCCCAAAGTTTCAAAGTACTTTTCTCATTGTCATAGTGCACAAAATATGGCTGATCGCACAGAGAAAACATAACTGTGAAAGTGAACCCATATATAAGTATTTAGGAGCCGAGAGAGACAGAAAAACAGAAAGACAGATCTATAATAACAAGCAGCCAACTTGATTAAGAAGAATATCAAGCAATCTGCTTTTTAAAAAGCTGAAAACAAAATCCTATAGAAGCAAGAGATGAAGGCTTTGTCTTTTGAACAACTTGAAAAATTATATTAGCAAAAATGTAAGAATATTCTTTGAAATGTAAACTCTATAAGGGCAGAGATTCTTTATTCTCTTTTGTTCACATCTTTACCTAGGCCTTTCTCCCTAGTGTCTAGAACAATGTCTGGTGCTGGTAGGTACTCAATAAATATTTGTTAAATGAATTCTGCAATTATTAATAATAGACCTGAAATAAGAAACAGACACCTAAGTGCTGTCTATACTCTATGGGATCCACAGAGAAGAACTAGACTAGATTAGCACTAAGATTATTACCTCAAAATGCTCAAAGACCAGTAGGCATAGGTCTACATAACTCATGAGACAGCTTGTAGGGGATCCTAATGACAAATTTTAAACAAATGGAGGGGGCAAATAAAAATATTGGATAAAAACTAATCCATAAGTTCACAGTGATAAGAATAAAAAAGAGGGGACAAAATATAGAGAAAGCTCTTTTTTTCTTTATAAAAGAATGCCAGATAGTAAATATAAACAGGATGATAGAATTAGAAAAATCTCCACTTTCAAGTATCAGTGTAATCATTGATTCAGACATGGATTATCAGTGTTTCTAATGTTATTGGGCAAAAGTTATTGGGAATCAGCATACTTAGATAGTCTCAAACATCACCCCATGTATTTATTATGAAGGGAAAGGTAAACTTGTGGTGGAGAGACCTGGTAGATTCTAACCTAACCAAATGATCAAACTTAGCACTTCCAATAGTGGAATATGATGTCTGTTGTCATTCAGTGGGAAGTATATGATGTCATTATATTAGTTATCTGATGTTGCATAATAAATACCCCAAGAACCTGGTGGCTTAAAACAATAGTAATCATTTATTATTAAGGGTTTGGCTAGGAAGTTCTAGCTTGAAGTCTCTCATGAGATTGTAATCAGAGGTCAGTGAGGACTACAGTAATCTGAAGGCCTGATTGGGGATGGCTTACTGACTTTCAAAATGCCACATGGCTGAACATTTGGTCTGGGAAAGTTGGTTCTTCTCCACTCGGGCCTCTCCCCAGGGCTGCCTGAGTGCCTTTACAGCATCACAGCTGGCTTCTCCTAGAGCTAGTGAACCAAGAGCTCAGAGCAAAAGCCACAATATCTTTATATCTAGATTTGGAAATCACAAATCATCACATCCACAGTGTTCTATTGGTCACACAGGCCAGACCTGTTTTAATGTGGCATTGAAGTGACATCATTGTCTGGGGTAAATACCTGGGGTTCATCATCTCACACCAAGAAGATTAAAAACACAGACACTTGGGTAGGTTAAGGAGCAGAAAGTTTAATAGGCAGAAGAAAGGAGAGAGGAGAGGAGCTCTCTCTCTTTTGTGAGAGAGAGGCAACCAAAAGGGAAAAGCTGGCCTGTGGCAGACCACAGCAGATTTTATAGGCAGGCTTGAGGAGGTGGGGTCTGATTTACATAGGGCCCACAGATTGGTTCAACCAGGTGTGATGTTTACATAGCAGGCAGGGAAGGCTGCTTGCCCCACCCTAATCTTATTATGCAAATAGACTTTCCATTTGGCCAGCGCCATCTTATCTGCTCCTTATTGTACACGTGGCTGGCAAAGAGAAGGGAAGATGGAGCCACCATTTTGATCATGCCTAATTCCAGGTAGCCTTCTCCTATTGGCATAACTGCCAGCATTCACCTGTGCAAGTGTCCAGCTTGCTTATCTATGTCTGCAGCTCAATTTCACAGGTTGCTGTTTGTTAGAAAAGAAAATAATTTGGGGGCTGCTTTCCATTAAAAGGAAAACCTTACCAAGAACTTCCTCACCCTAACTATCTGCCTAAATAATTTCTTTTTAACTCCTATATCAGCATGGCCATGTTACCACAAAGGCATGACCACTAGGATGTGAAGATCATTGGGAACCATTTAGAGGCTGCCTTTGAAATCAATCATCTTGGTTTTTTTGACAAAAACGTTCAAATTCAATCTAATCAGAAGGAAATAATGGACAAACCCAGAATGAAGAACATTCCACAAGACAATCTTCTCAAACTGTAAAAGAAAAAGTCATGAGAGACATTTTTTAAAAGCAGGATTGTTGTTAATTAAAGGACACCAAAGAGAAAGGACAGCCAAATATAACGCATGACACTTAATTTGATCCTGGAATGAAAAAAAAAGAAAAGCTGGGGACAATTGGCATAATTTAAATATGAACTATGTATTAGGCAATATTGCTGTATTAATATGTCCACAAACCTTTGTTTAAGAATGTTCATAAGGGCCAAAAACTCAAAACAGCCAGAGGAGATGAATAACAAACTGAGCTATATTTAGATAATATAACAATAATCAGCAATAAAAAGGAATGAACTAATATACTCTATTTCTGAGAAAAAGGAATCTCAGAAATATTATGACAAGAAGAATGCTTAACTATAATATACACAATGTATGACTCCAGTAATACGAAGTTCTAGAAGAGGCAAAATGAATTCGTGGTGATGGAAATCAGATCAGTGGTTGCTACTGGGAGTAAAGAGGGGTTGACTGGAAAGGTGTATGAGGGAATCTCCTGGGATGATGGAGATGCCCTTTGGCTTGATAGGAGCATGGATTATACAAGTATATTCATTGGTTAAAACTGATTGAACTGTACACTTATAATTGGTATATTTCACTGTATGTGAATTATATCTAAAAAAAAATCTGTTTAAAATTATATCAATGTTAAATTCCTTGGATATAATAATAATATTGTAGTTAGGAGATGTGCCCTAAAATATTGATAGGTGAAGCATTATTATGTCTGAAATTTATTCTAAATGGTTCTGGAGGAAAGAAGTAGATATAAAGAGAGAGAAAAAGCATGTGAGGCAACATTTAATAATTGGTATATCTAGGGGAAGGATAGCTTTTCTGTAGGTCCGAAAATTTTCAAAGAAGAGAAGGTAAAAAATCATCAAAATAGTAAAAACAAAAACAAAGACCTATTCTCTTAGCTGTCATTTCCTCAATAAGAGGAATGGGAAGTTTAAATCAATAATACATTGTACTTATTCTGTCACATGTAAGAATGTCCAGTTCCTCCATAGATTCCTTATTGTAAAATGTGTTTAGCTATTCATTTCATTCTTTTGAAAGGGCAAAAAATAATTTAAAATTATCTCAGAAGAACACTGGTCAAAGGTAGCAGCTTACTGGGCTACTGCTTTGATTTAACCAGGTCCCATCTAACATTTACTGGAAATACATAAACTTCCATTTACCTAAAATTGTACTACTTTTAAAATCTTTTCAACTGCCTGGAAATACCCATTTCCCAAGGCTTCTGCACAAGCTAATTGGTAGCTCAAATGATTTGCCAAATGATCAACATTTGATCTGATTTGCACTCCAGGATGATCAAGCATAAACTGGGTCTAGAAGCTTCATTGATGGAGTGGCTGCCATAAATGTCACAGGTGAGAAAGGACAGGTGCCTGGCCTATTCTTGGATAACTTCCCATGGAGGCAAAAGGCAAAGCAGCTTTAACTCACTGTGTAAATTATACCGTCTCTCAGGATGTCAGAGGGGTGAGAAAGTAGACATGTGAATTTATAGTGTAAATGTGTGAAAAGAAAAGGGTATGCCAGGTTCAAGAGAGATTTACTACAAAGATTTGTTTCAAAGGAAATGCATTCAGAAATTGCAGGCACCAAATTTTGGTACTCTTGGCTCAAAAGGCAATATGGGAAAAACATTTTTCTGTTACATGGTGTACATGACAGATAAAAAAGTAGGGATACCAGATGAAGTTTCTGTCAAGGAATTAGCAAGATAGTCAAGGAGGCTGCAGGAAAGTTTTGGGATAACAGGCAAACATCTTCTGGAAAAATACAATAAGAACAACCCTAAATGGCTGGCTAATAATGAGAAACAGTTCTTTCCTGAACTACCTTCTGCTTCTGAGTAACCTTAGTAGAAAAAGGTTGTCTGACACCTTAAGGATGGTATAAAAAATGTGTTTTTCCATGAAGATGGTGATTCTCTTAGAAAACCTAGAGGCACAGCTGGTTTTATGCACAGGTTCAACAGGTAGCCACCAGGGCATGGATTTTAAGAATGCCTAAGAATTCTCCATCCATGGCTTTAGATTTCCACTACAGCATCACTCTTATGGACTACTAACAATGCATTGTATTTACAAAGTGCTTTAAGTTTATCAAGCACTTTCACATACCCTTCCACATCTGGACCTCATGACTTTGTAAGGTATAAACAGTGGGGATTTAAACCTGTTTTATAATGAGGATCTTAAAGCTTAAAGCCCAAGGTCACATAGCCAAGACTCAAGTTCTATCTTCCAATTCCTCTTTCCATTATGCTGCTTGATAGACAGGTGGGTACAATGGCTAGGTAGGGAAAGTTGGCTCTGAGTGTGCCTTTTAGACTCCCCTCAGCATGGTAACTTGGATAGGTTTAGCAGATTAGATAGCTAGAGACTTACTGACAAAAAAAAAAATCTGTCCTTAAAGGACAAAAGAAAAAAGGATGTATATTTTCTATGGTAGTGTCTATTTATTTTTGCCAGAAGAGGAAGATCAGGCATGGGTAGGGAATTCTGATAGGCACATGAGGTCTAGAATTGTGTGTGTATGAAGCAGATGGACCAAAAATAAAAAGTAACCTGAGACTATGACCAATCTTAGAGAAAGGAGTGTATCCAGCACGTGATACTGAAGACTGTGTCCATTAGATCTTTCAGCCAAGGGTCATCTGAGGATAGCATTTCACTGTTTCTTCTCAAGGGAATTGACTTTCCTAAAAGTATCCATTTCAGCAAGCTAAGAAATTCCTAGACATTCAAGTAGATTGTTATTTCTTTATTCACCTTGCTTCTCCTGCTTGCTTTAATATGCAGTGTAGAGGAAATTAGATCTCATCGGTAATTAGAGGTGGGTTCAACTCACTGCCCTGGTAGGTCTGTGACACAGCTACCATGTGACCTTCAGCGTTCTGAGTTTGCTTCAATTATCTGGGAACTGAGGGAGACTTCTCAAAATAAGTGTCTCCTAGCTCTAACATTTTCTGCTTTAGTGGAATGAGATATAGAAAATGGTTCTCCTGGCCGGGCGCGGTGGCTCAAGCCTGTAATCCCAGCACTTTGGGAGGCCAAGACGGGCGGATCACGAGGTCAGGAGATCGAGACCATCCTGGCTAACACAGTGAAACCCCGTCTCTACTAAAAAATACAAAAAAATAGCCGGGCGAGGTGGCGGGCGCCTGTAGTCCCAGCTACTCGGGAGGCTGAGGCAGGAGAATGGCGCGAACCCGGGACGCGGAGCTTGCAGTGAGCTGAGATCCAGCCACTGCACTCCAGCCTGGGCGACAGAGCCAGACTCCGTCTCAAAAAAAAAAAAAAAAAAAAAAAAAAAAAAAAAAAAAAAAATGGTTCTCCTTGATCTGTTCTATAGCTGGCCTTTTGAAGTCATCTGGCAGATACATGTGCTCCCATTTTGTCTATCTGGAAGCTCCTGGGCATGTGCAGAGGAAATTCCACTGTCCTGATGATCACAGTTCCATTTGGAAAGTGCTGTGAATCTTTATTGATCTTCATTTCTACTGCTTCTTTCCCTTCCCCTTAGCATTCCAGTGACAATAGTCACTGCTCTGAAGTTCATTATTCTTCAGATAGCCAAAGAACCTTTTAGGCTCCTTTCTGGAATCTTTCCTTGGACCTCTTGGAAGCTGTGATCTGTCCTTAATAACATGGGATATACCAGAGATTCTTTTCACTACTACTACTTTATGTGTTAGTTGGCTAATAGCTCACTTTCTATATAGAATGGAAACAATTTTATTTTGTGAGTGGAGAAGAAAGAGGGTAGAGTTTAATTAATGCACTGAGAGTTGTCCTGGGAGCCAGTGGTTATATGTAATGTGTAGGAAAGTCATCTCTCCTGTTTCTTCCAGAGGAAAAACAGTTTGGTGACAGATAGCACCATCCATGATTGTCTCCTATGGTAGGCATTGCAGGCCAGGAAAGTGTGAAGTGTGGTGTGGGGGAGCATTTTGACCCACTGATGAGTTGGGCTGGCACTAAGCACTCTGATTCTAGTTGAAATGGGTTCTAGTTGAAGCAATCTGGCCAACCTACTGTTGAGTCCTTATTTTTATCATCTCTAATTTATTTTGCTGCCTAGGGGTGGGGGCATGGCCGAATTATTAAAATAAATAATCTCATGAATTTTATGTGTGAGTATGTACAAAACTGTAACAATATGATTACATCTGGAGCATAAATATTTATGAACACTAATAAAACTGTCTACAACTCTGGCCTCACATCTCCAAATAGATCCTCGTTATATTTATTGTAACCTACAGTTAGATATATGATTAGATCAAGCAAGGAGATGGCTAAAAAATATTATAAATGCCTGGCCTCTGTATTCTGCTAAACTGCAGCCAGGTCCCTGAAAATAAACAGTTCTTGATTTGTTTTTTCCTTCTTCTTCTTCTTTTTTTTTTTTTTTTTTTTGGCTGGGTGCTATATATGTTACTACAAGCCAAATGAAAAATTCCCAGTAGCCCCAAATTATCTCTAATTTCTCACACACAGAAATGCATTATGTAAATGTGCTTAGCTTTACATAAAGGCAGTAAAGAAAAGAGTCATTGATTCTGGATTTTACATGCTTTGAGCAAATATCTAGGTACATAATACTGTTCTGGGCATTTAAAATAAAACTGGGCAGGGAGACAGTGTGTGAACTAGTCATGTGAGTTCACAGATATAACTTTGCCTACCTTCAACTTCATGGCCACTGTAAGATATTCAGTAGATTACAGACGTACCCTCGCTTTTAAAATTAAGTAATTGCTTGTCTTCAGACTGTAATTCTTTAAAACGTAATACCTGTCTTGGTTTTACAGCCAGAAAATCCATAATGGCATGTTATTTGTTCCCTCTACTAAGTGGAAACACTCTGGGAGCTAATTCATAGTGTCATTTGCTAAGCAGCCATGCTACTGAAGAGCCCAGATATTTAGAGAAAGACGATTGCTTCATTGATAGGGAACCATGATGAATGAGTGTTTGGTAGACAAAATAAGGGGTGGTACAGGCCTCTTCAGCCAGTTCCATGTTTCTTTTGGTTCACAGTGTTGCCAATTCTTGCACTGGAAGTGGCAATCCCAGTGTGTGACACACAGAAAGCTAGCTCTGATTACTGCTAAGGAGAATAAATCAAATGGTACACAGACGTGAGAGACGCTGTTGTGTCACTGACAGGTTACTTGCCACCATGTTGAGTGTTGGCTAGTGAAGGATAGATAATTAATCCCCAAAATGCAATGAATATTCTTTTGACCTAAACTAATCAAAGCTAATATTGATGATCATGTTCTGCTCATCCACTTTTTTGGGGCTCAGAACACAGTACTCCAAAGTATGGCACCTTGGCACACTGTACTTCAGTCCTTTGAACTAAATGAAGGACATTGGAAGGGTCTCAAAGGCAAGTTCTCTCTGACCTCCTCCTGACTTCCTTTCTCCTATCCCTCTTGCTCCCCAAAAGAAAGACGTAGAAACCAGAATCCCTCTTCCCTAAGGCGAGTTATAGGAACTAGAATCTTTCTCTTCCCAAAGCAAACCATAAAACCTAGAAAAGTTATTCTTTCCCTTCTCCCTTTTTTACTGGTGGCAAATCCATATCCATACGGGTCTCCAGCAATCTCAATTCTTGTCTCCTCAGAAGAAAGAATTCAACCAAGGGGCATAAGGCAGAAGACAAGACCAAGGCAAGTTTTAGAGCAGGAGTGAACATTAATTAAAAAGGTTTAGATCAGAAATTAAAGGAAGTAAAGTACACTTGGAAGAGGGCCAAGCAGGTGACTTGAGTTTGTGCGGTTTGACCTTTTGACTTGGGGTTTTATACATTGGCATACTTCTGGTGTCTTGCATTACTTCTCCCCTGATTCTTCCTTCAGAGCAGGCTGCCAACGTGTGCAGCAGCCTGCTAGCACCTGCAAGGGGAACATGCGCCGTGTGTTTACTGGAGTTGTAGGCAGGTTCCCTTGAGGTATTCTTCCCTTACCAGTCTAGCATTCCTAGAGGAAGGTCATATACCAGTTAAACTCTGCCATTTTGCCTCTTAATGTGCATGTTTGAGCCCACTCACCAAACTCCTGAAATCTTATTGAGAAGCTGCCACTCACCAGTTTCAAATTTTTTTCCATCTGTTGGGAAACTACCCCCCCCCCCGGTGCCAGTTGTGACAAATTATTATTTTATAGAGAGAGTTAACAATTGTCTGACCATCACCTGATGGTCACCTGACATTCCATTCCTCATGTGTGTATGTGGGGAGGGGTGAACCCTCTCCTGCCCTGCTTATGCCTGCCTAGTTACCTACTGAAACACCTTGAAGACCCTCATTCCAGAGGGGTCCTGCCCCATACCTGGGAAGAAGGAATGCTGCACAGAGAGGCCAAGAAGAATCTGAACCGACAGGCCTTGCTGGGTTCTCCACCTGAGTCTGTTACCATTAGATCATACCCTTTTGTTCAATCACATTTCTACATGGCTGTCTATTCTTCAATAAACCTAAGCATAAAAATAGTTTTCTCTGGGTCTTTGGGTCTTCATTTCTGAAGCCTCCTATAATGTAAAACTTTGATGAAATATATTTATTATTATTTTCTCTTGTTAATCTGTCTTGTTATAGGAGTGTCGACCGTGACCCTTATGATGAGTGAGGAAAGCTATCATACCTTTTTTCTTCTGCAACTTCCCAGTCAAAAATGAGCCTATTCTCTCTTTTACTGTCATGCCAGGCTTCTTCTTCTTTTTTTTTTTTTTTTTTCCTCTCTCACCAGGCTGGAGTGCAATGGCGAGATCTCAGTTCACTGCAACCTCTGCCTCCCGAGCTCAAGGGATTCTCCTGCCTCAGCCTCCCGAGTATCTGGCACTACAGTCACACACCATCACGCCCAGCTAATTTTTGTATTTTTAGTAGAGATGGGGTTTCACCATGTTGGCCAGTATAACAGGCCTCTTTACTCACCAAGATGCCTGCTAACTAATCTGATAAAAATCAGCCTTATCAACAACATCATGGAGAAATCAAGAATTCTATGAAATCAGCGTTCTCCTTTGCATGGTCGATAGCCCCCATGAGATCTGGTTTCCTCATCTCCTATCACTCCCTGCCTGGTCCAATGCCGTAGTCATTCCAGCTTCTTTTATCTCCTGCACTGCTCTTTCCCCTCTCTCTCCCTATGCAGCTTCACAACTGCTGTTTCTTCTGCCTGAACCACTTCTCTCCCCAGCTAATTTCCTGTCTGCTAAGCCAGCCCTCACTCATTCTCATACATCCAGTACTTCATGAGGAAGTTATTCCTGTCACTCCTCCTCCAGCACCCATGTTACACTGTCTAGTATGTACTTCTCAGTAGACTTGCATCACAGTGACAACTACTTGTTCAGTGGCTGTCTCATTCCTCTGGGGGATGAGAATCCTGAGTGCAGGGACTGTCTCTTTTGTTTATCTCTGTATCCCCAGCACTGAGTCCAGACCTGGAACACACTGAACATCAGACAAATAGTTGTTGAATGAATTAATCAGAGTTAGTGAGAGAAGAAATGCATGGTTTGCCCCAATGGATATATTGCCTTTCCAAGCACAGTTTAAAAGATGGTAATTGGGCAAGTACGGAGTTTCTCATCAAATTTAATAGAAACAGAGAACTTTGCCTAGGAGTACATGAGCCTACTGGTTGGAACAACACTTTTTTTTTCTTTAGTTTTTTTTTAATGATCATTAAATTGTACCTACCTTGACAATGTGACCAGTATCATAGTGTGGTATCAATTTCAGACTATAATGCTAGTCTGCCATCTACTGGTGCTCTGGGGTAGTACTGTGAAACCTCTGACAAGCATTTTCATTTTCTCTGGAATCTTCTGGGTTCCAGAAGCTAGGAGGGGCATAGATTCCAACAAGCCCAACCATTTCATTTTACCCAAGGGGAAACCATTTCCCACAGGGCATAAATGACCACCCTGGGCCATACAGCTAATCAGTGGAAGGTCTGGACTCTAACCTAGGCCTCCTGACAAAATCAGCCTCTAGGTTCTTATTCTTAATTGTAATTCTGGATGCTAACTGCAGTACATCTGGTCAACAGTGTTGACCTTGACTTTTTCCAAAAGGAAATGGAACAATTGAGACTTGTTCAAGTTTACACGCCAGGAATCTCTTACCCCCTTGTATAAAGCTCATCACATCCCAGAAAGCGTATCTGCTTTCTGTCCAAGGATTTCCTGGATCTGAAAACAGCTGTACAGGGTTGTGTGGGAAAGACTAGATTTACAAATCTTGGAATTTCGCACCAGAAAGTTAGGCAAAGATGTGGCGCAAGACGTGCACTGCCTGCCGTTAAATTGTATGCCATCAGCAAGATCCTGAGGGATTCGAAACACACCAGACGTTTGTGTTCCGAAAAGCCATGATCTTTAATGGAAAAACTGACAAACCATAATGGAAAGAGGAAGGAACTGCCATCCTAATAAGAATTGACAGGATCATTGTAGAGCCTTCCAGAAAGGCCTCCTCTGTTAATCTGGCAGAATCGGCTGCAGAAGCACTAGGTTTTCCAATAGGTACCTTAAAAGAAATTTTTTTTAGCTACCCCTAGGGACTAGATTTAACCATAGTCATCTTGTTATTGTGTGGTTTGCATGGAAACACGCCTGTTAACATTCCTGAGATCAATGCAGAGTCAAAACAAACCAAACATCCCAGCACCTGCCAGAAGAATTTCATCTTTCCTAACAATTCTCAGAACAGAGCACTTTAGGGACTGAACTTCTAAAACAAAGGAAAGAAAGAAGATGTGGCTGCCTGGAAGTTCTCACTGGCTACTTCAAAAAAATTTCTCTGGAACTCTTTGGCTCTGAATGTGTTTTTAAATTTTTTCTTTACTCAAAACAGTACCGCCAGCTAATGAACAGGTCCAGGCTGGTCATTTGGTTCCATAATTTGGAAAAGTAACACCTTTACTTCATATCTCTGGGACCATTGTTGCCCAGCGATCTGACAAAGGAAAAATACCGTCAGGTCCCAAGGGGTTTCGGATCAACTGGGGTACTATTTTAGTACCTTCACGGTTATAATAAAAACATGTTTCCTCTTGGACAAAAATAAGAACTAGCTAATATAAATATTAATATTTATTCAATTAAACCCTTCTCACGATCGTCTCCCTTCAAGTCTCAACCTCTAAGAGACTGAGACCATTGCTCACAGACATGATCTGGAATGTCAGTGGTTTACACCTGAATCCCTGTGTACCCTTTCCATCTCAACACAGTCCCCATGGACAATGGCACCATCTGGACATCAGAATTACAGAGGACTGCATCAAGGTAATAAAGACCTTTGCCCCTCAGTGACAGAAAAAATGAGAATGTTCATGTTTACTCAGAATTTTAGTGTGTGGTTTAAATGAGGACTGGGAGATCCAAATGAAGCACCCAAGGCCAGATGAAGGTTCTTGTGATTTGGACATTACTACTGCTCCCTTTTCTCTCCTAGGAAAGAACTCAGAATTCTTGGAAATTCTGGACCTAATTTGTGCTCTGGCTGTCCCCTGATGGCTTAGAGACACTGCTCAGTGCAAGTGACAATTCTCCCATTGCAAAACCCATCAAGGAGATGCAGGTGACTGGAGCCCACGGTTTCCCCTCACTATACCCCTCATCATTCCACATCTGCCAATATATTTCCTTTTATTTCCACCTACTTCTACTATTAGCTGCTGCACTTACTCTGAATTCATTTGCATCTCTTCCCTGACTCATCCCGTTATTTCTTAGTCATCTATCAAGATCAAACAGTTCAAAATAGCCTAGTAGATTTGACGTGAGACACAGCTCAATAAAGTTGTTGACTGGCCTTTATCCCCTTGCCGGGCCCTACAAGTAGGGTATGATGGTCATGGGATTTTCATGCTGAAAATAGCATAAACACTACAGTTTTGAGAATTTTCACATTTACCCCAAAATTTTGTCTTGCACAGAGCCTGACTTAATTTAGGTTTAGTTTAATTATTTCAAAATAAATTCGTATCTTGAGTTTGTTCATATGGGCAATCTGATACAGTTGTTTCAAACCAAACAAACTAAAAAAAAAACAAAAAACATAGTAAGCACATAATAGTGTTTAAGTGCGGGCTCTGGCCCCAGACTGCTTGAGTTCACATTCGCCACTTCTGAGATGAATGGCCTGTTCAAGTTATTTAACCCTTCCAAAATCCAGCTTCTTCATTTATAAATGCAGATAATAATAGTACCTGCCCCATCAGACCATTAGGATTAAATGAGATAATACACAAAATACACTTAGCATAATGTCTTGTGCATTGTTGATTGTATTGTTTTTAAATATATAAAACTACCATTATATATATATAAGACATTTCAACATACATCCTCTCATTTAACCCCGATAACCCAAAAGTATAGGTATCATCCCCATTTTGTAGGATGTTGGCTCACCTGTAGACATAACTTTCTGTCCAGCTTTTTCAAGGAGCGTTTGCTCAATCACATACTATAGAATATGGAGGCAGTGTTCTCCTTATTCCATTGCCATCTCCAAACTATTGCTCCAGACTGTTGCTCCTGCATTCTCTTGCAAAAACCCCTACTCCATTGGGACTCATGCTTTTGGCTCTACCATCCTCAATTCCTCTTTGTCACTGTTGTCTACAAAATCTGGGGCTTCTACCCAGATCCTAATATCAATATCCTATGTGACTTTATTATCCATGGTAATACCCAACATCCTGGCTGCTCACTTCCTTGAACTCTTCATCTCCAGTGCTCTTCTCCTCTACTCCAAATTTTGGTCATGTGTTTTCATTGCCCTTCTTTGGGCCTTGATAGCACCCAGAACCATTGTCCTACCTTCAAAATCAATCACTCAGACACTTCCAAATTCTTATCATTTTAGATGGCTCATTGAGTTATTTCAATTAAACCAGCTCTTTGAATTCATTTGACTACCTTTACAATTTCTCACTTATCTCACTGACTCAGAATATCAATGTCCTCCTTCCTTCACATCCTTCCCTATCCTATTTATATTCAATATCCTGTTACTTCAACCATTTTTTTATTAATTTTTTCAATTCCTCTGCCCACTATCCTTTTGTCACATTTACTTGGCCTCTCTCAGTGAACCCAACTATTGACCAAAGTTGCTGAGCATCACTGCAGAAAATGCAGCAAGGCAGAGTGTTGCCATGATGTGTTCATGTCAGCATCCTCAATAGGATGTAAAACACTGCCAAGAAATTTACAGAGTTTTCATCAGCTCTCCTATTCTCCGTGGTGAGGATTCCATACTTTTTCACTATCTTCAATCCTCCAACTTCCTCACACTCAAGGCAGATGGCATCAACTCCTACTTGATAGAGAAAATAGAGACATTCTGAGAGGAGATCCTCCAACTTCCTGCCACCACATTTACAAACCCATGCACTTATACAGCTACTCTTCCATCTTGCCTCCTGCCACTGCAGAAGAGGAGCCCTTATTTCTAATCAAGACTTACCCCTCCACCGGTCCCCTGCCATATGTCATTGGGAAGAGATCTTGGTTTACAAATTATCCCTTCTCTCCTGTCTTAAATCTCTTGCTTTATATTGGCTCTTTCTCATCAGTTTTCTAATATACTAAAGCCTTTTTCATCACTTAAACCTGAAAATCGTATTTGCCTATTTCTGCTTCACAGATGAGAAAATAGAGGCTCTTAGAGATTTAGGAGGAAGAAGAATAAGGTTTGAGCCCAGGACATTGTGGCCATACACAGTGCCTTTCATTAAAGTGCCACACTATGTTCTGCAGCAGCTTGCCCTGCCTAAATATTAAGATACTTTCATCTGTGGGCTGTGAACACTCTATTTTAGGTATCTTCACTAGAGGATTGGGTTGATTTCTTGGCAAGCCAATCTGCTGATCAATGCTCCAATATTATGACCTCCCCTACGGCCCCAAATGATAAAGGGAAATAGCTGGATAGACCTACTCTCTACTTTGGTTGCTCCATCTGCAAAGTGTAACTGATAATACATCTTCTTCCCACCTTCTAGTATCATTCTCCTCCTACTTCCCACCTCCATTTCTCATCAGTAATGTAATAAAGATGGCAAATCTCCCCCTATGGAAGGTTTTCAATTGTTGAGGGGGAAGGTGCTACATAAATGCTCAATATAGCCATCTTTTTTGGGAAACTCATTCTCTGCGTGTGCTGACAGATAACTGTGATGTGGATGAAGCTGAGCACATTTTCTTCGGAAAGGAAAAAATAGATCAAGGAGGAGGAAAATTCATTAAGCATCTGGGGGAAAGACTCAGAGAAGACCCAAGCAAAAACGTGGCCAAGCATCTAAATCAACATCCACTGCTACAGCTATTTGTGTCTGCCCTTTGTTAGTATTAGACCCAGGAGGCATGTAGAGTGTGAGATGTTATTAAAAGAAAGAGAACTAGAAGCAGAGGGGAAGTAAGGGGAGGGTGAGCTTTACGAGAAAGAGAACAAGAACAAGATTTTCAAAAAGAAACATAGTTCAACAAAGCTAATCTCTCTTTGTCAAAAGGAGGTGATGTGGGGCATAGAAAGAGACTGCATATCCATGTTTTGTCCTTAGACATTATTTTTCCAGCAAAGATAGTAAAACTACTAAAGTGTGGATCTAAGCCAAAACACCAACAGACTGAAAAGCAAAAATGATTTTGCTTTTAACAAAGGAATCGTTGAAATGCTTGAGATAAGTTTGAAACCAAATAGATACAAAATCTAAAGCTTAAAAGTATGGACAGAAGTGATATCAGGGTCAAATCCTAGATTTTTACCCATCTGGGTGTTAGTTACCTAGTTCTTAACATTATGGAAATTGACTAGATCAATTATTGTGAAACTATCGGTTATGTTCCATTAAGAATCACTTAATTTAATGAGAGATATTACTAAGAAAGATTAACTGAGCATAAGAACAGTATGGAAAGAGGACAAAAGCTTGAGCAATATTGGATTTTCTCAAATTTTTTTTCTATGAGATATCAAATGGCAGGGTGCAGTGGCTCATGCCTATAATCCCAGCACTTTGGGAGGCGAGGCAGGCAGATCACGAGGTCTGGACCATCCTGGTCAACATGGTGAAACCCCGTCTCTACTAAAAATACAAAAAATGAGCCAGGCATGGTGGCATGCGCCTCTGTAGTCCCAGATACTCGGGAGACTGAGGAAGGAGAATTGCTTGAACCCAGGAGGCAGAGGTTGCAGTGAGCCCAGATCACGCCGCTGCACTCCAGCCTCGCAACGGAGTGAGACTCTGTCACAAAAAAAAATAAAAAAAAATAAAAATCAAATCAGATAATTTAAAGAACTGACTCAGGATTAATTTTATTTTTATAAATTCATATAATTAGGTCAATTGAAGGGAATATATGCAGAATCTGTCATATATTGTTTAATGTGCACTTAACTGAAAATTAAATATAAAGGAAAGGATAGGAATAGCTGGCAGAAACAGAGGCTTGGTAGAATCCATAGGAAGTTAAAGTCCCTTTTATCTTAGTGTGTATCTTCAGATAAATAGAAAGAGGAGACAAATAGCTTTTTAATTACTGTTGTGCAGCGGTTAACTTTTCTGGGGTCAGGGGCACCACTGAGAGTAATGAAAAGTAATTAGTCCTCAATCACTCTTTTTATCAATGAGCCATAGAGACCAGAAACTGGCTCCAGTCCCAAAATAGCAGAGCACTGGCAAGGGAGTCAATCCAAACTGGAACAGAGAAGTCAGAACCTAGCTCCTGAGAGTGGCAGACACACAGGGCCTTCCATCCATGCTGTGGTCCTTGCCTACCTCATCAGAGCCATCCCTGCCTGCAGTAGGTTTCAGAATAGTCACCCTCCAAAAATACCCATACCCTAATCCCCAGAACCTGTGAATATGTTATCTGGCATGGCAAAAGAGATTTTGCAGATGTGATTAAGGGTATAGACATTGACATAGGGAGATCATCTTGGATTATCCAGGTAAGCCCAATTTAATCACATGAATCATCAAAAGTGGAGAGACTTTCCCAGTTCTGGTCAAAGAAAGAGATGCTATATGGGTGGCTTTGAAGATGAAAGGAGGGGGCCACTGGCCAAGAAATGTGGGCAGTCTCTAGGAGCTGGAAAACACAAGGGAGCAGATTCTCCCCTAGAGCCTCCAGAACAGAATGCCGCCTCACCACACCTTCTTTTAGCTCAGGGAGACCCCTGTCAACTTCTGAGCCCCAGAACTATACAATAATAACTTTGTGCTGTTTTAAGCTACTAAGTGTGGGTACTTTGTTGCGCAAGGACTAGAAAACAAATGCACTGTCTACCCTTTGTTCTACTTACGTTCTATGAAGACACCTTATAGAGCAGCTAGGTTTCCTGTTTTTGTGACTTGGGCCACATTGCTTCCTCTACATGTAATGTCTTTCCTAGTCTCTTTTCTCCCATCTTATCCCTCAGGCAACCTGAAGCTAACCATTCTTTTATAAGGACTTAGTTCAAGCATCTCTTCCTCTAGAGAGTCTTTTCTAAATACCCAAATTAATCTCTCTCTTCCCCAAACCTAGGGTAGACTCCATCACTCCCATCTCTATTCTCCCATCACACTGTGTGCAGATGTCCGTTTCAGCACTGTATTGAAAGTGTCTGTCTACAGACTGTCCCCACTTCTCGGTATGGATGCCCCTCAAGGGCTGGACTCCTACTGAAGTGCCCATCAGTGGGTCTTTGATGAAAATATGACATGAACAAAGGTTTGGGGCAACACACATCTTTAGTTATATTCCCAAACCAAATGGGATAACAAATATGAAATATCCCAATTTACTAGCAATATTACATTTTATTAATGGGACATTTTTATTTGTATTTTTTTACTTTTCAAAACACTTGTTCCATACAGCCCTATAGTAGTCTATCTTAACAATGGGGATATGCTCCAAGACCCTCAGTGGATACCTGAAACCATGGACAGACAAAACCCTACAAATATTATGTTTTTTCTTAAACATACATACTTATGATCAAATTTAATATATCAATTAGATATATTAAGAGATTAACAATAGTATATAATAAAAAAGGACAGTTATAACAATATATTGTTAATAAAAGTTATGTGAATATGGTCTCTGTCTCTCTCCTTCAATATATCTTCTTGTACTGAACTCTTCTTGTGATGATGTGAGATGATAAAATGCCTGTGTGATGAGATACAGTGAGATTATGACGCAGCATTTAAAACTTATACTTTTTTATTTCTGGAATTTTCCATTTAGTGTTTTCAGAACTGCAGGTGACTATGGGTAACTGAAACCATAAAAAGGTGAAACTGCAGATAAACGGAAACTATGGTATTTGGCTTTGAACTCCATTAAGAGACAAGATATCACCACCCTCTACATCTGGAGGCATCTGAAAACTCACAGAACACTCTTATGACCAGATGTTTTCCTGGAGTTTATTTTGAAATCCAAAGTTAGAGAAGAATTAAACTTAGCTACTTTGTTTCCCAGAGAAATTTCTTCACTTTCTTCCAATTCTGATAGCTACCAATGGTCTTCTTTTCAGTGCAGACTCTCTTCTCCATTCAATGTTTCAGACTCCCAAGGTGTATTCACCAGACTATCTGACCCACACCACCTAGGATTTACTGATGCTATTGACTCTTGAAATGACTGACTTGACCCTGTACTTGGGGAAATTCTCTGGCTTTCTGCCCACACTCAGTACCCTTAGGATTTAGGACAGATTCCTGGCTGTACATCCACCAACCACATTGAGAATCTATCTCCAGACTTATCTCCTTCATATGTGTTAGACAGCTTTTGACTTGACGATGCTCGATCGTACATACTGAACGGGAATGTAAAGCCAAACCTTCTTAACACAGGTTGTATGAGCAGCAACAACAACAACAACAGCAACAATAACAACAATGAAAAAAAAACTGGCAGAAACAGAAGGAACAGTATGGCTTACAAGAAGAGAGTTCAAGGAAAAGGAACTACTGCTTCTCTGTGCCTGAGGCTCAAGAAAGGTAACAGAGATTAGGACAAAGAACAAAGAGGGAGAAAAGGAGAGAGAAAAATACTTTGGCAAAATGTTTACATGGGTCTTTTTCTGCCATTAACACGTTTTATTACCAGATTCCTTACAACGTGCATATTCTGTTCAGCACTTGTCTAATACATGATATGCTGTGAAGGTTCTTTCATTTCCACTCCTCAATAGACACAGGGAGGGCAGAGAGAGCTGAACACCCTGCTATCTCATGTTCTAGAATAAGGGGTTCCATGGTCAGAAAAAAATTAAGAAAAGGAAACACTGGGTTAAACAAAGCAAAATTAATCAGGTTTCTTTGCTTCAAGACTTAGGAACTTTATCATCCTAATATGTGCTAAGATTCAAAGAAAGAGTTTATGTCACAAGTTCATTTGGCCAAAAACAACTTTATCAAAGGAACATCTATTAATATCTTGATGCTCAGTTTGAAAAATACTCCCCTAAACATTACCCCAAAGCATATCATACCTGAAATGTAGTAGGCTTTCAATAAATGTTTGACTGGTGAATGAGAGCCAAAATTTTCAAAATGACCCAACAAATCCTTTACCACAGTGTTTCTCTGTCAGAAAATGCAAATAGATTTCATGAACCTACTTCTCTCAGGTCAATAAAATGTTTACAGGCAGTAAATAGACTACTTTGTTCCAAAATCTAGTGCCAACTAGTCAAAAAGAGGCCATGCATTTTCTAACATCAATTATACCCAACCCAACACTCTTTACGTTTTCAATTGGCTTGTTGTTTTCATCTCAGGGGGGAGGAGAAAATGATGTCAAACGGAAGGCATTTGAGGAGGTACTAGTAAGAACCCAGCAGCAGCCCCCTAGAAAGTCTTAACATGTGACAAGAGGAATGTCATCCAAAATAATCCTAGACAAAAATGCAACAAAAGTCTGGCAGAGGCCAATTAATCAAAAGAAAAATCACAGACAGCACTCAAGGTCTTTGGCCCTACTTTTAGTCTTACTTTTGGGACTTTCAAATTATTTGTTTGAAACTAATCCCTGTGAATGACTATTGAAACTTCCCCAATTTTCTGAAGACAGGAGATTCTTTCCCACTTTGTCAAACTTTGTCAAAAAACAAAATTGTGATTAAGCAACAAGCTTGATGCATTCTTCTACCATTGCATCATCTGGTTGTCTAACCGCATTGGTTCGTTGGTTTGGTTTCCTATCAATATAGCTTGAGTAACATGAACAGTCAATGTTTTCCCCTGTGAGTATTTTCCCAAGTTTTTCTAACTGTGTTACTATGTTTCTTTGTAGTTCAAAATTGTTTCTGCTCTGTTCTTTCCTAGGTGGTCATAATGAAAACAATACCCATTTAATGTCTTCCCCTACTTCAGAAAACTTTGTTTTCCTCTGTGATTTTGCTCCACATACTTGGACGTTTATACCAACAATATAATAGCATAATTATATGCTACCTTGTTTTGTGTTCTAACAGTCATTACTCTGGTCTCCCCAGCATGTCTGATTGTCCTGTAGTGCCTTCAGGATGAAATGCGCATGGCTTTGTTCCAATATGGGGGCCTGGATGTTGTCATCTTAATACTCCATCTTGATAACAGGTCAGTTTTATCCCTGACACTGGTAGATTGTATCCTAGTACTCAGGAGACTTGGCATGAAAGGAGAGTCAGTAGGTAGAACAAAACCAGAAGCCAAGTTGCAGAAACTGGGACGCATAGGAGTTGGGATAGGTAGGACTCTGGATCAATATGAAAGTACATTTGTCATCACTGGGCAGCACGATCACATATCTGAGAAAGTGGCAAAGCTGTCTTTCCTCTCCCTACTTCCTAGAATCTCTCCACTCTCATCCCATACTCTTCCCTCAGTTGCTCTCTGCGCCCATGCCTCAGCTCACTGCAACCTCTGCTTCTCAGATTCAAGCGATTCTCCTGCCTCAGCCTCCTGAATAGCTGGGACTACATACATGCACCACCAAACTCAGCTTATTTTTGTATTTTTAGTAGAGACAGGGCTTCACTATGTTGGCCATGCCGGTCTCGAACTCCTGACCTCAAAAGATCCACCTGCCTTGGCCTCCCAAAGTGCTGGCATTACAGGCGTGAGCCACCGCACCCAGCCAGGTGAGGTTAGTTCAAACTGGCGTAGACAAAAGCACAATTAACTCAACTTAGGAATCTAGAGATCACACGTGAAGGAAATAAGACAGAGGGCAGCTCAGAGATTACCGTTCCTTACCACCCCCTGCCTCATGCACCTATGCCTGCTACACCAGGCTGCTCACCCTGACCTTAATATACCATACTCACTTAAGATGAGCCTTTTGCTCTTCTTATTTTCCCTTCCTAGAATGCCAGTCCCTCTTCCTTTTCTCTTTCTGGCAGGTTCTCCTACCTAATATTAGAGACTCAACTCAAATGTACCTTCTCTACAAAGCTGCCCAGATTTCTTCTGAACAAATCAATTATATGCAACCAAAACAAAATCCTTATGCCCCTACAGTGGTGCCCTGCCCATTTTATTGTAATTTGTCTTTGCTTGCAAGTCTGTCACCCCCATTCAAGTTTTGAGGATGAGGACCTTGTCTTACTCTTCTTTGTATACTTAGCGTTTAACAGACTAGTGGGTTAAAAAAGAAGACTTTGGTAGAAGAACTTGGGTAAGAATGATGCTGATTTTCTTTCACATTTACGAAACCATCTGGCTCTGAAATTTTCTTTCTTTTTTGGTGTCAGGAGTGTCCAAATTTTCTATTTTTTTTTAATCAAGGAATATTTCATAAAAATTTGTATGCTTTATCCACATTGTGAAATTTCACAGCAAAAAGTTGTCATTGTATTCTTTTATTATTTTTAAATGTCTGTAGGTTCTGTATTGATATCCCCCTTTGTATTTCTCATATTAAACATTTGTGTGTTCTCTTGATCAGTCTTGCTGGAGTTGTATTAACTTTATTAATCTTTCCACAGAACCAATTTTTAACTCTGTTAATTTTTTCATATTATATATTTGTTTATAACTAATTGATATCTAGTCTCATCCTCTCTACTTCTTTTCACTTTTCTTAAAGTTTTTTTTTTTTTTTTAATTTTGGTTTTGTTTCTTCCTGAGATATTTGCTTAGATGATTGAGTTTCAGCATGTCTTCTTTTCTGAGACAGGCATTTAAGAATCTTAATATATCATATTTTCATTGTTATTTGGTTAAAATATTTTATATCTGTGACTTCTTTGACCCATGGGTTTTTAGCGTATTACTTAATTTCCTAAGTCTAATCATTTTTTTGCTAGTTATTTTTCTGTTTCTGATTTCAAGCTTAATTTCACTCCTGTTTGAATCCATAGTATCAAATATTTGCCTTTTTGAAATTTATTAAGAATTTCTTTATAACTTCATATATGTCTATTTTGGCAAGTATCTCGTGTGCTTGAAAAATATTTTTTTCTTTTTTTTTTTTTAGTTTTGTGGTGGACTATTCTATATAGCCCAATTAGTTCATATTTGTTAATATGTTGTTCATATTGTCTATATCGTTATTTACTTTTGTTTTGTATTTTGGGGTATTTTTGTTTATTTTTTATCTGCTTATTCTATTTATTATTGAGACTATTGAGTTAAAATCTCCAGCTGTGTGGGTGTTTTTGTTTGTTTGCTTGTTTTTTTGTTTTTTGTTTTGAGACAGAGTCTTGCTCTGTCACCCAGGGTGGAGTGCAGTGGTGTAATCTTGGGTCACTGCAACCTCTGCTTCCCAGGTACAAGCAGTTCTTATGCCTCAGCCTCCCAGGTAGAGTAGCTGGCACTACAGGCAAGTGCCACCATGCCCAGCTAATTTTTTGTATTTTTAGTAGAGATCGCCATGTTGGCCAAGCTGGTCTCAAACTCCTGGCCTCAAGTGATCTGCCCACCTCAGCCTCCCAAAGTGCTGGGATTACAGGCCTAAGCCACCAAGCCTGGCCTCCAAATGTAATTTTGAATTTGCCAATTTCTTCTTTTAATTGTTGTTCTTTACTTTAAATAACATGTGTCCATCTTCTTACAAAATATCTATTTCTAGCAATGCTGTTGCCTTAAGGTTTACTTTGTCTTACATTAGAATAATTATATCGGCTTTCTTGTGGTTAGTGTGGCAGGATACAGTCTTTTCTATATTTTTACTCTGGCCCTCTGTGCTTTACATTTAAAGCTTAAACTTTGTAAGGAACATATAGTTGGATATGTTTTTTCTGTATATGCTCTAAAAATATTTGCTTTTTAATTGGAGTCTCTAGTTCCTTTATATTTATGTAATTATGGATACATTTGGGCTTAAATGTATTATCTGATTATTTATTTTCTGTTTATCATATATATTTTTAAATTTTTATTTATCTTGCCTTTTGAATTAATCAAGTATTTTAAAAATTATTTTTCTATTTTCTCCCTTAATGGTGATTTTAGTGGTTATCTCAGACATTTCAAGATGCGTTTGTAATGTATGAGTCTTGCTAACATTAGTTTTTTCACTGCTTCCCAGGCAATTTGACAGCATTTCAACTCTTTTTACCATTCCGTATTACCTTCTATGCTATTTTTCTGTTGTATTATAACTCTCTTTATATTTTTAAACCACAAAAGATGTTGTAATTGTTATTCTCTATCATCAAAGTTTATTTAGATTTCCTCACTCTCCCTCCTCCACAGTGATCTTCAGTCCTTCCTGCATTATTTTGTTTCCATTTAAGGTCTTTTCTCTCTTTTTCTGCATAAAATGTTCCTTTTAATATTTTTTTTTAGTGCAAGTCTCCTGGAAACAAATTCTCTCATTTTTTGTTTGTCTAAATCTGTCTTTATGTTCCTGTATTTTATGAGGATATTGTCACTATATATAGAATTCTAAATTGGCCAACATCGCCTTCCAACTCTTTGAGGATATTAATCATCTTGTTTAATTCTGGCATTCAACATTTCTGTTGAAAAGTCAACTATCAATCTCATTGTTTTGAAGGAGGGTGTCCTTTTTCTGGCTACTTTAAAGGTTTTTCTCTTTGTAGTTTGATTTTGTCAGTTTGAATACATTGTATTTAGATGTGGTCCTCTTTGTGTTAATCCTGCTTGGGGTTTATAGCACTTCTTGACTCTGTAAGCTTTATATCTCCTAACTTTTGAAAAAATCCTGGCCAATATTCCTTCAGGTGTATTGTTTCTGTTTCCTTCTGTCTCTTCTTTTCCTGGAACTCCAGTTACATATACTAATACTTTTCATCATCTACTACATATTACTTACAGTCATTCTATATTTCCTGTCCTTTTGCCCTCTGTATGATTAGAAATGAATATTTTCTACTAACCTATATTTCAGTTTAGTGATTCATTCTTATTCCATTTTTAATCTGCCAAATTAATATCTGATGTTGTATTTTTAAGTTTTAAGATTTCCATTTGATTCTACTTTTCTTTATAGATACCAGTTTTCTGGCAAAGCTCCCCATCTTTTAAAAAAATTTTCTTGATTATACTAATGATGATTTTAAATTCCCTAAATAATAAATCTAACATTTGGTCCTGCTTTTATTGTTTACTTTTTCTTGGCTTTTGGACATTTGGGCCTATTTTTAAGCATTTCTAATATTTTTTCATTGCACGGAAAGCATTGTACATGAACAACTTGTAGGGTCTTCATAAATAATAATGTTTTGTGATCCTAAGTTTCTCATAATGGAGTCACTTATCATAAGTGACTCAGCCTACAGTGAAATTGTTGACCCTTCAAAGTGATAAACATATGTATGGTGGACTGCAGTGATAGGATACCTCCAGCTGTGATCAGGCACCCCCAAGACCTAATAAGAAATTGAAGCCAAAAGTCAGCTGAGATCATGACTATGGATCCTCCTGCAGAGGGTCATAAAAACTGCAAAGACACTGGCCATGGCCAAGATGCTTGCAGAAGCTCTGCCCATGACAACTCTGAGACCTCTTTTTCATAGGCAGCAGCTGCTGGAAGCACTGCTGGGGGACGAGTGGCAACACCCTCTGCCACGTTGGGAAAGCCAGACCTGCCCAGTTGGTCAGCCAGCGCGCTGGTCTCCTGAGCTACTCACTGTGGTTAAGGTCTCCCTCTCTCTTAATACTGCCTGTGGGTATTGAATATATTTGCACGACTGTTGTTGGGTGAAAGCCTCATAATAAACCATGTATTTGAAGGCATTTAATCAGTCAAAAAGTCGTTGTGAAACATCCTGGCACTCAGTCCAAGTTAGCACAACGAAGCTCATTTGAACCTGACACGAGTGGTCTCTGGATGAAGTAACATTTCTTCCTGGAAGATTAAATTATTTTTCTGACAGGCAAATAGACTATGTGAAAATCCGCTTCATCCAGTTGAAGCTGGACTTAAAAGCTTTGGGAGAGCTAGTTTGAGGCATAATAAAGATAACCTCAAATTCTTTGACGTTCCTTTCGTTAAGTTGCTCCTCCTCTTACAACTGAGTGGGCTCTGGGACTCCTTTGACCAATCTAATATGGCAGAAGCGTTACTGCACCAGGAACTCTGAGTTCTTTGGCTCTTGGCTAAGCAAAAATTAACACCAGGCCAAAGAGAAATTTTCTCAGGCTAGGTTTGTGCTTGAGCTTCCCAAGGGAAAGGGCATACTGGAAAGGGCTCCCGGTGCTAGCTCCTGCAGGAGCCAGGCTCTTCTCATTTTAAGGAAGCTGACATGGGAAAATAGTCACCCGCTGGCCTGATTAGATGGGGCTTTCCCTGTGCCTGTGCAGGGGGGCGTCCTCCCCTGACAGGCCCATGTACAGAAAATGGCGGATAAGCTGCGCCTTGGGAAGAGATGTTAGTATTACAATGAGATTATAGAGAGAAGAAAGTCACGAAAGGTCAGTGGCGGATTTCATCTTGTCTTCGGCCGGCTGGATCTGGTCCAATTCCTCTGAGGAATGCAACAGTCCTGATTCAGCAACCTTGGAAGATATTACTCAAGGAGTTAAACGGTTAGGTTCTTTCTTTTATGGTTTGAATTTCAGCCTAATTAGCTAAGTTAGGAGAGACTATGTGATTTTGGTAGCAGGAAGGCTGCGGAGGTGGGGGGGAATATATCCAAGACATGTGAGGCCCATTGGGATCTTGGCTACCAAGTTTCTTGTCTGCCAAGATAGAGTCTCTTCTCCATACTGTCTCAGAAGTGATGCTGTGCCAATTTGTGGTCCAGGTCTTAAGAGGCTGGCCTTGTATTTTGAAATGCCCACTCTGGAGGAAACTAGTCACCATATGAGAAGCACAACTACACTGAGACTTCCATGCCGTGAGGAAGCCCAAACCAGTCATGTGGAAAAGACTCCTATAGAGATAAATGCTTGACAACTCCCCAGCTATTTCAAACCTCCTAGCCCAGGCTCTAGGCACTAGAGCGAAAAAACTTTCAAACAACTGCAGTCTCAATATCTGGTTGCACATGAAGATCACTGAACCACCCAGCTGAGTCTGTCAACCCCCAAAATTATGAAAGATAGTAAGTTTTCCTCTTAAATGTCTAAATTTTGAGATGGTTTACAAAATAGTAACAGATAATGGGAACATGGTCTGCTAGAGAACAGCTTTTAATGCAGTGGCTTAGCCCTTAGTTAATTCCCCATCTGGAGTCTCACCTGAAAGCATGAGGGTATTTCACAGAGCTTCTCCACTTTGTTGGACCATGAACTCCAACTTTTGCCTACCCAGTGCTAGATGACTGCCAAAAATCCCTGCTCAGCTACTTAGCCCCCCAGTTGCTACAGCCTGCGATTTTCGTTAGAGATTTGTCTGATTTTGCCTCATTAAATCACAGCTAGGAGTTAGTGGATGCCTCAAGGGGAAGTTTCAAGCTGAATTTTGGGCTTAGTTTTCCAAGTTTCCCTCCTTTCCGGGTGTGTTTTAATTGTTGCCATCATTGAAAGATAGGAAGGGCAGTAGCAAAAAAGAAATCAGAAGGGCAAATGAAGAAGGAGAAAAGATTGACAATTATAGAGATAAAAGGGAGAGAAGTTGGCAGGTTTAGAAACAAGTACATGTTCAAATTTTTATCTCAAAGCTTTCTATATTTCCTGCATGTCAGTTTCTCACTACTAATTACATAGGTTTTTGTTTAATCAACATTTATTTGCCTAGATTCTATAAATTGCTTCCCTATTTCCATGTCCATCTTGACCCCACAGCCATGTCTTTCTGGCATGCCCTGTATTTAATCTTTTACTGCTTTGGGAGGCTAGAGATAAGAAAAAATTTTATGCAAACTTTGCATTTCACAAACTGATTAGTTCTTTTTTTTTTTTTTAGTTTATCATCTGCTTTCTGTACCTTGTCATATTCATCAGGCAGCAGCTAATTGACACTTTCATTCTTGTGCCTAGCGATCTTCTTAGCCAAATTCAAATATTCATTAGGGACATGTTCCATCCTCCAAGGTGCCACAAATAACAGTTTGCTAGTCACTTCATTACTATACAACATGGATTGCCAGTTTTCCAGCCTCCCCTTAAAATTTTCTCACCATTTTTCTAGGCTTAGCTTTTAAAGTCTGTAGTCACTACTCCTACACAAAACTAATGCCACATATTTTAGGATTTTGTTTTAGGCATCAATTTCTGTATCTGTTAGTAATTGCTGTGCAATACACCATCCCAAAACTTAGCAGCTCAGAATAGCAGTGTCTATTGTTATCTCTCATGGGTCTACAGGTTGACTAAGCAGTTTTGCTGATCTGGACCAGATCTGACCTTTCTTCTTTGTGATCCTTCATGCATCTATGACCAGGCAGGGGCCAGCCAAGGGCTCTATTTCTAAGGGCTGGCTCATCTCTCCTCTATATGCTTCCTTACCATGCTGTCAACTAGCCTTGTTCTCATGGGAGAGGCAAGGCTCCAAAAGACCAGAAGTCACAAGATCTCTGGAGGTCCAGCCTGAAAGTAGGGACAGTATCACTCCTCCCACCCTCTGTTGGCCAGAGAAAATCACAGGCAGCTCATACTCAAGGATGTGGTGGGGTGGGGGTGCGGGAAGAATACATACAACCTCCTGATGGGGCTGCAAAGTAATGCAGCAAAGTGTGTGGATGTAGAAATTGATGAAAAGTTGGGGGCAACTGTTTATTTTTTACAGTCTACCACAAGGTATGATAGAAATCAGCACAGATTGAGTGGAGAGCAATAAGCCAAAAGCATTGCAGGTAAGGAAGCCTTTAAGACAAGGTGGTATCTGAGCTAAGTTTTATTTATTTTATTTATTTATTTTTTTATTTATTTATCTTTTTTGGAGACGGAATCTTGCTCTGTCGCCCAGGCTGCAGTGCAGTGGCGCGATCTCAGCTCACTGCAAGCTCCGCCTCCCGGGTTCACGCCATTCTCCTGTCTCAGCCTCCAGAGTAGCTGGGACTACAGGCACCCACCACCAAGCCTGGCTAATTTTTTTTTGTTTTTTGGTTTTTTTTGTATTTTTGTTAGAGACGAGGTTTCATCGTGTTAGCCAGGATGGTCTCAATCTTCTGACTTCGTGGTCTGCCTGCCTCGGCCTCCCAAAGTGCTGGGATTATAGGTGTGAGCCCCCACGCCTGGCCCTGAGCTAAGTATTTTAGGATGAATAGGAGCTAGTCAAAAGAATAAAAGGCAGAAAGAATACCAGGTAGAGAAACCAGCAATGTATAAAGACATGAAGATGTGAGAAATCACATTTGGTTCTGGAAACTGGGGTCCACAACAGTTTCCTGACATTGAGTGCCCCTCTCATCCTGTCCTCAGACTTACATTCTTCTTTGCTTAGAAAAATGTTAAACCTTCTGTAGGAAATCCTTAATTCATCTGTTCCCTCTTCTAATCTATCAGCGTAACCTCTTGTGGCTTTGTCACTGGAGCCAAAATGGCTGGGTTTCCAATTCTATTTTTTCCACCTTCCATCTGAACAACCTCTCTGTGACTTAGTTTCCCCATCTGTAAAATAGTGATAACAACTTATAGCGATATTGAAATAATTAGTTAAAATAATCGCAGACACTGGAACAGGGTAGGGGTTATAGGACCCTGGGACGTGGGTAAGAGTGGAACAGAGCTTACTAGTGGTTGCAGAATGTGGGCCAAAAGCAGATCAAGGAGCCCTCATGTGAGATGTATCAGGACTGGGATCAAAGTGTTATTATCAAGAGGCCTACTTGAGATGTGTCAGAGTAGGAACCGCTGTCATTAGGGTAGAGCAAATGGATTTGGAAGAAAAGACAGCAAATGGATTTGGAAGAAAAGACAGAGAGATCTCCTCTATAACTATAAGACAGGCTCAGGACTCAATGAAAATAAAACGTCTTTGAAGAGATGGTCCACGGTCTCTAAGTCGTGTATGTGATCCCTAAGTTTATAGGGCAAAGTATACAGAGGTTTCCTAGTCATTGAGGTTGATTTATTAAAGGTATCACCCATATTGTCTCTTTTTTTTTCCTTCACGCTGAACGTATCATATGGTGTTCAGTGCCTGGAACACTGAATATCATACCTTTTTTACTCCCTCCTGATTACTGCATACCCATGCCAGATTTTTTCTTCTTAAATGCCAGTTTTATCATTTTTAAATTCCAAACCATCAGTCACTTTCAGTGACTAATGGACAAATGATCCACGCTTAGTCTGTCAGTCAGACACCTCTGCAAACTGGTCTCAAACTGTTTCCAGCTCTGCTCCTTATACATGCCAATCACTCCCATGAAGTAGATTTCTAATAGCCAATCTCAGAGCATGACATGTATGGCCTCTGAAACCATCCCTGGGCAATTGCACAATCTCCACTTTTTCCCATCATTCAACCCTCTAGCATTCTACCCCAAGGTTTATTTTTTTCAGAAAGTGTTTACTGCATACCTACTATGTACTGGTCCTCCACCTGGCATTACAACAATGAAGGAGAGGAATAAGATCCCTGCACGCCAAGGAATTGTATACCTGTAGGTGTTTTTCTCCCCGCTTCTCTACCTGTCAAGATCCTATATATCCTTCTGCAGGTTTTACAACAATTTCCATCTCCTGTGAAGCTAAATGAACTATACAACAAATATTAGAAACCACTTTTATGCATTGCTGTATCCTCAGTGTCTTGTCTATTGCTTCATGCATAGAAGGTGCTCAGTAACTGGTATTCATTCATTCATTCATTCTGTGGTAAGGTTAAAAAATATATATATTTGGTTCTTATTTCTGGTTCCTGGCACAGAGTTCCAAAATCCCTTGGAGTCTCCTAAGTGATTAGTTTCCTTTGTATGCTAATGAAATGATTTTTGGCAGAAGGGGTCTAGACAGCTTCAAATGGAGGCTGGCCACTAGAAAGACCAACCCATGATTGGAAGTTTGGAACTTTCAGCCCCATCCCGCTACCTCGAAGATAGGATGGAGATTGAGTTCAGTCAACACGTAATGATTTCTGTGGTTATTCCTAAGTCATGAGCCCTCCATAAGAACTCTTAAACAATGGGGTTTGGAGAGTTTTCAAATTTGTGAGCCCACTGAGGTGCCAGGAGAGTGATGCCCTCCAACTCCACAAGGACAGAGGCTCCCGCACTAGGGACCCTTTCAAACCTCATTCTATGTACCTCTTCAACTGGTTTTTATTGGTATCATTTATGATAAATTGTAATAGTAAATATAGCATTTTTCTGTAAATTACTGAACACAACGAAAGAGGAGTCATGGGAACTCCCGCATTTGTAGCCAAGTTAGACAGAAGTATAAGCATGCACACTCAGTTGTGGCTGGCTTCTGAAGGGGGAGCAGTCTTGTGGAACTGAGCCTTCAGTTGAATTGAATTGAATTGAATTGAATTGAATTGAATTGAATTGAATTGAATTGAATTGATAGACACCCAGTTTGTGTCAGAAAATGGAGAGTCAGAGACATTCATTTACTTATCCATTTATTCATGATGCTCAACACTTTACTCAGACTTTCTGTTTTAAACTCTAGGTGAATCCTCCTCCTACCCCCAAATTAGTCTCTGACTTGGCCAAACAAAATTTGAGTCAGAAGATGTCAAACTTTTATCTGGTTAAAAAGTTGACTTTATCATTTCTCTTCCCAAATCATCTATTTCAAGCCACTAGTCACTTCCTAGCCTTCCATGTTTCTCACCATAGGCATCTGCTTTCTTTCCCTCCCCAGTCAGAGAAGTTAGTGAGCATAGAGTTCCTAACACCCAACTCAGACACTTCATGATGAATTGCCACAGTCTGGCAGATTTGGAGTTATAAGCCTACTCCCTTTCTTGAACAAAAGACTGGGACTCTTGCTCTAATCTGCAGACCACAAACATTCCTAAGTAGCAGAAGCTACTTAGGAAACAATTAATCAACCCCCAATATAACTAAAACACATTTCCCAAATAACCAGTTTTAAGGCCTGTGATTCTATTCAACATTTTTTGTTTTTCTCAAGAGTAAATTAGTTACTATGAACAGGGAGATTCAGAATCCAACATTGCCATTTAATTTACTTGTGGAAATATGGAGTTTTTGACAAATATTTTAGGCCTTCAATCATGAATCAAGATTATTATAAATAAAGTTAATGTCCAATTATTAAGGAATGGTTAATTAAATTATAGTGCATAAAGGTTACATTATGCAAGTATTAAATTTATGTTTGTAAAAAAATTTTAATAGCAATGGGAAGTACTCACAATCTAAGGAGCAGGCGAGAAAAAGACGGTATTCAGAGCAGTTTATAAAATACAATGCCACAAACATGTATGTATATACAAAGAAAATAGGCTGGAAGCACAGGCATCAAAATTTTAACAATTATATTAATTTTCCTTTTCAAGTTTGTGTATTTTTGAAAGTTTTCTATGTCAACATCTGCTCGCCTCCTAAAGTTGGTTAGATTTTTTTCTTTAAGAACCACCAAACAAAATGCAAAGCCCGAGAAGTTGGCTATGACACTTCAAAATTTGCTCATCAAATTGTCACCTATCAGAATAATAACAAGCTGTCCATTTGTTTCATAATGAGTTATTTCATTTTTCCCTAAGATGGGCACAATCTTAAATATATCTTAATCAGTTTTCTCAAATTAAGATACCGCAAAACCTACTTTCCCCTGGCTTGTTACAGGTGTTATCAGCTAGTCTCTACTGAGAAATACAATTTAACAAATTGCGAAGGACAGGATGCCTGAGCAGTAAGGACTGTTTGGCTCCCATGAGCTCCCAAAACCCACAATAGGATTTCTAGAATCACACTCCTATGTCCTCCATTAGAAGTCAACCAATAGGCTCATGCATGACAATGAGGCCTCACCTCCCTAGAAACAGCACCAGACAGCTTTTTAACACATTTAATTTTTCTTCTGTTATCCGAGACCATAATGCTACTCCCAGTTGTACTTAGCAAAAGCTAAATGGCAAATGAAGTAAAAAAGCAAATTCATTTGATGGGAAAAGCATTTCTTGGGTGGATATGATGAACAATATAGCCCAAGATTCAACATTTAGGAAAAGGTTAAAGTCTGAGCGAAAAGCAAAAGGCAATATAATACTGTGATGATAACCAAATTGCCTTCACATTCCCCCTTGCTGGTTTCATAACAATTGCTGCATAAGTGTGAGAGATTAAATTGTTTTTTGGGGTTGTTTTTTTTTTTTTTTTCCTTTTTTACGCCAACCTTCAAAACAGCCCAGAATATTTTCACATTCAGCCAGGACCACAAGATGAAAAAAATATTCTTTCCTCTTTGATTCTAAATATAACTAAGTAGTTTTTTAAAAATGAGGCAGAAGGACAGATGTAAACTGAAAGTACCCTGCATCAGGGCCACACATAGAGGTTTCAATACAATATTTGAAAGAAGAGATCCACACAGCCATGCAGGGGTCTACTGCCACGTACTAGCTGCTGAATGCAATTACATTAGGAACTTCACGATTCAAAGAGCAAAGCATTTGCTAAATGAATTGCATATGTGGCCAGAATATTAATGACTATCATCATACTCAGCCTGTAATAATCCCCAAGTGAGTCATTTCACAAAAATTGTCATTTATAAAAAATCAACTAATCAGTGAGAGGTAGGCTTATTTTCAAAGCTAGATTTTTCCCCTTTATATTTTAGCAAATTCTGTTTTTCCTTAGAATGTCTGCATTGATGAAGTTCAATGCCTGTACTAGTTTTCAGCTACAAAGTAACCATAAACACATAAAATTCTCAGAGATTATCTTACTTGGGATTTTTAAAGGAGTGTTCTAGTGACCCCTTTTCATGATCTGCATTAGAATCATGAAAAGATACTTACTTAAAAACACAGGTTTTGGGGACTCACCTCAAAGTTAATTATATACAATCTCAAGGTAGGTGGTCAAGAATTTCCACTTTTAAAAATTTCTTCTCTGGTTGATTTTTGTGACCACTAAAATCTGAATGAAAATTAGTGCTCTAAATTTTCAAAAAAAGAAATTCCATAAAAACAAAATGATGATGAGCAAATTATAAAATTCAGTACTAGAAAAGTTAACTTGCCCCAACTCATCCACTGTCAGTGGATTTGCCTGAAGGTCTATCTTAAATGAAAAGGGGCATATCCAAGGTGTTCCTGGAGAGGTGCTCAAGGATATATTTGGCCCCATTAACTTAGAAGTGACAAGGACACATTGAAGTTTCATTTATGGATCTCTTAAATTAAATATCAGATTTTTACATTCTATATTTGTCCTTTCAATAAATATGCCCGCCTAAAATCTAAAGCCATATCTAAATTTGTAGGTGCTAGTAAAGAATAGCATAGACAGAAGGACCATAAGTGAAATACCTGCCCAGCTGCCCGTAGGCTGCCAATACACACACCAGAAAGCTACTCAGATGAATTCAAAGAAATGTGAGTGAGCCTGGGGTTTAGATTCAGGTTCCACAGCCAACTTGAATCTAAGACAGAAGGAGAATTATGTTCCTCAGATAAGTAAGAGAGGATGACATAGAAGAGTGTTTTCTAAACTTGGTTGTATAATATGTTTGAATCACCTAGAGAACTTTAAAAAAAAAAAATACTCGTTGTCAAGCCTCAACTCAGTATTATTGAAACAATGCAGAGAGCTGCAGTTTAAAAATGCGTAGCTGATTCTCAAATGCAACAATACTTTGAAAATAAAGGCTTAGCACAGCCTGACCATAATTACTAGAAAAATAATTTAAAATTTATCTTATTACTGTTGACTTTGAAGCATTGTCTTTACAAGTAGAAAGTATACAAATCTTTTATTATAATTTAATATTTACTTTTTAATTTTCAGATTTTTTTCATGATCCTAAATGCCATAGATGTCATCTCTGAGTATATGGCATATCATCGCTCTATTAGCCATGGAATAGGACAGGCTTGGAGAATATGTACATATATATGATAATATATTCACACACACACTACACTATATATATACACACACATATATGTATAGGTACATATATAGATAGGTATCTATGCATATATATGTGTATACATATGCACATATATACAGTATAGTGTGTATGTGTATATATATATTCTTTTTTTTTTTTTTTTTGAGATGGAGTCTCACTCTCTAGCTCCGTCGCCCAGGCTGGAGTGCAATGGCTCAATCTCAGCTCACTGCAACCTCCGCCGCCCGGGTTCAAACAATTTTCCTGCCTCAGCCTCCCGGGTTCAAGCAATTCTCCTGCCTCAGCCTCCTGAGTAGCTGGGACTACAGGTGCCCGCCACCACACCCAGCTAATTTTTTCTATTTTTAGTAGAGATGGGCTGTCACCATGTTGGCCAGGATGGTCTCGATCTCCTGACCTTGTGATCTGCCTGCCTTGGCCTCCCAAATATATGTATATTCTTAAAGCAATATTATTTGGTACATGCAGATTTACAATTGTGATATCTTCCTTTGATTCCTTTGACATACAAAGTGTCCCTCTTTATCTCTAATAATCCTCTTTAGTGTATAGTTTTTGCATGGTATACTTGTTTTGTTTGTTTTTTCTCAGATTTCACAGATATTTCTTGTTAGCAGTAATACTGGTCATGTAATTTTTTAACTTATCTTGAAATAATTTTAGACTTACAGAAAAGTTACAAGAATAGTACAGAGTCCCTGTATACTCATCTCACAGCTTCTCTTCATCTTAACATCTTGTATAACCATAATACAATTATCAAAACTAACCAATTAGTATTAGTAGATTTCAATTATTTAAACTCCAGGCTTTTCAGATTTCACCAGATTTTCCAACAATGTCCTTTTCCTATTCCAGGATTCAGTCCAAGAACCCACATTTCACTTAGTTGTCACATCTCCTTAATCTCCTCTGGGCTGTGTCAATTCCTCAGTCTTTTCTTGTCTTTTATAACCTTGACAATTTTTTGTATGGTTTGGCTGTTTCTCCACCCAAATTTTATCTTGAATTGTAGCTCCCATAATTCCCATGTGTTGTGGGAGGGACCTGGTGGAGATAATTGAATCATGGGAATGGTTCCCCCATACTGTTCTCATGGCAGTAAAGAAGTCTCATGAGATCTGATAGTTTTATAAGGGGAAACCCCATTCGCTTGGATCTCATTCTCTCTCTTTTTCGCTGCCATGTTAAGACATGCCTTTCGCCTCTACTGTGATTGTGAGGCCTCCCCGGCCATGTGGAACTTTAAGTCCATTAAACCTCTTTTTCTTTTTAAAGTACCCAGTCTCAGGTATGTCTTTTTAGCAGTGTGAGAATGAACTAATATACTTTTGGAAAAACACTGAGCAACTAGTTTGTAGAATTTCCCTCAATTTTGGTTTGCCTGATGTCTTCTCATGGTTAGATTGATGCTAGGCACTTTTGGTGAAAAAATACATAGATGATATTCCCTTCTTGGTACATTATATCAGGCAGTATGTAATGTTTTTGTGTTTTATTCCTAGTGATGTTACCCTTGATCTCATGATTATGATGATATCTTCTGGTTTTTTCCATTATGAAGTTATTATCTCTCCCTTTGTAATTAATAAATATTATGGAGGAGATACTTTGAGTGTGTGAAAATATCCTGTGTCTTCTCAGACTTATGCCTACTAAATATACCATCCATGGGGGGATCTTGCCTAAAACAATTATTACAGTGTCATTATCATGATGATTTCCTATTTCCCTCATTTCTTCTACATTTATTCACTGGAATTCTATGAGATAGAGCTTCCCTTTCCCTCATTTATTTATTCAGTTAATTATTTATATCAGTATGCTTTGGGTTATTATATAATATTATCATTATGAATTTCATTGTACAAATTTTTCCAGTTTGGGCCATTGAGAGCTTTTTCAGGTTGGCTCTTTTGGTCTTTGACATGCCTTCAATTTTTTTTTTTTTTAATCACTTCTTTACTTTTTGGCTGCATAATGATAATCTTCTCCATCTTTTCCCAGCTCTGCAATCAACAACTTTTCTCCAAGGAATTCTGATTGTAAAATAGCATTTAGAAAGTAAGACCTGGGTACTAGGTGTGCTCATTGCTATTGATTTGCCATCATCCTCTCAGAAGTCGAACCAAGAAATATACGTATGTATGCTAGGCCATGATTACATATACATCTATGCTTATTTCTGTATTTATCTGTGTGTGTATGTGTGTGCACTCAGATTGATACCTGTGATTCCAGTAACAACATGGGTTTACTCTAGATGTTCCACTTTCCTTATTTATAACTTTTTTCGCCACAGTGAAAAACCTGGATCTCATTATCTGCAATATTTTTACTTATTTGTTCAAGTCTAGTATATACCAATAAAGTTTCATAATTGCTAACCTGTGCTCATATGAAAAACAATTTGCCAGCTAGACTCGGTGTTTACATATAGTTCTTTTTGTCCTCAGTCTTATAGAATCCAGTCCAAAAATGCTGTTTTCTGAAGTAATTTGAGTTGTTTTCTTCTTCATTCCTTTCAGAGTGGTTATGTTATTCATTTGTAACACAGGCTCACTTGTAATATTTATATTCCATTTTGATTTTCCATCAAATACTGGTTGATTTTAAAAATATTTACCTACAGTAAAACTCACTCTTTAAGGTAATATACAGAGTTTGACAAATGCATAGCACTGTATATCCACCACAACAGCCATAACAGAGAACAATTCCATCACTGCAATTTCTTTGAACTGTCCCTATGTAGTCAACCTTTCCACCTGCCCGTTACCCAAGCAAACCACTGATTTGTTTGACATTTCTATCGTTTTGCCTTTTCCAGAATGTCATATAAACAGAATAATCTAGCATACAGCCTTTTAGATTTGGCTTCTTTTAATTAGCTAGGTGCATTTAAGAATCATACATGTTGTTATATGAATCAATAATTTATTGATTTTTATTATTGAATAGTATTTCATTGTATGGATATACAGTAAGTAGTTTATTTGTTCACTGATTAAAGGGGACTGGGCTGTTTCCAAAGTAGGGCAAGTATGAACAAATCTGCTGTGAGTATTCTTGTACAGGTTTTTGCATGAAAGTAAGTATTCATTTCTCTTGGGCAAATATATTAGTCAGGGTTATACAGAGAAACAGAATGTGTATATATAGAAAGAGATATCCAGTAGGATGTGTATATTGAGAGATATAGATGGTGCAGATTGTCAAGTCCAAACTACAGGATAGGCTGGCAGGATGGAGTTGATGTTGCAGCTCAAATCCATCAAGCCACCTGCTTCAGGTTGGTGGGGAACATGGAAAGATTAGTGAATTTCAACAGTATGCATCTATTACTGCACTTTATTTGTTATGACGTGAGTCCCTTGATCAGAAGTAGTGCTATGTGGAATACTATGATGGTAGTATCTCACTTCTGGTACCAAAATCTTATTAGTCATGCTTCTCTGGAGAAATAGAAGGAACAGGAATGGGACAGGAACAGATTTATTATAAGGAATTGGCTCATGTGATTTTGGAAGCTGCCATGTACAAAATCTACATGTACATGGGGTAGGCCAGCAGGACAGAGGCCCAGGGAAGAGTTGATGCTGCAGCTTTAATCCAAAGGCAGTCTACAGGCAGAATTCCCTCCTCCTCCAGAGATTTCAATTTTCTCTTAAGACTTTCAACTGATTGGATGGGGCCCATCCACATTAGAGAGGGCAATCTGCTTTACTCCAAGTTTATTGACATAAATGTTAATCTCATCTTTAAAAAGCACCTTTGCGGGCTGGGCAAGGTGGCTCACGCCTGTAATCCCAGCTCTTTGGGAGCTCAAGGTGGGCAGATCATGAGGTCAGGAGATTGAGACCAGCCTGGCTAACACGGTGAAACCCCGTCTCTACTAAAAGTACAAAAAATTACCCAGGCGTGGTGGCACATGCCTGTAGTTCCAGATACTCAGGAGGCTGAGGCAGGAGAATCGCTTGAACCCGGGAGGCAGAGATTGCATTGAGCCAGGAGGTTGAGATTGTGCCGCTGCACTCCAGCCTGGGACACAGAGTGAGACTCTGTCTCAACCAAAAAAAAAAAAAAAAAAAAAAAAAAAAAAAAAAAAAAAAGGACCTTAGCAACAACATCTAGGCTGGTATTTGACCAAATATCTGAGTACCATGGATTAGCCAAGTTGACATATGAAATTATCCATCATAGTAAGTTTCTAGGAGTGGGATTTCAGAGTCAAATGATAAACATATGTTTAATTTTATTAGAAGCTGCCAAAATATTTTCCACAGTGGCTGTGCCATTTTTCATCCCCATCAGCAAGGTATAAGAGTTCCAGTAGCATGGTCACTTTTTTGATTGTTTTTAGCCATTCTAATGTGCATCTAGGGTGTCTCATTATGATATTAAAATGTATTTTTAAGACTAATGATGTTGAGCACCATTCTATATGGTTATTTTTCATCCATATATCTTGTTTGATGAAATGCTTGTTTAGATTTTTGGCATTTTTTGAAAAAATTGATTGTTGCTTATCTTATTTTTGAGTTTTATGAATTATGTACATATTCTGGATATAAGGCCTTTGTCTGAAATGTTATTTGTAGATATTTTTTCCAAACTGGAGCTTGTCCCTTTGTACATTTAACAGTGCATCTTGCAGACCAAAGATTTCCAAATTGAATAATGTCCAACTTAGCAGTATTTCTTTTGTGAATGTTTTTGGTGTTGCAATCTAAAAATCTTTTTTCTAACTTAAGATAACAAAGGGTTTCTCCTCAATTTTCCTTTAGAAGTTTTATGTTTTATGTTTTCATTTATGTCTATAGTACATTTTGAGTTAACAGTTCTGTAAGATACAAGATATGGGTTTGAGGTGGATCTTTTTGCTTGTTTGGTTGATTGGTTGGTGCCTTCCAACATGATAGGAAGCTTTCTGAGGCCTCCCAGAAGAGGGTGCCACATGAAAACCACAATAATTAATCTAGACATGATGATATTGACACTGACAGGTGAAGATAGATGGTGGTCATTCATAAGAATTGATTCTTGAACATTATTTTGCCCAATTTTTGTATTAATTTGTCATATTACTGAGTTATAAAAATGTGTTATATATTCTGGATAAGTCATTTATTTGCTATATATTTTTAATATTCAATTCAAGTATGTGACTTGTCTTTTCATTGTCCTGGTGATGTTTTTTGAAAAGCAGACATTTTAAATTTTGGTGAAGTACAACTTACTAATTTTTGTTTATGGATCATACTTTTAGTGTGTATCTATGACACTTTTGCCTAACCCCAGGCCACAAAGTTTTTATCCAATGTTTTCTTCTGGAAGTTTTATAGTTTTAGTTTTTATATTTAGGTTTATGATTCATTTTCAGCTGATTTTTTATGTTTGGTGCAAGATATAAATCAAAGTTGATATAATTTTTAAATATGAATATTCAATTGTTCCTGCACCATTTGTTGAAAAGACTCTTCCTTCTCTGCTGCTTTGTCTTCGCACCTTTGTCAAATATCACATTGATTTGTTTCTGGACTCTATTCTATGCTGTCAACCTATTTTTCTATCCTTGTACCAATACTCTGTATTAATGCTTAATATTTTTAAATGAAGGTTAAAATGACTATAAATTAACTTTAAATATTTTTCACATGCATGCTTTGAAATTAATCATTTATTGGTTTACAAACTCTTCAGGTTTAAAAATTTAAATGAGTAAAATGTTGTTTAAGTTGCTAAATTTAAAACTCTGAACACCCATAAGCAAATTCTAACAACACAGGGAAGAAAGACATTCAAGATGAAAATAAAACTCCATGATGATACAGAATTGCAGAGCACTCTGGAGAAAGCTAGTGAAATTGAGAAAAAGGGAGAACTTATGAAACATTTACCAGAGTTTGCTATATTAGGTGCACAGGAGATCATTGGATAAATTGTTTAGGGTATCAATGCCTGATCCCCACCCTTAAATATATACTGTTTTGGGACAAGGCCTGTTTGAGAATCAAATAGATATTCCAGATATAAATAATCAACAAGCTTAATCATTGTGAAGAGGACAAAAGAAAACAAATATGTAACACAGAGATGAGGACTGCACTGCTGTAAGATATTAAGGAATGAGCTAAATATCACAGAAATACACCTTTATTTTTAATAATTATTAAGAAGTATACAATTATATACATTTATTTAGATACAGAAAATTGATACGAAAAGATTTGACCTTCTCTTGAGAGTTATAAAAAGTTATTATATATTAATAACTGCCACCCTTTAAACATCTCCACTTGGGATCCCCCAGAAGCAGATCCTGAGACAGTGATTCAATGCAGTTATTTTCAGGGGAAAACCCCTGAAACAAGGCACCCAATAAAGGAGATGTCATGTAGCTAGCTACCACTGTGATTGGCTGGACCTTAATCCTACGGAGAAGTTCTGGGAAGGGTGCAAAACACATCTCAGCATTATCCTGAGGAGCAAGAGCACTGGGATATTTAGGCACCAACACTTGAGAGTCAGAGTTTGAGGCCTTCTGGGAAGGCAATGTTATCTCTCAGGTACTTCTGTCCTTCCAAGTCTTCAGAAATAGCCCTCAGGAAAAGAGTGGCATACATTGAAAGTTGGAAGTCCACCAGAGTACACGCAATTGATAAAGAATGAGGCCCAGGCGGATTATGCCTCGATGCACTAGGGGATTTTGAGATCCATTTAATGCATTATTTATAAGCTTCACAAATACTGCAAAGAGGTTTTTTTTTTCTTTAAAAAGAAAGAAACCAAGACACATCCAATAAATGATTATTGTGTGCCTTTTATGGCCCAGGCACTGCTCCAGACACTAGGGATAGAGTGGTGAACAAAAACAGATTATGCCCATATGGAGTTTACACTGTGGTGGAGAGAGACTGGCAGACGTGTAAGCCAGTATAGCATCAGATGTAGATAAGAACTGAGAGGAAAAATAAAGCAAAATAAGGGAATCAAGAATGACAAGGGGTGCTTTTTCAGACCATTAGTTTAGGGAAGCCTGCTCTTAAAAGATGAATTTGAGAAGAGAACTGAATGCAGGGAATAAGCAAGCCCAGTGAAGACTTCAGGCTGAGGAAACAATAAGTCTATGGTCCCAAGGTGTATCCATGTTTGGTATATGTAAAGAACAACAAGGAAGCTGGTGTGGCTGGAAGAGAATGAGGAAGAAGGTAGATTAATCAGGAATAAGGCGAGAGACGTAGACCCTCATAGTCCATAGTGAGGAATTTGTAATTCATGTTAGATGTAATTGTAAGTGTGGCAGGTAACAGTGGATGAAGAAAAACAAGCTAGGAATCTAGTGTACTAATTCAGGAAAAACAAAGGTATTAAATGATTCTCCTAATAAGATAAAATTAACTGCTCAATCTGCACTTCAAACTTAAATCTGTCTTCCTTGCAAGCTGATGATCTCTGCTCTATGACATGCTGCTTCTCCCTTACAGCTTGACATTTTCATTTCTCTGGAGCTCTTTAGGAATATGAGTCATCAGTGATGTCTCTTTGCCAAATCAAAAGAGGAAAAACAAGGAAAATCCCCCCAAATTGATAAATCAAAAAGAAATTCCACTGAATTTAATAAGCTTGTGGCTGTCCTATTTTTTCAAACCCTGGGAAGTAAGAACATTTTAAACTTGCAGCACTGATTCTTCACTAGTATCTTTGACTGCCGACTTTCAGCATTATCTTGTGAGACTCCAAGACTCACTGAAATCTCAAATTGCTGCTTTTCTGCCTGCTGAGTGCTGTGAGTTGAAAAGAACCGAGTCATTTGTTTCCTCCACAAGCCTGAGGTATTTTGTGAATCCACATTTATTTCAAGGATGCTTTCTTTCCCTCGTGGGAGACTTTTAAGTCCCATAGGTCAACAGAAAGCCTTGGAATATGACGCCTTTTTCATCTTGCTAACAGCAGGGAAAGAATAGAACGAAAGAGCCTAACAGTAAGAGAACATGAGGAATAAAAGAAACAACAAGGTAATTTCATTTACCTTTTGCAGGCAAAGAAAGGAAACAAGAATAGCCCTAGCACAGAAATAATTACCTGGTTAGCATTCTGCAACCTTGCTGGATTTCTCATGCTGCAGGAATATCGACGAGTCTGACTGCTAACTTTGGTCAACCAATGACAGGTTCATGACTCCTCTCAAACAGCAGGCTGGCTTTTATAGACTTTCTGAGTCACTTCTCACCAATGCTAGCAGCCCTCCTGAAGTTCCATTCAGGTATGAGTAATAGGAAGGTGGCCATTTCTTCCTCTGTTCCGTCTTCTTTCAGAGAAACAATTATCTTCTTTTGTTGTCTAAATCAATAATAAATCTCTCCACCATTATGAGAACACTTGAAGAACACTGGTGGGTTGGTCCTGGATAATAATCCAAGGACAAATGCACAAATAAACAAGGCAAATGCATGGTTTGCCCATGGGTGTCAAAGATGAGAGAGACATCCAAGTGGAGCCATACTGCCTGAGTTCAAATCCTAGCTCCTCCACTTATAAACTATGTGGGCATAGCTCAGTTTCCAAAACTTCAGTTCTCTGATCTAAAAATGCAGATGAAAATAGTAGTATTTACCCTAGAATTGTAGTGCATTAATATAGAAAACAATTTCCGAAATCACTTTCCCCCATGATACTGCATATTCACATACAACCTGATTAATTCCCACCCTCTACCCAACACACGTCCCAGAATTCTACTGACTCTGTATCCCAGGACTGTGTGGGAGAAAGGAGTGCCACCTAATTAAGAGATCCCTGGAATCATTCATGCTGACCTAGAAGTCCGGGCTAGGCTTTCAGGATTCAGAATGGCTCTTCCTGGATGGCATCAATCCATAGCCAGAAGAAGAATGGATTAAAATTGTCCCAGGGAATTCCTAGCTGGTTAACAATAACCTTTCAATAATGATTCAACAGAATTTTAAATTATTTGTACCTCAATAATTGCATTAGATAGGGCTTTGAAGTATAAATCAAACATTTAGAACACTGCCTGGGCAGAAGAGTGCTGCATATAGAACTATTGGGTTTTTATTTATTTATTTATATTTTTAGTGTCTCAGAAATCAGTAAAAATTAATTCACTTCCATTCTTTCGCCATTAACAGAAAACTGGAGAAGGCAAAAATGTTTTGTATTTACAAAGATAAATGGCCTCTTTTCCGAGGGACCAAAACCTCAAACAACAAGCGTGAAAATGAAAATGCCCTCCCCCCATCCCCTGAGCTGAGCCTTGTCATCACAGACAAAGCCTTCAGTCCGCTGGCCGGGGACCCTGCAGATGAGCAAATCGAGATGACGGCAAAAAAATCAGACCCATCTGTTCCCATGATATAAAGTTGAACAGAAGCTACACCAAGGGTCTAATGTCTGTTTTCTACAGGACTCTGGTGGCTACTTATTCAAAAACATCAAGATTCACGTCAGGCAAACTTTTTAATTTTGTTTTTTTTTTGATTGTTTTGTTTTTAAATCAGTAAAAGAAACTGGGTCCTAGAAGCTGCAGTGATCTAAGCAGTGGCATTTGTGCATTCATATTTTCACTGTTGGGATTGTTGCTATTAGTCTTCCAGCATGAAGGGAGACAATGTTGAGTCTAATACTCGCAACTTATATATGTTCATCTCATTGCAACAATAGAATACAAACAAATAACTATTTTGTAATGTTAATACTGAAAAATAACTCCTCTATCTATAAAATAAGAGCAAAAGATGACTATGTAAATTGTCACAGTTGAACTAGTTGTGTAGTGTGAAGAATTGAAAAGTAATTGGAGTTTGTAAGATAATTTGTAAAAGTTTACATCTTAACTGAAATTTACATCCCATAGAAAATGTATTTTTACAATGATCATCCTACCATCTTTTTTTCTTTTTTTTTTTTTAGACGGAATCTTGCTCCATCATCCAGGCTGGAGTGCAGCAGCGCAATCTCGGCTCACTGCAAGGTCTGCCTCCCGATTCACACCGATCTCCTGCCTCAGCCTCCCTAGTAGCTGGGACTACAGGTGCCCGCCGCCACGTCCGGCTAATTTTTTGTATTTTTTCGTAGAGACAGGGTTTCACTGTGTTAGCCGGGATGGTCTCGATCTCATGACCTTGTGATCTGCCCGCCTTGGCCTCCTAAAGTGCTGGGATTACAGGCGTGAACCACCGCGCCCGGCCCATCCTTCCATCTTACCTCCTCTGGGCCAATAGTATATCTCCAATGGTATCTCCAGTGATAACTCCAATGGTATCAGTAAAGGAATTCACGTTTTTGTTTGCTTGCTTGCTTTGCTATGATTATTCTTATCACATTTTTGTGGCTGAGCTTTTTAGTATTAAATATTTAAGACGTTCGTAGAAAAAGAGCTGACAAAAAAAAGGAGTATCAGAGACAGAGAGTGCCTGACAGTCTCCCAAGTGATATTTTTGCTCCTTGAATACAGGAACCTCATTTTCCCAGTCTGTGTGTCTTCATATGAAAATGAGGATGCTATTACCTGCCTGTGGAGTTACTGTAGGCTAAATATCCTACTGTTTGGTGTTCAAAAGATATGGTTGGTTTCCTTCCTTAGATCTGTAAATCAAACTTAGAAAATGATAACATCACTGGCACATTACTTCACAGTGAACTGTAATCCCAGCAAGGTGAGGCAAGAGGTGGGATCAAAGCCTCCTAAATCCAAAGAAAAGATTGATTTCCATGAGTGTAGAAAGCACATAATGCACTTAGTGAGGCTTGAATGATATGAACAGCTTCCTCACATCAAAGATAAGCAGGGTTTTGCCCATTGGAACTCAGGTATCTTACTTTGTACTGGTTTAGGACAAATAATTAGTATTTCCTGGCATTTGTTGGATGATTGGCCTTCTAACTCAAAACCATGATTTTCATGTTTTTAATCCTCATTACCATAAGCCAATATCATGTAATTTTTCATCCTGACGTTTCCTGTCATTCAGGGCAGCAGCTTTTTCATTACTTATGTATCACAAGCAACTCGTGTGCATTAGCCTATGCATTTAAATATATTTCAAACATAAACTTGTTTAATATATTCCCATCCAACCTTGTACCTCTGGGTATGCTGTCCAAATCTTAAGAAATAGCAGTGCAGCTTGAAAATTCAGGAGTTTAGGAAAAGAGAAAACTAGCTTATTAGTGGGCAGAAGGGAAGTCAGGGAAAAAAACAAAGAGCTTTCTTTTCAAGGGAAAGTATGAAGTGATGGCTTCAACATTTAGCCTAAGCTATTATATCTAAATTTAAAGAAGTTTGAATCTGTATTTCTGAAACTTTTGGTATTCAGCCCCAAATGTAGACTACCAATTCTAGCTACACATATACTTTTTTACTTTTTCTTTTTTTTGAGACAGAGTCTCACTCTGTCGCCCAGGCTGGAGTGCAATGGCATGATCTCGGCTCACTGCAACCTCTAACTGCTGGGTTCAAGTGATTCTCCTGCCTCAGCCTCCTGGGTAGCTGGGATTACAGGTGCCTGCCACCACACCCAGCATTTTTTTCTTTTTTTGTATTTGTGGTAGAGATGGCATTTCACCAGGTTGGCCAGGCTGGTCTCGAACTCCTGACCTCAGGTGGTCCACCTGTCTGGGCCTCCAAAGTGCTGGGATTACAGGTGTGAGCCACTGCACCCAGCCCACATATACTTTTACATTTTATTTTTTTCAGACAGAGTCTCACTTCTCCTGCCTCAGCCTCCTAAGTAGGTGGGACTACAGGCACATGCTACCACGCCTAGCTAATTTTTGTATTTTTAGTAGAGACAGGGTTTCACCATATTGGCCAGGCAGGTCTCAAACTCCTGACCTCAGGTCCTCAGATCTGCCTGCCTCTGCCTCCCAAAGTGCTGGGATTGCAGGCATGAGCCACCATGCCTGACCCACATACACATTTTTAAGTCAGGATTTTAAGTAAAATAGTTCAAGATTTCCTGAAAACAGTTTTTCCAGAAGATACCTATCTTGTTAGTTTTATTTTAATAGTAATATTCATTAATAATTTATACAGTATAGAGGAAGATACTATAAACAGTCTTCCCCCAACGTGTCTTAGGTATGTGCACAGAGAAAACAGCAGAATAACACAGAGCTGAAGGGCATATTTTAGAGGCAGTATCTAAGTTCAGATCTTAGCTCTGCCACTTACTTAGTAAGTTATTTACCTTCTTTATTCCTGTCTTCTCATTGACAAAATTTATTTAAAAAGTAGTACCTACTGCACAGTGTTATTATAAAGACTAAATTCAATATATGTGGAAAAATGCTTGGTATAAAACAAGTACTTGATACACATCACTCATTATTATAAGAGGCTCAGAAGGCACAGCAATAAAATGATCTTCTAATTTTTGTCAAATTTGATGGTATCAAAGATTGCATTTACTGCCTTTCTTATTTCAGTTAAGTAAAATCAATTTTAGACCCAATTTGTACTTAAGTGTGCTTTGCTTTCTAGTTAGACTTAACCCAAAACAACATGAAAACATGTTCAACCTTACCAATATTTAAGCAAATTGAAAAAGTAAAATCCTCCCTTCATCTCTCAAATTAACAAATGTAAAAGGAATGCTAAAATCTCATTAATGTGTGATGTACTGTGGGAAGAGGGTCCTCGTCAACTGTTGGCAGGAGTCTAAACTGGCACAAACTTTCTGAAAGGCAATTTGGCAGTATACGTGCAAACAAACTGTTAAAATGTATATTCCTTTTGATCCAGAAATTTAACATACAAAAATTAATTCTAAGGAAGCATTAGGCAAAGGGATAAAGATGGTAAACAAGGATGGTTACCACAGCATTATTTGTAAGAGCCTCAAATTGGAGGTTACTTCGAAATGAGTACAAAGTGATGATACTGGGCCATGTCCATAATCAATGGAACCATGCAGGAGAATGATAATTTCGATATAGAAGGATGCACAAGTGAAAATAGCATTATTACAGTATAATTCAATATTTTATAATATGCATATATGTGTACATTTATAGGAAAAGTCTGAAACACTGTACACCAAAATATTAGAAATACAAGTGATTTATTTTATACTTTTTAGTAAATTATATGTATTTTGAAAAGAAAACATCTTGTTTTAGTAATAATAGAAATACCAGTGAAACTAATTAGTAAAACTTTAACTCAGAGAAACCTCTAACTCTACAGAAAGACATCATGGTGTTAAACTATTAGCCAACAGAGAGGCATTGGAAAATACGACTTTATATGGTCTTTAGTTTTTTAATTCCCCTAACCAAATGGTCTTCAATATGGGCAAAACAACCTGATGGAATTTCAGTCATGGAGGTTCTTTGGACCTGAACCTGGAATAGAGTTGTGGCTTTTTGTTTTGTCTCCCCTATACTAGCCATATTCTTGGGGCACTTTATTTCAGTTAATGCTTTTTCAATCTGGCTGCTAGCTATAATTTGGAATTCATTGAATTGTTGACATGGTTGACCTGGGTCAGTGTGATTCAAGGTTAACAGGACTAAAAGTCAAAATGAAAAAGAAGTTCTCTGGCACACCAGAAAGGCAATCACAGAGGAGCTATTCCAGAAGAGTGGAGTTAATGAAAAGCTATCTGTCTTTTGTCAGTAGCACCAAAATTCCAAAGATTCATATATTTAACCAGTCCTAAATGATGGTTAAAGTTGAGATGGGAGGAAGTTTTATAAAAAGATATGAACAGACAAAAACCAATGATTCAAACTTTATGATTGGTAGGGAAGGATGGTCGGGGTAGGCAATTGTTTAAATAAAGGAATATTTTAGTTTTGATAACTTGAAAAATATGAAACTTCTGATATTAGTTAATATAGAACCCCCAATTTAAAAAGGTATCTAAAGTTTCCAGAATCAAAAACTACATTTAGAGTTATTTGTGAGGAGTACACTATTGTAAAAAAAAAAAAAAAAAAAAAAAAAAGCCATATGTAGCCCCTTGCATATTACTTGGTGTGTGATTACATTATGGTAGCACTTTTCAGCAAATATCCTAATAAAAATTTATTTGGAACACTGATATTTGGAAGACCAAGTTAGAATGTGTGAAGATTAACGTTTGACAGACTCATCCCAGTGGTGTTGTCTATGTGTGAGGGCAGAAGCTACTGACAGTGAGTTGAAAAGAAAGGAGAAACATTTAGTATGTAGAGGAGAAAGTAAAGACAGAAAAGATAAATTAACCCAAGAGTTAAGGACTCTAAGTTCTTCTCCCATCTCTGTGATGATCTCCAGACCTCTTAGTCTCTCATTTGTCATCATAAATAAAAGATGTGAACTCTATGATGTCTAAACGTCTTTTTTTATTCTCTGCTTCTGTGAGCTGCCATCTCATTAGGGGTGGCAAGCTTTCAAAATGGAAAATTTTAGTCCAAGTTTGCAGAAATAGGCCATTCACAAAAGCTCATTTCTCTTTAGTAGACAACGAGACTATCTACACTGCTGCGACACAGAGAAATAGGAGTCTCAACAAGGAGATTTAAGTAAATAAGTGAGATGCAACAACCAAGCAGCAGAAAGACTTCTGCCACCTCCCCATTGAGAAAAACCTATCTCAAAGTGTAAGAATCATAAAGATGTTATAGCAGTTTACAGGTTACAACCCAGATACTACCACTTTCAGATGATAAAAATTTTAAGTGGTTGAGATTAAATAATACTCCAATTTGTGCCTCCTCACGGCATTTCTTTAAGTCATGTTCCATCTTTTTTCAGTTTAATAAGTATTAAAAGAATAAAGGGCGACATTCCAATTTTTTAAAAAGTATACTTAGGCACAGACATGCACATTTTGGTGTCTGTTGGTACATTTCACACCTGAAATAATTTGAAATGGAAAATATATTCTACACAAAAAAACAGAACCTTGTGCCAGATGTCTCTTAACCAAACCCCACTAATCTTGCCTAAGTAGAACTCACTAACCACTAAAGGATATATCTTCTACGTGTAAAATATCACATTATGACCAACACACAGTCACACATGAGAAAAGTCAGCAGGAGCTTGACTGAGTTCATGTTGTGCCTTACTTTTCTTTGCCTGCTTCCTTCCTTCCTTCCTTCCTTCCTTCCTTCCTTCCTTCCTTCCTTCCTTCCTTCCTTCCTTCCTTCCTTCTTCCTTCCTCTTTCCATCCTTGCATCTTTCCATCTTTCCCTTACTTTTTTTCCTTTAAGCAAAATCTGCTGTTAAGTTTCTGGACATTTTAAAAGGAATATAAATTACATATTCTATAGAACATGCAAACCTGGAGAGTTGATTTAGTAGGGTGCATATTTTTAACATCTAATAAAGAACCAACTTGACTGATAAAATAATGCCTAAAAATTGTTTTAGACATTGACTATTCTAAATTTCAGTAGGTCCTTTTATGCTTGACCCCAGAAAAGTTTAGTGAAAATGCTTAAAAAGAAATAATAATGACTACATCAAAAAAGAGCTCACTGGCATTGCAGAGGGATGATAATTATAAATAGAAAGGTACCCAGTCAGTGAGAACGATCTGAAGTGGGACAAAGATGGATGCTATGAACCATTTCCTGTCACATCTTTATAGATGAGCTGTGAGATACAGAAGAAATAAAGAAAACACATTAATTTTATCCTCAAATTTTATAGGACTTAACACCATCATAAAGTCTACAACACCTAAAGGAAAAATACAGAGAAATATTAAAACACACTGAAAGATTTATCCTGGTGACTGGAGATCCCTGAAACTCATGGTGTAGGGACAGAAGTAAATGTTTGTTTAAGCTGGGAACCACACATGACTACCTCCAGTGCTTAGAAATGTTCAATGGTTGCTTGTTTCTTACCATAGCAAACCCTCCACTCTTCTTTAACATATTCTGCCAGGTTCTGGTTGAATCTATTTCCTCTCTGTCCACAAGCTCTCCAGGCCTCCAATCTGGTTGACCTCTCACACCCTATGTCTTCCCCATCACTTCTCCAGGGCCATCCATTCTGCTCTGAATTCTCCTCTCTGCTCATCTAAACTCAGCCCTAACCCCACTTCTTCCTGGAAGCCTTCATGACCATTTCAGCATATCTCCATAGTATCTAGACCTTTTAAAGAACACTTGGTGTGATCACTTGTCTTCTTCTCTTATTGTTTCTGCTGTGAGTCTAGTCTCCTTAATTATAGACTCCACTAAACAGCTTGTCTTTAAAGGAAGGTATTAAAAATTTCATGTTTATTTTTTATTATTCCACAATGATAAGCATGTGAATTTATTGTTGCTAGTTAACTTTTTAAGTATTTTACTTTCATGTCATGTGCATATCTGAGATTTTTGTCATATTGAAGGTCAATTTTCACAATCATTTAATCAACAAACATTTATTAAGCACCTTCTACGTTCTAGGAACTTTGCGAGTTGACTGAGAAACAGAGTTAATATGACTCAGTCCCAGAACTTAATAGATAAGTGGCATCCAGGACATTTATATAAATAATATTTTATGAATTGCTTACAAAACAATGTGAAATGCTTAATTTAATACTTTTAGTAATTCTTATCAATGACATTGAGTGGAAGTTAGTAATACACTAACCGCTCTCCAGAAGTCACTATCCTATCAATACCATCACCCCATCAGTGAACCCAGTTCTATAACAGCATCTCCTATCATCAGCCACAACCTACAGAGAGAGTTGTCACTAAGCATTTAACCAATGCCGGTCCCCTCTCACTGGTGCCTTTCTTATCTCATTGATAAGTAAAGTGTCTTCTGGGCTTTCCAACAGAACATAGTGGGCTGGTGGGTTTTCCTAAATGACATGGTATAGCTACTCTCACAGGTCCAGTTCACATAGTTTCTTTGCTGTTATCTGCCATGGCAGGTATGGCATCTTTAGTGTTGTCTTCTTCCTAACTTCTAAGAGTCATCATCAAGACAGCAATCACAGGCAGCATCACAGACAGCAGCAATACTGTCTCATAGAGTATTTTCCAAGGTGCTAAACAATTCATTATTCCAAAGTGCTCCTATATAAACTCTCCTTATCTACTTTTACCTTCTTTCCTGCTTGAGCCAGCAGCCTCAGGATCCAGTCCCATATGTGTTCTCCCAACTCCTGCTGGTCCACGTTGGCTAGGTAGGACCTGCAGCTTTCCAGTGTGTAACATTTTCCTTTCTTTTCAGTCCCAGCAATTCCATACTTGGAGTGAATTGTGACCTAAGCCTAGTTACAGGCCTGGTAACCAAGAAAGGAATTGAAGGTAGTTCCTTCTGGGAAACCACATTATCTTGCAAGGCAGAGGACTCTACATAATCTTCAAGCAAATGGAGACAACTAAAACTTAACAGAGAGAATTAGGCCACCTTTTCAGGCCCAGGAGGTTAAAGAGCATCGGAGGATTCAATATTTTTGAGATCATCAACCCAGATTTCTCCAGATACCAGGTCTCTAGGGCCCTACTTCTCCAAACATAGCCCTTTCCTTGGCCAAATTTGAGAATTAAACCTCCTCTATAGCTGTGCCACTTTTGTAATGAAGTTCTGAGACCTGATCCTCAGCTTTCAGGAGACGAGAGTCTCTTTATATGCTGCCAAGAAGAGCCTCTGGCTTTCACATTCTCTTTTTAACTTGTGATTAAGCATCCTCAGTTTGTATTATTTTCCTCTAACATGTTGATTGTATCTAGTAATAGTCATCCCATTTCATCATTGTTATAATGACTATTTCTTCCAAGCTCTGTTATCTAGTACTGCATTAAAAAAAAAATTACTAGTAAAAAACAACAACAAATTTAAGGACATATTTATAGATTTTTTTTTTTTTTTTGTCAGACTAAGTGTCTCTCTGTTGCCTAGGCTGGAGTGCAGTGACGCGGTCTTGACTCACTGCAACTTCCACCAGGGTTCGAGCAATTCTCATGCCTGAGCCTCCTGAGTAGCTGGGATTACAGGAGCGTGGCACCATGCCTGGATAATTTTTGCATTTTTAGTAGAGACGGAATTTCACCATGTTGGCCAGGCTGGTCTCGAACTCCCGACCTCAAGTGATCCATCAGCCTTGGTCTCCCAAACTACTGAGATTACAGGCATGAGCCATCGCACCGGCCATATTTATAGATTTTGCAGAACGTGGATTTGGACATAGCACAGCAGGGAGGAATTGCTTTCTCTGGTTCACGATGGTCTGGGATATAAGCTGGGATGACCCAAATGTCTTTAGGGTTACTCACAGGACTGAGGGCTGAATGTATCTTAAGAAATAGTTCCTAAAAGTTGTTTTGCCTCCAAGGGACATTTGGTAATGTCTGAGACATTTTTGTTTCTCATAAGTTGAAGAAGGGAGTGCTACAGGATCTAGTGGACAGAGGCCAGAGATGCTGCAAAACATTCTACAATGCACAAAACAGCTTGCCACGATGAAGAATCATCTGGCCCAAAATGTGGATTGTACTGAGGTTGAGAAACCCTGATCTGGAGGTTTCTTCTACCAACTATAGAGTGCTTGGAGTAGGATGGCGCAAAAGCTGGGCTTAGCTGGGACCTCTCTATATGACTTGGGCTTCCTCATAGAATGGCAGTCTCAAGGTAGTAGACTTCTACATGATTTTTTAAAGGTGATTTTTTTTTTACAATGCTTTAATAGTGAACAAGGCTGTGTCTGGACAGTACATGTGGAAATAGTTAAAATGGTAGAAATAATAGTAATCTATTATTTGGGAGAAAAAGGGTTAAAAAGTCTAGAAAAAGCTGCATTGCCTTTTATGACATATCCTCGGAAGTCCCATAGGGTCACTTCCACCGTAGTCTATTGATCAAAGCAGTTACAAGCTCATTTAGATTCACGGATAGTGGACATAGTTCTTTCCTATTAATGGAAGGAATATTTTTTAAAAATGCAGCCATCTGTTATAGACACTACACCCCATATCTCTTACACACCTGAGATAATGCACCTCTCAGAGCATTTTTTTTTCTACCAGCATCACATCCCAGTTCCCCACATATGAAAATGCTGGTAGTTGCATTCCTATAAAATGCCAGGAGGTATCCATCCTCCACCAAATACTAGTGATGGTGTTCTCATTTCCTTCCACTGGTGGGTTATCCAACTTCAAAATCTTATTTTAGGATTTGCTCCTAGGATCACTTCTGGCCCCAACTGTTGCAGATTAGAGTTCCCAGGAAATACTGAAAATCTGAAAATTGCATGTGAGACATTTTTTGAAGAATGCTTTCAGGAACAATGCCTGTGAAGGTGCTAGGTAAGAAGGATGGGGCAGAGGAAAAAGGTCAAACTGTGATGCAATTGTGATACTCACAGTGGATCCTGCAGGAAACTCTGAAGATGGGATGCTTTTAGAGATGCCTATAATAGAAGCAAGAGGTTCAGTTTGGCTTTTGTATTCCTGCATTGGCCAGTTACTGAAGGCAGGTCGTTTGCTCCCTTGGAATGGATGTAACTTTGGGCAAGGCAGGAACAGTAGACAGATGGCAATTCCCAAAACAGGGACATAGTTATGAGCCTTCAGCAGCTAACACTTCTGCCAGCTAGAGGAACAAATGTGATGAGGGGATCTGGTTGGTGCACCATAAAACTACAAGTCTTGGTATATTTTACTAAAGAAAGATTTTTATGATCCACATTTAATTTACTAGGGAAAAAAATTGCCATTTACCCTTTACATTTTACTAAATGTAAAATTTTCTTTTTTACATTTACTTTTTTTTTACTTTACTAAATGTAAAAAATTACATTTAGTGTTTGCCCTACAATTGCCATTTTTTGTATTTTCAAGTTCATTGTATTTGAGGTGTGCCATTTAGGTTATCATAAATGGCTTATCTCTGTTGGGAATACAATAGATACTGCAAACAGCTTATAGCATGAATGTATATAATTCTACTCACAGACCACATGATTCAAATATTTTAAGCAATTCATTGGGTAAAATATTTTTCCTTGTTTTTCTGTTCTGGAAAAATAGCTGACCCTCCACCCACAAGATATTTTATTCTTCACCTTTGGATGAGAGTTCAAATTTGTGTGGTTTACTGGAGCTCAGCTCAGAAAATAACTCCATGGGCTACTAATATTTATTTCAATATAAGAGGAAACAGAATTAATGGCAAATGCCTGAATTGTCTATTATTGTTAACTAACCCTTACTAAAGTGAAATAAAACCTGTGATTGATCCTTACTATTATTAATTTTAGGGTTCCTTTAGGAAGACTATGTATTATATCTTCATAAGAAATGCAATAGCGGACACGTTTTTAGAACTCTTGTGGACTTTCATACTGGAAATAGCGATATTAGTGGTAGACACAGCATTAAAATTCAAGTAATAGAAGGTGAAAGGAAGTCAAAACAAAGGAAATCGCCTCCCAGGAGCAGAACCAGAAGTAGAAGGAGAGAAATGAGGGGTCTACGACGTAAAATTTAACGAGGCATTCACTACCAGGTGCCCATCCTTCCCTGGCACAACCTTGAAGTTGAGCCCTTCCTAAAATTCTGCACCCAAGGCTCTCTCACCTAGTCCCAGCCTCACTCGGGAGTACATCTGAACAGGAATCAGATATGAATTAGATAGAACAGGCTTGTGCCTGCATGGAGTGTTATTTAATAGTTCATTCTAAGCACCTGTTACTTTTATAATATTCTTTTCAGTGGTTCTTCACCCAAAAGTCACCCAATTTTGTACCATAGGTCCCAGCTAACTTGGGCATAACCAATTTGACAAGGGATTGATGTCTGAACTAGAGGCAATTCTCTATGGTATACGACACTTTTTTCCTTTTTTTTTTTTTTCGAGACAGGATCTCACTTTGTCACCCAGGCTGGAGTACAGCGGTGCAATCATAGCTCACTGTAACGCTGAATTCCTGGGTTCAAGGTATCCTCTGGTCTTAGCCTCCCAATAGCTAGGACTAGAGATGTGCATCACCTCCCAAACAGCTAGGACTATAGATGCACACCACCATGCTAATGTTTTTTTTTTCTGTTTGTTTGTGTGTGTGTGTTTTTTGTTTGTTTTTTTGTTTTTTGGTTTTTTTCTCACTCTCTGGCACAGACTGGTCTTGAACTTCTGGCCTCAAGTGATCCTTCTGCCTCAGCCTGCTAAAGTGCTGTTAGTACAGGTGTAAGCCACTACTCCCAGCCTGGTCTGTGACCCTGGGGTGTTTTACTTTGAGACCTCTCCTAAGCAGGAACATTTCATACCAGATGATTGCAGTTCAACCCAGTCTAATACTCTTTTGGGGATTTTAATGAGATTTACAGCAAAAGTAAGCAGAGAGGAAAGTAGCATCAAATAGGAAATCTGAGAGAGGGAAGGTAGCAAGTAGAGAGTGTAGAGGAAAAGAATTAGGAGAGTTAGTTGGTAGCAGGGTAGTAAGTAGAAAGAAGCCCATAGAGAGTGGCAGAAGAGGGAAGAGCTAACTCTAGAGCATCAAAGACCATATGGGTCTTAGATCACTTCACTGGCATCAGACTCTTGGGGCTACTCCTGCATCTAAATTGTGAAGATTAGTGTTTCTGCTTTTGTTGACTCCTGAATGTGCAGTACTGAAATGCTGCCCATTTTCTTTTTTCTTCTACCAAACAGCAATTAACAGAAATAAACTGTGCATTTTCTTCTATATTTCAGGTGTATGATTCCAGAGGCTCTAGATAATAGTGTTCTGTCCTAAAATATCTTCCCCAGCTGCTGACCATAGTTTCTAAAATTTTGTAACAGGTGGTTCATTTGTTTGGGTCCTGAAGTTATTTCAAGCTTGGTGAATCCCCTATTAAAATGCCACTACACCTGGAAAGGGAACATTTTGAACTGCTGCCAAACAACCTCTTATTTTGTCTTAGTTGTCAGAGACATCTATGAGAATGTGGTGGAGAAGAGGCCCTAATAGAAGGATTATTTGATGGAGAAGAGAAATTCTCCTAGATCAGCTCCATCATGTGAACTTTTGCCTCACCAAACGCCATGTCTGGGCCCACTTGTATGTTGGATTTTCATCTAGCTTGCACAATTTGGCTTGAAATGCATTCCACTCTTGAGTTAACAACTAAGCTTACAAAATAAGGTATGGGAGTGAATGTTGACCAAACCAGAACCGAGTTGTCACGCTGGTGCCCTGACATATGCAGAGCACAGGGTTTAGAGCCAGTCAGCCTGAGTTTACATCCTGTTTCTGCTTTTTACATGCCAGAGAATCTTTGGATGATAAACTATTATTTATTTATTTTTTATTTTCTTGGAGACAGAATCTCGCTCTGTCACCCAGGCTGGAGTGCAGTGTGTAATCTCAGCTCACTGCAACTTCTGCCTCCAGGGTTCAAGTGATTCTCCTGCCTCAGCCTCCTGAGTAGTTGGGACTACAGATGCATGCCACCATGCCCAGCTAATTTTTGTATTTTAAGTAGAGACAGGGTTTCACTATTTTGGCCAGACTGGTCTCCAACTCCTGACCTCAGGTGATCCACCCACCTCTGCCTCCCAAAGTGTTGGGATTACAGGTGTGAGTCACCGCTCCTGGCCTTGGTCCACCCTTTGTATGATGACTGTGGCATGCTGTAAGCTCGGGTGTAGCCCTCAGGCTAATTGTTTCTTCCCTAGACATAGCAGGGATAGAACTATTGCTGTGGCAGTGGCAGAGGGGCTGCCAGATGCCTCTGAGAGCCTCTCCCTAGGGAAACTCTGTGGGTATGCCCAGCTGTAGGTATGCAAATGTTCTGCATTCATGAGATAGGAGCCCTGTCTGGTGAAAAGTGGAGGGTGGAGGTTCTCAGGGAAAGGGGCTGGACTCTTCTCCATATGTTGGTATGCTGTGCTGGAGGTGCCAGTGTAATGAATAGGCCCTTTGTTCTTTCCCCAGCCCAAGGGCTCTTAGGGTGGTACCACTGTAACTATAGCAGCAGAGGATTTGTGGGTTGACTCTGGGATTTCTTCCTTGGAGAAATGCTAGGCTGTACCTGATTGTGGTGATCAGGTAGAGGCAGGGTGGTTGTGCCAGAGTCCAAGGTCAAGTGGCCCTGCCCAGTGAGAAGTAAGGACCAGGATCTGTATGGAGAAGAGTCTGGCAGTTTTTCTGTGAGGTGATTGCTCTGTGCTGTGGGTCCAGGCCAGACCCTGGTCCCTGCAGACTCTCCAGAGCCTGGAGACAGCAAGGCCAAGGGCTGAAAGGCAACAGAGATAGCAACTCCCCCTCCCACCGAGAGCTCTGTCCCAGGGAGTTGCAGACCTGCTACTGGCTTGATAGCTCCAGCAGAGGGTGGCAGGAGACCCAGGCTTGGAGGACCCACTCAGTGAGGAGATATTGGAATGGGCACCCACATAACATACAATCTGACCACTTTTCTAATGGCTGCTGCAATATGGTGGGGGTCCATCCCAGTCCCTAGTCACCTTAGATTTTCCAGTACTGGACAGTATTAACAGTGGAGTCTGTGAAACAGAAAGATGGCAACCTGCCCCTCCCTCTGGAAGCTTCATTTTAGGGAGGTAAGGACCTGCTGCCAGCCTGAATGCACCTGCAGGGGATGGCTGGAGACCCTGGTTGGGAGATCCTGCCCAGTGAAGAGGAATGGGATTGGGGATTCATGTAAAAAAGCGGTCTGGCCACATTTTTTGTAGAGCAGCTGTGCTGTGCTGGTGGTCTGCTCCAGCCCCCAGTCACTTCAGATTCCAAAGCCCGAAGGCAAGAAGGGCAAAGACGGTCAAACAGTAAAGATGGCGGCCCGCCCTTTCCTCTAGGGAGCTCATTCCCAGGGAGGCTTGAAACTGCTGTTGGCAAGAAAACACTGGCAGGGGCCACTGGAGACCCCAGTCAGGAGATTCCGCCCAGTGACGAGAAATGGGATTTGGGGTCTGTGTGAATAAGCAGTTTGCCTGCTTTTTTATAGAGCCGCTGGGCTGTGCTGGGGGACCAATCCAGTCCCTAGTCACCTTGAACTCCCTAGAGCCCTAAGGCAACAAACGGCTAAAGCTGTGAAACAGCAAAGATGGTGGCCTGCCCTTACCCTGGGAGCTCCATCTCTGGGAGGCGTAACGCTGCTACTGGTGACTGGCTGGAGTTCCATGCCAGTGTGTCTTATCCTGCAAGGTGCTGTGAAAGCAGATCCTGCAGACAGTTGCTGCTCAGCCTCCTGGATTCAGTCCCTTTCTTAGGAGTATGTATGGAGGTCTCACCTCCTGCTTTTCCAGAGTTGCTGCTGTTTCTGCCAGGAAGCCTGAGTACCTAAAGCTCCCTGGGCTTCACGTGTGGCTGAGGGGCTGCTCTGCTGAGACTCCATGTAGCTCTGCATGTCAGACTTAAGGCCCTGGTGGAGTGGGTTTGTGATGGTATCTCCTGACCTGAGCGTTGCAACGATCCGTGAAAGAAGTGTGGATTCTCATGATTGCTCACTCATTCACCACTTGCCTGGGCAGTGGAGGTACCCCTGGCTCCATGTTGCTCCCAGGTCGCAGTCATCCTGCTTTGCTTTTCTCTATTCTCCATGGGTTGAGTTGTTTCCTTGATTAGTCTGAAAGTGTGTACCTGGATGTTTCAGTTGAAGGTGCTGTATGTACTCGCCCCTTCCATTCCTCTCCATGAGAGCTGCACACACTAGCTGCTTCCAGTTGGCCATCTTGGCCAACTCCCCTCTTCTTTATTATAAGATTTGTTGGTATTAAATGTCTTTCTTTTATGAAATAATGGTGACGGTTGTTTTACTAATGTCCTCATTTAGAAACATAAAAATGTGACAGCCTTTTAATATATACCAAATTAGTTTTGGAAATATTACTTACCTGTAAAATCCAAAATTTCTAGAAGTCACTCATCTTTCCCAATTTCATTTTACAGATGAAAAAAATGGAGGCCCAGAGAGAAGAATAGTCAGCCCAGGTTCCCCCTAGTGTAATGCCTCAATGCTTTGAAACTTATAAGAAATTAAAGTTTAATTGTGCCTTTTAATCTACATTTGACTGTTATCAATAATGTAGGAGAAAACAACATGATTGGAAAAAACAAAGTGGAAGGATGAAAAAAACTAACTCACAGGCTCTGGAATAGTGATACAGCAGATACCAAATAGAAATTCTGGAACTGTAAAATGCAATAACCTAAATTAACAATTCAATGAATAGTCACAATTGCAGATTAGTTATCGATGAAAAGAAAATTAGACAACTGGAAAACAGATCAGAAGAAAATACCCAAATAATGTAAGGGTTGGCAAAAAGCTGTAAAATATAGAAGAGTGAAAGACATAAAGCATAGAGACAAACAGTCCCTGAAAGAGATAATATAATGAAGAAGAGGCAGCATTAGTAGAGAGTCTTCACAGAATTTTCCAGAACTATTGAAAGATACTATGCCACAGCTTCAGGAAGCTAAGCAAATAAATAAGAAGAAAATGTATCTGAGCCCATTATGCTGAAAAATAAACAAATCTTTAAAAGTTAGAAGAGATTGTCTTCAAAGGAGTGACAGATTAGCAGTGACTTTTTCACAACAATGATGAAGGCCAAAAGACAATGGATACACATATTCAATATGCTGAAAAGAAAGAGGCAACCTGTAGTTTAATACCCAGCAAAATGAAAGCAAAAAGAATGTATTTTCAGACAAACAAATACTGCAAAACAGACTGTTAGAGTTCTTAACCTTTTCTTGCATCATGGCCCCTTTGGCACTTTTATGCGACCTATGAACACTGTCTCAGAATAAGGTTATTAAATATACAAAAAAAAAATGTAAAATGACAAAAGAAGCTAATTTTATTCAAATACAAATTATTTTAAAAATCAAATTCATTATACAGTGATATGTTTACTACATGCTAAGTAACAAGATCTACATAATTTTACATAATTTCTAAGTATTCAAAGTTTGTAAAAGTTTATCTTTTTCAGTTAGTCAGAAAGTTAAGTAGGCTAAGAGTACTGTCAGGCAGCAAGAAGGTGAAAGAAGACAATCAGCATGAAAGCTTATGCCTCACTAAGGTGCTATTAGCTTGGTTATACACGTCCAAGAGTCAGGGACCGGGTCAACCATATTGTAAAGTAGATGGTGCAGACCCTTAATAAAAAAATAATATACAGTCAATCAATGCTTGCTGCATTAAAAAATATGGGTTATACATGAGTGCGCCATCTCTATTTTTAAAATATCTTGACAAAGGAATGGCATCTTTCGACATTTTCTCCTTGAAAATATACATGCAACAAAGCCAGTCTTTACATAAATACCCCATGCTTCCTTTCATTTCATTTAAGGAGAAAAAGACCCTACCTTTCATTTCCAAATGCTGTGGTTTGCTTTCCGTAAGAGTGAGTCTTCAAAAGTAGTTAGTTTCTGCTTATAAGGATTTCACTTTTAAGTAATTAATGCTGTTTGTGAGACAGCATGTTGTTGGTATTGTTCAGATTGGATGGGAGAAAAACACATATTGTATCATGATGTGTTAGTCCATTTTTGCATTGCTTTAAAGGAATATCTGAGACTGGGTAATTTATAAAGAAAAGATGTTTAATTGGCCCACGGTTCTGCAGGCTATACAGGAAGCATGGTGCTGGCATCTGCTCGGCTTCCAGTGAGTCCTCAGGAAGCTTTCAGTCATGGTGAAAGGCAAAGGGGGAGTCAGTGTTACATGGTAAGAGTGGGGGCAAGATTGGAGGAGAACCATTTACTTTTGAACAACCAGTCTCCTTTTAACTAAACCAGAGCTTTAGTTAGCTCTCATGTGAACTAACAGAGCAAGAACTCACTTATTACCATGGAGAGGCCACCAAGACACTCATGAGGGATCTGCTCCCATGACCCTCCCACCAGGTCCCACTTCCAGTATTGGGGATCACATTTCAACATGAAATTTGAAGGGGACAGACATCCAAACCATATCACACAGCAAAGGCACACTAGTTATGTAAAGTATTCCAGAGTACTTTAACAGAGCTTTCCTAATATGCTATAGTAATTGCCTATCTGTGGGCTGTATTTAGCTCCTGGTACTTCTTCCCATCAGCACAAACATTAACAAGAAAAATTGATGTTTGGATGAGAACTTGGGGATGTTGAATAATTTGAAACGCTTTTAAATCTTTGAAACATTGAGTTTATTATCTTGCCAGTAATAGAAATTGAAATCCCATCTATTTGTGCTTATAGCTTTATCTTGAGCCCTTGTTCAAACAATGGGGCCAATGTGATCATCACTCATGGACACATGTTTCAGGACTGGCATTCTCTCCTGGTGCTCCTTGCCTAGCTGATCTTCCTCCCCCAATGAAACCACATGGAACAAAATAATAGACTTCTCAATTTTGCTTGTCCAAATATACACTGTGTGATCCTCCTCACCCGCTTCCAGGTGTTATATCCAGGTGGCAGAAGATCAACATTAGAAACAGAAAAACAGTCCTTTGTTTCCTTGGCTCCTTTATTTCTTCAATCCAACCCTCAGAACATTTTAAGAGTCCCATAAATCTAATATTAAAATGTCCAAATTATAACTTCCAAAGTACCTTTGTGCCAGGAGGCAGAGTAAAAATCAGATGGGCTTTGATTGCTTCAAGAAGAAGCTCCTATGCCAGGCATAGCGGTTTACACTTGTAATCCCAGTACTTTGGGAGACTGAGGTGGGAGGATTACCTGATGCCAGGAGTTCAAGACCAGCCTGGGCAACATAGTGAGACCTCATCTCTACAAAAAATTAAAAAATATATAAAATATCTGGGCAGCGTGGCATATACCTGTAGACCCAGCCACTCAGGAGGCTGAGGTGGGAGGATCCCTTGAGCCCAGGAGTTTGAGGTTGCAGTGAGCTGTAACTGTACTGTACTTTAGACTGAGCAACAGAGTGAGACCCTATCTCTAAAAAATAAAAATAAAAAAGAAGTAGCCACAGCTATAATACTATTATTTATTGTGGCTTGTGATGACTCCAACTAGGAAAGCTGTGCCACTTCCCCTCACAGCAAGTGTACAGGTTTCTTCTGTGGCTTCATCAACCCAATGGAGCCTGACAGATGGGAAGAGGATGTCGATTTCATGACCAGACTTCCAAAGAAATTCCAAGTTGTTTCAGATCAACCTTTCAAACCCTTAAAATGGGAGCACCATTCTCATTTCTTAAATTTTACCTTATATGACCTGTGAGATTTGGATTTATTTTGAAGCTTTGAACAAACAGAATCATGTAAATAGATTTAAGTAATTTTTTGTTGTTGTTTTGTTTTGTTTTGTTTGAGACGGAGTCTCGCTCTGTCGCCCAGGCTGGAGTGCAGTGGTGCATTCTCGGCTCACTGCAATCTCCGCCTCCCAGGTTCATGCCATTCTCCTGCCTCAGCCTCCTGAGTAGCTGGGACTACAGGTGCCCGCCACCATACCTGGCTAATTTTTTGTGTTTTTAGTAGACACGGGGTTTTACCTGTTAGCCAGGATTATCTCCATCTCCTGACCCCATGATCCACCTGCCTCGGCCTCCCAAAGTGCTGGGATTACAGGCGTGAGCCACCGCGCCCGGACATAATTTTTTTATATTTCAGTTTATCTCAGAATAATGTGTAGCTATTAGAGATACATACCCACAGAGATTTATGCAGAACTTATGCTGAAATGCTCAGATGCATTTCAAAATGTACTCTTCCCATTTGTGAGAAAAAAAGATTTATAACAATTACCTTGTTCATCCACCCACCTTGTCCCCAGGAGTGTCCTTCTATTCGGCAATGACATCAGACAGGACCAGGGTGGCAACACTATGGGTTATCTGCATTGAGACTGACTGTTTTATCCGTTCTTACACTGCTGTAAAGAAATACCTAGGACTGGGTAATTTATAAAGAAAAGAGGTTTAATTGGCTCACATTTCTGCAGACTGTACAGGAAACATGATTCTGGCACCTGCTTGGCTTCTGGGGAGGCCTCAGGAACTTAAAATCACGGCAGAAGGCAAAGGGGAAGCAGGCTCCTCTTACATGGTCAGAGAAGGAAGAAGGGGTAGAGCATACCACACACTTTTAAACAACCAGATCTTATGAGAACTCACTATCACCATGACAACACCAAGTGGGAGAGTGTTAAACCATGAGAAATAACCCATATGATCCAATCACCTCCCACCAGGCCCCACCTCCAACATTGGGGGTTACAATTTGACATGAGATTTGGATGGGGCCACACAAATGAACTGTATCACCAGTCAAAGCTAATGGAAGATATAAAAATTCTGCCTCAGTGAGAGGTTCCTGAACAGGCAACCCCAGTGTCATGCTTGTTATTCACAATGAGTTCCTTGTTTCCTGTCTCATTGTTTCCAGCCACACAATCTTCCCCCAAGGTAGCACTAAGCTAGGTCACCTGTTGCCCCACTGCTAATTACCATTTACTTCATTTGCATGTGTTATGAGGTTCCTGTAACCAAGGCAACCAGGAGTGATCCTTGTATCATCAATGGAACAATCTTTTCTCCATCTGGTCAGACTGCAATGGTATTCTTGCTCACTGCCCCTCACTCTCATGGCAGCAAAAAATACATGTTCAACAGAATCCTTCTGTGTCATCAGTTTCTCCACAAGGTCTCAGGAACTGTACACTTTACTCTAGATTTATCAGGTAACTTAATTGATTTCTTTTTAACAAATCTTGATATGTTTTCCTCCTCCAAGCAAGCTGGTACACTTGACGTATTTCAAAATCAGCAGAAAAGAATGCAAACATAGACTTGCACATAAACACACACTTGTTTTGGATCCCTGCCAGTGAATGTGTGGGGAAGAAACAAACAAACAAAAAATCTTTGAAGGATGCTCATTTTTTGAGCGTTGCTCCTTGAAAAGGGACAGACTGCCATGCCAATGAGACATTTTCATCATAATGGGACAGAATCCACAAAAACACCTGGATACATAGGGCTACTGTTCACATCCCTCCTTTTCTTTTTACCCATACTCTTATTCTTTTCGTGACTTCATTCACGCACCCATCTTGAAACGACTTACATAATGAGGATTCTCATATTTGTATATGCAGCCTAGAACACTCCCCTGCATTTCAGATTTATAAACTCACCTGTCTTCCTGGCAATTATATCTGAATGTTAGAAATCCCAACATGAATATGTTCAAAGAAACTGAGCTCACAATCTCACTCCCAAACTTGTTGTACCCTCAGCCATTAACTGAAATGCTAACATTTCAGTTGATGCCAACAGCATTCTTCTAGTTTCTCATGCAAAATTCTTTATTTTCCATTTTTTTCTTTTCACTGTGTCCTAGAAGTTTATCATGCAACAGTCCTGAATTCATCATCAATGTCTCTCTTTCTCTCATCGCCACACATCAAATCAGTCATTAAATCTTGCAACATTTATTTTCAAAATATATCCGGAATCCAAACACTTCTTTAATGTCAACTGCTACTAACCTGATCTGAGTCACCATCATCTCTTGCCTGAATTATTGCGACTGGGTCCCACTCTGTACCTCTCTTAGTTGCTCACAGTGTATTCTCAAGATATCTGCTACTGTGGGCTTCTAAAAACTGGAGGATAAATCTGTTCAACATCCTCCAGTGGCTTCCCATCTCACTCAGAGTGAAGACCAAAGCCTTTCCATAGCTTACAAGGGCCTAGCTGATGGGATTCACACTCTAACTTCATCTTTTCTATCCTCTTGCCTTCACTCAATTCATCCCAGACATGCCATGCTCCTCTATAAGGCTCTAAATTTGCTATGTCCCCTTTTGGAAAGTCTTTTCACCAGATATCCATATGGCTGGCTCCCTTGCCCCATCTGGGCCTTTACTGGAAGAAGAAGAAGAAAGAAATAAGAAAGAGGAAGGGAGAGTGAGCAAAACATTGTGCAATGTTACAAAAACATTGTGTAATTGTTTATTTAGTACAATAAAGTCAGACAGTTATATCATTGCATAGGAGAATATTGGTAATAGACAAAACCCAGAGAAATAAAAGAGACTAGAGGAACAAAAATGGAAGTAGAGTGAAATTTAGGAGAAAGAATGGAAATAGGATACAGGCAGTTTTCTCTGCTGAGATTTTATCACCAAGTCCCTGATGAGGTATAGGTGGCATAACCTCCGAAGTTTCTTTCCTGTCCAGATGAGCATGAAGTTGAACTCTGCCAAGGTAGCCTCTCCATAGTTTAAACTAAGTTCAGCCTGGGTAAATTTTTTATTAGGTTGGAACTGTGGACAATCAAACAGAAAAATACGATCCCAAAGAAAAACCAGAAAGTAGTGATTCAAAAGGTTAAGCTAAGAATTAGAATATTTAAAACACCCAGGAGGGTTTGAAATATTTTTTCCAAAGAAACATTTAAAAGACAAGAAGAAAGCTCTTTTCTAATGTAAAAGTAGTGACTGTAGAAATATTTATTAGTTCACAGAGTTCTGCTGGCTTGTAAGAAAGTTATTCCAAAATGAAATCCAAGTATTTATTCTCTTCCTCCTCATAGATCCTAACTCAGAATATTCTGGAAATTAGGCCACAAAAAGACCACTTTTATCCAAATATTTATCTTAGTAGAGTGTCCTTAACTGGAATAATTCAACTATGCTTTAAAATTGTTTGACAAAATCATAAACATGTATACTCTCAAGGTCTTATTCAATTGTATTATTATTTTTGTTAAAAGGGACCTGTGGTGAATGAACATTTAAATTATCAAAGCTAGAAGCTAATCCCTTGAATGTTGTCAGCAAAATTTTTATTGTGCAGTAAAAGCTAGTATTAGTCTTTCGGAAAGGCCATTTGGGCAGGCGCTTTTAGTTACACAGATAAAACACAAGTACACACCCATTTCTCTTGAAGAACTCCACTTTCAACTAGATACTAAAGGTTCAGTTTAGTAATATAAACTAGATATGTGCTTGTATCTTTACAGATTGAGATTTTTTTTCTTTCACTAGACATCCCTGTCTACAAAAAAGTATTGTAGTATTCTTATGAGGGCCATGTGTGTGTGTGGGTGTGGGTGTATGCACACACATATTATGTCCAAGAACAACCCACAAAAAAATTGGAAGCTAACACTGGTTGATGGCAGAAAAGATGAGGCAGCAAATCTGGCATGTCTTCACCTTATGCTAGAGGCTGCCTCATTAAGCAGACTGGATAGGATTTGCCAAAGACCACTCTCTGCTGATCTTCTTCCCTTCTCCCTTCCTGGAAAAAGTGGCATAATTCTGATTGGAGTAACTGGTCTGATATTTCATTTGCCTTATCCCATGCCTCGAGGTCCAGAGGTCACATCCTGTAAACAAAAGTGGGACTTTCCCACCTAGAAAATCGGTTTCTTTTCTGTGAATCATCTGAAGATAGAAAAATGGTGTGGGCCGTAGCCCAGAGGAGGAAATGACACCCTAGGGCTGTGAGCAGGTGAGTCTGAATACTGGGAACTTCTGCTGAAAGGCATGGTCAGGGAGAAGGGGTAGGCTTAGCTCTGGGACATGGTGGCAGGTCAACTGCAAGGAAAGAATCCTGTGGAGGGGCATTTCCAAGGGCTCTAGAAGGAGTAACATCTATATCCAGTTCCAAACTTTCTTTTCCGTATTGTAGTTTTCTTCTCAGGTGACAAACAACCAGAGTCAAATTTTATAATATTTAAGTGTTCCTTGGAAATTCCCATGAAACACTTAGAAAAAGGAACCCATTTGAAAAAAAAAAAAAAAAAAGACTTCCCAGGGTTCGACAGATGGAAATTTGGAATAGTGGCATGTGGGAAAGATTCCTTCTGAAGACTAGAGAACCTATGGAAATCTGGGGCACTCTTAAGTATGTGAAGGTTGCCAAGTTTAGAGCCCTGAAGTTCCACAGCATCCATCTATGAGAACAGGGGCAGTACCAGCGATGAGTCTTATCTCTGATGCAGAGCATCATCCTAGGGATGGTCACTGGATGGATACAGTCTCTCGCCTAAGGGATTATAGGCAAAGTCAGGAGTCACTTTGCATCAAGTTTAAGGGGGTAATTTAAGTGTATAACTCAAATTCTATATATCACAACAGCATCATTACGTAGTAACAATACAGTATTTCTCTGCTTCTGCTCTTCGTGATACTGGTGCGAAAACTAGCCTGCCCTGGCCATTGCTGCCTCTCCAGACTTCCTTAGGGAAGGCACCGCATGCTTCTTAGCATACAATTTAAGTTCTGTCATCTCTCTCTGCTTCTGTTCAAGCTATTGGGGGTAAATTCTATTTCTTGTTTGTTTGTTTGTTTCTTTGGTTGGTTGTTTGTTTCTGCCAAAGCTTCTTGTGCATGGGCGTTCCCAATTCTCAACTCCCTAACTTCTCTCTCCAGCCCAAATTAAGCCTGTCTGTTCTGTGTTCCAAAGGTCTCCTCAAGTCAAGAAGGTTCCTTTCATCTCCATGTGTGCTATATTCTGCTACACAGCTTTATCGCCTCTCTCCTAGTTTTACTGAGATTTTATTATAAAGTTGTTAAACTGCTTTTCTTTTTTAACTTCCTCTTAACTGAAGTTGTCTCTTTCCAGAAACAATATATGACTCTGAAAAGGATGTTCCAGAAGACATATTGAGAGACAGATTCTGTGCTGTACTCAAAATTACCTCTGCCCTCTGACTCTGACATATTTTTCTTGGCTTAAACTTGTGAACCCAACTCCCTCTTCTGGATGGAGAAGTCTTTCCTGTGTAGTGCTTTGGGGATCAGCCTTCCAGCCTTCCAGACATGCCCGGGCTATCAGCAAAGCTGGGTTCCTGGGAGTGAGAGCACTTTTGATGAGGAGCAAACACAGGAAACAGCAACCACCCTTTGACTACAGGCCTCGCTGTCTGACCATTAATGTTTTATTGCATATTTCATGTAGGTTTCTCTAGAGTTTATTTGATTATAGTTTTAAAAATTATTAAAAGATTTTGCTTGGGGAGAGAGATTTTCACAAATGCAGTCACCATCCTCCTCCCTCTTTTACTCTTTTCCTCCAAGGCTACACTTCTGACCCAAATTCATCTGTATTCTTGGGTGAAATAGCTTGGCTCAAGCTAGAAACTCTGCCACAGAAAATGTGTAAACTTTTTTTCTGATTAAGCTTTTCTCTAACATTGGGCTATTAACAATGAAAGGTGGTAGAGGGCACAGGTAACCTTTAACCATCTGATTTCAGCCTTCCAGAAGAGTGCATCAGAGTAGATGGAGGCTGGAGTTAAACCCTAAGGTTACAGGTCAGAATCTTCAAATCTTAAATCCACTGGACAATCAGATGAACTTAGGAAAGCATGAGAGATAGAGAGGCCTGAGGCACACTGATGGACTTTAGCATTTTATTGGCCATTGAAAATAAATTGTGCACTGCATAGTTTAGAAATTGTCCCAATATTACATTTTGTAAATGGATATGCCTACATTTGTAGATGCACAAATAATTTATGGTAAGTAAAGTTATATTTGTTTTATTGGCAGGGAGACTCAATAGGTCTTGGGAAATCCAAACAACAAGCTGTGAGAATAATTTTGAACTCTCTTGTGCTGGACCTTGGAAGAGAGTTATATGATGGTGGTAGCAGTTGTAGGATTTGGTCGATGAGACCAGAAGTTACCAGAAGCAAAGAGCTTCATTCCCTGTGAATTTCCAACAAAAAATACATCTAAACCATGTTTTTGGTTCTAATTAGAAAAGTAACTCATGATCATAGTAAAACACTTTGAAAATTCATAAAAGTTTAAAGAAAATAACAATAACTTGCAATTCCCAAATCTTCTACTCATAATATTTTATTGTATTTTATTAATATTATGCATATTACTTTATCACTATACTTTTTTATATTTTAACATCTCTGAAACAGATTTATCTCATAATTCATAACTTGTTAAAATAATAATTTAAAGTGTTTTTGTTAAAAATAGGAATATGAAATAGCAATGTTTCTTAAAATCAATAATTATAGTTAGATGTGTATCTCAAATCAGAGAAAATACAGAATATATATGCATGCATTTGTGAAGCCCTAATTTTATTTGGGGGGATTTGTTATGGTTCTCTCATCACTACTTTTTATTCAAAGAAAAACATCCTATTAATCAAAACTAATCAACATTTTCATTCCATTTTCTCAAAGGATGTCAATTTATAACCCCAATTTACTTCTTAAATCCTCTTTCTCCATTCTATACTTCCAAACTTTTTTCTCAACTCCTCCCTATTCCTTTTTAAAACTCTTCCTCACTTCTTTCTTGAGCTTCCATCATTCCTCTTGAAATTTCTACCCTTGAGAGTAAAACTGGACATGTTTTACATTTCTGCTGCATTACTTTTAGCATTAGAAAGACCCAGAAATTCAGCACTCAAAAACATAATTTTCAATAAGGATCTGATTAGAGAGAGAAGTGAGACAGTTGGATATCAAAATGTGTTCTTCCTGTGAGGGGAAAAGGGAAATATACTAATTATTATCCCTGACCAAACATAAACAAAGATACAGAGGTACACATATAATCATAGCCTTCTTTTAGTTAGAAAGAAACATTTAGCCTCATGGAACTCATCTCTTTGAAGTAGCAAAAACAAAACAAACAAATAGAAGAAGCAAAACCCTAGTCTGGACATAAAGGTTTAAATTTCCTTTAATTTTTGCTCTTGCATTTGGCTTGTGATCAGGAAATACAAGTTAATAAAAATGTATTTGTTCTTAATATGCAATTCTTCTATGTAAAAAACATGACAGTATGTTATGGCCTCACTTTTCTCACTTATCCATACCTGAACAGGGCCTACCCCTTGCTTCCTTGGTACCTTTGCAAGAGTAAATACAGGGTCTGGGAAGTCTCATCAGATTTGACTTATACCCTTATTTTTCCCAAATGCTTTCCAGAGGACCATCCATCTTTTGACACAAAATGAAAGGGGAGATTCAAAACGCCCACAAATGCTAACACTGAAATTTCCATTTACATTAACATAAAAATGCCTGATGACAACTCCTTCCAAGGGGCAGGTTTTGATGAAAGCAGAAGCACCTTGAGGAAGGAAAGACAGGACAGAAAAGAAGAAGAAGAAGGGGAAGAAGAAGAAGAAGGAGGAGAAGGAGAAGGAGAGGAAGAAGAAGAAGAAGAAGGAGAAAACAGCAAAACCTACTACTTTATAATTTGGACTCTGGCCAACCCTAGGCATAGATTATGAAGAGTTCACCCAAAAATGTGGCTGGTTACCACACCAGGGCTTTGTTCTTTAAAAAACAGAAATTACATAGGTTCTAAACTGTTTATACACAAGCCTGAAATTTAGACTCAACAGAAAACAGGAGCATCTTTCCCCACATCTGTTCCTCACATTAGAGTAATGCAGAAACCTCTCCAGACACGTTCCTCACATTCCTATCCTTCACTTCTGTTTTCTTCAGGTATTGTATTTAGGAAAGAAACAAGAGCAAAAATGAGACAGAGAGACGAGAGAGACAGAGAGACGAGAGAGAGAGAGAGAGAGAGAGAGAGAAAGAGAGAGAGAGAGAGAAAGAGAGAGAGAGAGAGAGAAAGAGAGACTTAATATAGATAAACACCAGCCAAATCAGAGCCCAGACATAATCCAAGCAAAAAAGGAGTCAGCAGGGTGTAGCGTAAATGCTCGGTACACAATAGCACATTCAATAATAATAAACTTTCTGTAATGGCAAGCAACATTCTCCTCAGGCCTCTTTATCCTACAGAGCACCAAAAGGTTGGCACCAAGCCCTGAATGACACCCTCTCTAAGGCTACAGGCAGAAAAGCAAGACAAAGAAGGAATAAAATACAAATTCAAGGTTGTGCTAAATACATTTCACTAGCAAAACCAATGGTATTCCCCAGTCATCTGGGCTGGGAAGCAGGAATTCTTATAATATTGCTGTAAGTGTCTGTAATAGCTATTGTAATTAATGGGCTTTTAGTATCCATGGGGTTGTATGTAAGAACATGAGTATTATCTGTTCAAAGGGATAGTATAAATCTCCCTTTTCTGACTGATATCTGAGTAAGCCAAGAAAAGCACCTGCTTGTGAAGAAGTGACAGAAAGATTCATTAAGGAAAGGCACATTTGTCGATGACTGGCTAATATGGACACACAGGTGGAGTTAAGCAAGCCTTAGATAAATTAAAAAAAGCTCTACTCGTTAAGCTTCAACTGACCTATGGATCTTAGTCAGTTTACCATCAGAGAAAATGACAAAAGCATTTTCAGAGTTCATTGCAAGATGTGGCAGATCCAAGCATAATGTTTAATAAACTCTGAGAAATCTGAATAACAAAATGAAATACAAAAATTATAAAAAGGAGGAAATAAAATAGCCCATAATCCTCATTTCACAGTTATAAACACTATACACATTTTGTGCATAGATCCATCCATTCATCAATCCTCTCACCTATTTTACTATGGAATTTTGTGTCATATGTTATAGTAAATCTCTCATTTATAACTGGACACCTGACCTGAAGAGTCACTTTCTTCTCTGCTTATCATCTAAACATTCCCCATTTTTGCTGCCAGTGCTGGTAAGTCCATTCTCCTTTTCTTCATTCACGTCCCTCCCTTCCTCAGCTATTCCTATTCATTGATCCCACAAGTATTTATAGAGCACACATTGCTGGTATGAACTAGACAGACTCTCTTGCCTCCAGAGTACCAGATCATCACTCATATTGATGATCTGAACTCCTAAGGTTGAAAATACAGACGGTTCCTACAGAAGATCTGACTACTCTTCTACTGCCAAGACTCTGCCTGTGTACCAGCAAAGCTCCTCAGAGGTTACCTGCCTTCCAGACTGATCTCACTTCTAGGATGCCATCTCACCAGAACCTCAAGGGCTCTACCAAATTTACCTTGTCCCTCAAATTTACAAATTCCAGTGTCGTCACCTAAGTTGGAATAACCCAACCTAAAATTGTCATGTAGCTTCTTAACATATAAGATTATGAGGTGGAACTTTAGCCCCTGATTTCTAGGACAGAGATTTCAGAAAAGGTGCTCTATTGCACTTCATTATGGAAGAAGCCAGGGGTGTTTAAATGGTTTTAGCTTCTGACTTTGGTGGGACAGAGCCAGGATGAAAAGAGGTCACAGAAAGAGAAGTCTGGTGAGTCAGGTGTGTTTACTTTTTGTGGCTTTTCTAACAGCAGGGACTTTCTGTGTCTGGAAGGTACGTGTGTTCCATTTACCTGGTTTTTATTTAGAGAGACAAAGAAAGAGGCTTATTTCAGCAGCAAGGCTGGCTTTCTACAAGTGTGAACACGAGAGACAACATAGAATGATAGTGAGAGCATCAGGGTTCAAGGCCAGCAGTGTGACCTTGAGCAAGTTATGGAACCTCCCTAAGCCTCAAGTTTTTGGTTATAAAGCAGAAAGTGATAATAACAGTACTTATGTCATACATTCAAAGTGAGCATAAAACATCAAAGTAAGCATTCACACATACTACTCAGTGTTAGATAATCTTGTTATTAATGTTAATGGAGGCTGGGCATGGTGGCTTATGCCTATAATTCTAACACTTTGGGAAGCTGAGGCAGGAGGATCACTTGAGACCAGGAATTTATTCAAGACCTTGGGCAACAGAGACAGATTCTATCTCTCTCTCTCTCTCTTAAAAAAAAAATTAAAAAAAAAAATTAAAAATAGAGATAAAACATAATGCTAATGGAAAATTACAATTTGAAGCAAAAGTTGGACAATCCCTTATGTGAAATGCTTCATGCTTCTCAAAGACAGTAGGATTAGAAAACCTCAAGGTTGCTTTCAGTTCTATGGCTCTCTGATTCTCTACAACATTCTTTGTGTAGGAACAACCACCACCACCAAATTAATGACCTTTCATTGATTCTTAGTGAGCCAGTGGTGGACTAGGTCCTTCACCAGTATTATTTTTCACCTGAGCCACAATCCTACAGGACTGCATTGTCATCCTCATTTTACACATGAGAAAACTAAGCAAGTGCTAGAGGCTATACTTACAGGAAGAGGCAGAGGTTGAATCTTGACCTGAGTCCTTCTAAATTCAAAGCCAATGCTCTTTCCTATGTGCTGTCCTTCTATGTAGAAACAGGAGGCAAGTTCCTCATCCTCAGATAGTTTTCTAGGAGTGGGATGTCTTTCCTTGTGTTAGTCTGTAATCACATATTGAGTTTCTCATGTGACCGATAACAATATAGAAATGGCGTCCCTCTGCAAATGGGTTGACTGGGCTTGAGCTACTAGCCATGGTCGAGGATCACATCTCTCTGGACACTCATCTCATGTGCTTAGTAGTCCCAGAGGATCTTCCAAGACACTTGGATGGTGAAAAATGTAAACAACCACTTTAATGTAGTGATTGGGCTTGATGTGGATCAATGGTTTTTTAAAAAATTCCTATAAAAATGAAGGATCAAGAGTCTTATGTGTTTTTACCTTTGAACAGGGAAAGAGTGATGTTTGAAATCATATTTAATGCTGGTTATATGGACTGTAAAGCCACTGCTTCCTATGCCTTAGAAGCTGAGGGAGACAAGGCCAGAAGTAACAATGACAGTGATAAATATCTTTGAATAAGTCTCTACCCATTATAATCACTAGAAACTAGAGTCTCCTCCTTTCCTTTAGCAACATCCCAATGTCTTGGTGTGTTCCTTGAGAGCCCATTACATTTGTTTGCTGTCAACCTCAAAGTCACATTTCATCAAACTGCCTGCCTGCCTGATGGGTGAGTCACCAGTTCTGCCGATAATGGTCCTTCAATATCATAACTGTGGCTCTTACTGCTGTGTGGCTCCCTCAGAGTCTGGGAAACATCTCTAAAGACTGGGGCTTATGCATGTTTATTGGGCTCTCCAAAGGGTAGCTGTCTGTTTTCTTTTAATTAACTTTTGAGGAAATTGGGACAAGTTTATGCAGGACCAGATTGGATTATATTTGAGTATCATAACCAAGACTGTATCCCCAAGCTGATGATAAGAGAGTGTCCCAGGAGAGAGCATGTGCCCGATTCAATCAGAATATTCTTTCTGGAGCCTGCTTCTCAAACTGTGTCTGACTTTCTCCTGGTGAACTGAGCTGAGTTCTTCTGTGGGTCCCACAACCAATCCTCTGGCATTTCTTACAGGTGAATGTTGAAAAATTCAATGGACTTATCTTTGTAAAACTAATTGCTTCTTAGTAATAAAAGTACTGATTGATGTTAAAAGTTTCATATAGAAATTACCCTGTGGTTTCTTTTTCCTCTAGAACAGATTCATTAGCAAAATAATAAAAAGGTAATTTTATCTCCTTATCCCCCTAACAGAATTGGGGTTTGTGCTTCCTGTTCCTGGATTCCTGATTCCAGGAGGAACAGCCTTTTTGAGTATCAAGATGTATATAGAGTTGTGCCAACATGACATGGTCCCCATCCCAGTCTTGGTTCAGAAGGTCTAGGCCAGGGTTTCCAGACTCAAATGCCTTCTCAGCATTATGAGTAATGTAGATGAATGTAGTGTTTAAGACAGTAGAAGAAGTGGCGAGGTCTGTGGTAACCTGGATCATATATCCTTCTTAAAAGGGCTGTGCAGCTACTGCCCAGCTCTAGCTAATGATTGCCACTTAGGGAGGTAGATCCAGGTCATCACATTGAAATAGAAATCTGGAAGTAAAAATACTGCTATGGCCTGAATGTTTGTATGCCCCCCAATTTATATGTTGAAACATAATTCCCAATGTGGTGGTATTAAAAGGTGGGATCTTTTGGGGGTACTTAGCTCTTGAGAGCCACACTCTTATGAATGGGATTAGTGCCTTTATAAAAGAGGCTCAAGGGAGCTCATCCACCCCTTCTGCCTTGTGAGGAGGGGAAGCCCAGTTCTAGTAGGGACAGAGAACAGAGAATAACAGAGAATAATAAGTAGTAAGTAAAATGTAACAGGTTGGCTTGGGATAAGTGCTAAGGAGAAAAAATAAAGCAAGGAGGGAGAAGAGTAATTGTGTGTGGAGGGAGTATTGAGAGAAGAGAGATGCAATTGTAGACAAGATTTTCTGGAAAAGCTTAATTGCCCTTAGTAGAGACCTGAAGGAGAAAAGGGGAGAGCCATGTGAAAACCTGGGGGAAAGGCACTCCAGGAAGAGGAAGAGCATGTAGAAAGACCCTCAGATGTTGGCACAGGGGATGAGACACAGGAACAACATGAAGCATAGAATGGCTGAGAGCAATGATCAAGAGGAGAGTCACAGGGAATGAGGTCAGAGAAAAAGGGGTCAAATTGTGTAGGGCCTCTGAGAAAGACTGTAATGGTTAATATTGAGTGTCAACTTGATTAGATTGAAAGATGCAAACTATCAATCCTGAGTGTGTCTGTGAGGGTGTTGCCAAAAGAGATTAACGTTTGAGTAGGTGGGCTGAAAAAGGCAGACCCACCCTTAATCTGGGTGGGTGCCATCTAATCAGTTGCCAGAGCAGCTAGAATATAAAGCAGCCAGAAAAATGTGGAAAAACTACACTGGCCTAGCCTACATCTTTCTTCCACGTTGGATGCTTCCTGCCCTCAAACATCAGACTCCAAGTTCTTTCAGTTCTTCCTGCCCTCAAACATCAGACTCCAGTTCTTCAGACTGGTTCTGCTTGCTCCTCAGCTTGCAGATGCCCTATTGTGAGACCTTGTGATCATGTGAGTTAATACTTAATACTTAATAAACTCCCCTTTATATATATACATAATATATATATCCTGTTAGTTCTGTTCCTCTAGAGAACCCTGACTAATACAGATCTTGGTACCAGGAGTGGTTCCAGAGGAACAAAATATTAAGGAAGAAGTTCTTTTGTTGGTTTTGGGGTTTCTCGTGTTGGCTGCTTAATATGGTTAGACCCAAAAAATCTAAGGACTCTACTTCTAATAGTATGGAGAACACTGATAGTCCTTGACATGAACTGTGTTGAGAGAGTTATGCAAAATAAATACATTTGACACTGCTGATTCACTGCTCATCAGAGGCAAGGAGTGTAGAGACTCTATACATAATATCTTTGACCATATATGGAGAACCAAGGAACATAAAGAAGCTGGTTGTTTGCTCCTAAGTTGAGTGGACGAAGTGATGAAGGAAAATAATAAACTCAAAGATTCTAACTGCCAGCTTCAGAAGCAGATACTGAGCCTCAAATCTGCTAAGATTGTCCTGAGTGAGAGTCTTATCTCCTGCAAAGAAAGAACTGAAATTGTGGAAAAACAGACACAAGCTCTTACCTATCATGCAAGTGGCTGACCTGCAATGAAAAATGCGTGCACAGCTTTGCCAGGTGTCTACTGTCAAAGCGAGGGCATTGATTGAAAAAGAATGGGACCCTGCAACTTGGAACGGGGACATGTGGGAGGACCCTGATGAAGCTGGGGACACTGCATTTGTAAATTCTGATGAATATTTTTTGCCACAAAAAAAACAGCTTCCCATCCTCAATAGTGGCAATATCCACTCCCTGACCCAGGCTGCCATTAGCCTTTCCACCTTTGTCTGAGAAGATAAACCTTGCACTACCTGAGGCAATAGTGATGGCCTCCCCTGAGGCAGTTGTCAGGCAACATAATGCTGATTCTCCTCAGGAGCCACCTCCAACACCCTGTTTGCTTCTAGACCTATAACTAGACTAAAGTCCTGATGGGCCCCTAGAGGAGAGGTTGAGAGTGTGACCCATGAGGAGGTACACTATACTAGAAAAGAATTGTTTGAGTTCTCTAATTTATATAAACAGAGATCTGGAGAACAACCATGGGAATGGATATTAAGGGTATGGGATTATGGTGGAAAGAACATAGAGTTGGATCTGGCTGAAAGTTTGGGTCCACTAAGCAGGGACTCTGCTTTTAATGTTGCCACTCAGGGAGTTAAAAAAAGGTTCTAATAGTTAATTTGCTTGGTTAGCTGAAATATGGATTAAAAGATGGCCCACTGTGAGTGAGCTGGAAATGCCTGATCTCCCTTGGTTTAATGTAGATGAAGGGATCCAAAGGCTGAGCTAGTTTGGGATGGTGGAGTGGATGAGTCACTTTAGACCTACTCATTCCAGTTGAGAGGGTCCAGAAGATATACCCTTGACCAATACCTTGTGAAATAGATTTGTGAGGGCAGCACCTGCATCTTTGAAGAGCCCTGTAATTGCTTTTTGTATGTCAGATCTAACAGTGGGAACTGCAGTCACTCAGCTACAACATTTAAATACAATGGGAATAATTGGATCCTGAGGTGGCAGCCCTAAGTCTCAGCACTCAACCATCAAATGCGAGGTGGGTGTAGCTACTGTAATGGACAGCAGAGGCAAAACAGCAATCAGAATATCTGACTTTTGTAGAGCTGTGGCATTGGCTAATGAATCATGGTGTTCCTAGAAGTGAAATTGATAGGAAGCCTACTGCATTCCTACTTAATTTATATAAGCAGAAAACTTCTAGGTCCAATGGAAAAAAGACTAATTTGAATTATAAAAACAGAGAATCATGGCCCCTCGATCAATTTCCGGACTTGAGCCAGTTTACAGAGCCAGAAACCCTTGAATGAAGGGGAGGCCAGGTCCGCTTGAGGAAAGACCCCAGTACATTACCGACAATTTAGACAGTGAATATTTCTCCCATCCTTCCCCAAGGGGACCTCTAGCCTTTTACCAGAAAAACTGTGCATTGGGGAAAGGGAAATTATCAGATATTTCAGACATGACTGGACACTGGCTCTGAGCTGACATTGATTCCAGAGGACCCAAAACATCACTGTGGTCCTCCAGTTAAAGTAGGGGCTTATGGAAGTCAGGTAATTAATGGAGTTTTAGCTCAAGTCCAACTTACAGTGGGTCCAGTAGGTCCTTGGACTCATCCTGTGGTCATTTCCCCAGTGCCAGAATGCATAATCGGCATAAACATACTTCGCATCTGGCAGAACCCCCACATTGGCCCCTTGATTGATATGGTGAGGGCCATTATGGTAGGAAAGGCCAAATGGAGGCCATTTGAGTCTCCTCTACCTAGAAAAATAGTAAATCAAAAACAATATCACATCCCTGGAGGGATTGCAGAGATTAGTGCTATCATTAGGATTTGAAAGATGCAGGGGTAGTGATTCCCACCACATCCCCATTCAACTCTCCATTTTGGCCTGTGCAGATGACAGATGGACCTTGGAGAATGACAGTGGAATATCATAAGCTTAACCAAGTGGTGGCTCCAATTGCTGCTGCTGTACCAAATGTAAACAAATGTGTTTCATTGCTTGAGCAAATTAACACATCTCCTGGTACCTGGTATGCAGCCATTGACTTGGCAAATGCCTTTTTCTCTATTCCTGTCTGTAAGGCCCACCAGAAACAATTTGCCTTCAGCTGAAAATGCCAACAATATACCTTTACTGTCCTACTTCAGGGGTATATCAACTCTCTGGCTTTGTGTCATAATATTTTTCAGAGAGACATTGATCGGTTTTTGCTTCTGCAAGATATCACACTAGTCCATTACATTGATGACATTATGCTGATTAGATCCAGTGAGCAAGAAGTAGCAAACATACTGGACTTATTGGTGAGATATTTGCAAGCCAGAGGATGGGAAATAAATCCAATTAAAATTCAGAGAACTTCTACCTCAGTAAAATTTCTAGGGGTCCAGTGGTGTGGGGCCTGTCAAGATATTCTTTCTAAGGTGAAGGGTAAGTTGCTGCATTTGGCCTCTCCTACAACCAAGAAAGTGGCACAATGCCTAGTGGGCCTATTTGGATTTTGGAGATGACACATTCCTCATTTGGGAGTGTTACTCCAGCCCATTTATCAAGTGACCTGAAAGGCTGCCAGTTTTGAGCGAGGTCCAGAATGGGAGAAGGCTCTGCAACAGGTCCAGACTGCTGTGGAAGCTGCTCTGCCACTTGGGCCATGTGATCCAGCAGATCCAGTGGTGTTTGAGCAGAGCCAATGGTGTCAGTGGAAGATAGGGATGCTGTTTGGAGCCTTTGGCAGGCCCCCATTGGTGAATCACAGCAGAGGCCTCTAGGATTTTGGAGCAAGGCCCTGCCATCTTCTACAGATAACTACTCTCCTTTTGAGAGACAGCTCTTGGCCTGTTACTGGGCTTTGGTGGAAACTGAACATGTGACCATGGGTAATCAAGACATCATGCAACCTGAACTGCCTCTCATGAAGTGGGTGCTTTCTGACCCATCTATCCATAAGTGGGTCATGCACAGTAGCATTCCATCATCAATTAGAAGTGGTATATATGTGATCGGTCTCAAGCAGGTCCTGAAGGTACAAGTAAGTTTCATGAGGAAGTGGCTCAAATGCCCATGGTCTCCACTCCTGCCACCCTGCCCTCTCTTCCCCTGCCTGCACCAAAGGCCTCATGGGAAGTTCCCTATGATCAATTGACAGAGGAAGAGAAGACTAGGGCCTGGTTCACAGATGGTTCTGCATGATATGCAGGTACACCCGAAAGTGGACAGCTGCAGCACTACAGCCCCTTTCTAGGATATCCCTGAAGGACAGCGGTGAAGGTAATCTTCCCAGTAGGCAGAACTTCAAACATTGCACTTGGTTGTGCACTTGCATGGAAGGAGAAATGTTCAAATGTGCAATTATATGGCAACTCATGGGCTGTAGCCAATGGTTTGGCTGGATGGTCAAGGACTTGGAAGAAGCATGATTGGAAAATTGGTGACAAAGAAATTTGGGAAGGAGGTGTGTGGATGGACTTCTCTGAGTGGTCAAAAACTGTGAAGATATTTGTATCCCATATGAGTGCTCACCAACGGGTGACCTCAGCAGAGGAGGATTTTAATAATCAAGTGGATAATGTAATCTGTTCTGTGGACACCACGCAGCCTCTTTCCCCAGCCACCCTGTCATCGCCCAATGGGCCCATGAACAAAGTGGCCATGATTACAGGGATGGAGGTTACACAGGGGCTCAGCAATGTGAACTTCCACCCACCAAGGCTGACCTGCCTACAGTCACTGCTGAGAGCCCAATTTGCCAGCAGCAGAGACCAACACTGAGCCCTCCGAAATGGCACCATTTCTCAGGGTGATCAGCCAGCTACCTGGTGGCAGGTTGATTATATTGGACCTCTTCCGTCATGGAAAGCGCAAAGGTTTGTCCCCATTGGAATAGACCCTTACTCCAGATATGGGTTTGCCTTTCCTGCAAACAATGCTTCTGCCAAGACTACCATCCGTGGACTCACAGAATGCCTTATCCACTGTCATGGTATTCCACATAGCATTGTTTCTGACCAAGGCACTCACTTTATGACTAAAGAAGTGCGGCAGTGGGCTCGTGCTCATGGAATTCAGTGGTCTTACCATGTTCCCCAGTCATCCTGAAGCAGCTAGATTGATAGAATGGTGGAATGGCCTTTTGAAGTCACAATTCCAATGCCAACTAGGTGACAATACTTTGCAGGGCGGGGGCAAATTTCTCCAGAAGGTCAGGTATGCTCTGAATCAGCGTCCAATATATGGTACTGTTTCTTCCCTAGCCAGGATTTATGGGTCCAGGAATCAAGAGATGGAAGTGGAAATGGCACCACTCATCATCACCCCTGGTGATGGTTGCTTCCTGTTCCCATGACATTTCATTCTGCTGACCTAGAGGTCTTAGTTCCAGAGGGAGGAACGCTGCAAACAGGAGACACAACAATGACTCCATTAAACTGGAAGCTGAGATTTCCACCTGGACACTTTGGGCTCTTCCTACCTTTAAGTCAACAGGCTAGGAAGTGAGTTACAGTTTTGGCTGGGGTGATTGACCTGGACTATCAAGATGAAATCAGTCTATTACTCCACAACGGAGGTAAGAAAGAGTATAGATGGAATACAGGAGATCCATTAGGGCTTCTCTTAGTATTACCATGCCCTGTGATTAAGGTCAATGGGAAACTACAATAGCCCAATCCATGCAAGACTGCAAATGGCCCAGACCCTTCAGGAATGAAGGTCTGGGTCACTCCACCAGGAAAAAAAAAAAAAAATCACGATCTTCCAAGGTGCTTGCAGAAGGCAAAGATATAACAGAATGTATAGTAGAAGAAGGTAGTCATCAATACCGACTATGACCATGTGACCAGCTGCAGAAATGAGGACTGTAATTGTCATGAGTAATTCCTCCTACTTTTGTTAAAAACGTGTTTGTGCATGTATACACTTATACTAAGAAAATATTTTCATTTTGTTTCCTTTTTCCTTTATCATGTGACATAAGATATATTGACTTTTTATCAGCATTTAAGTATTGTTAACTTCATGTAATAGTATTTGGGTTAGGGATTGGTGCATTTCCAGTTGAACAAAGGATAGTTGTATTATGTTTGGTATAAATATCACCTTATTATTGTCTTTATTTGAAGATTATATATGATCTAAGGAGATGTGTATGGATTCAAGTTGACAAGGGGCAGACTTGTGATGGTTAATGCTGAATGTCAACTTGATTAGACTGAAGGATGCAAAGTACTGATCCTGGTTATATCTGTGAGGGTATTGCCAAAGGAGATTAACATTTGAGTCAGTGGGCTGAAAAAGGCAGACCCACCCTTAATCTGGGTGGGCACCATCTAATCAGCAGCCAGAACCACTAGAATATAAAGCAGACAGGAAAAAAATGTGAAAAGACTAGACTGGCCTAGCATCCCAGCCTACATCTTCTTCCTGTGCTTGATGCTTCCTGCCCTTGAACATCAGACTCCAAGTTCTTCAGTTTTGGGGTTCAGACTGGCTCTCCTTGCTCCTCAGCTTGCAGATGGCCTATTGTGGGACCTTGTGATCATGTGAGTTAATAAACTCCTCTTTGTATAGATATTTATCTCCTATTAGTTCCATCCCTCTAAAGAACCCTTGACTAATACAGATGGCAAACCTGGAGGGCTCTGAGCAGAGAATAGCAGCACTTCTCTAGCTTCTGGGAAGGGGATGAAGGAAGACCAGTTCAGAAGCTATTCTAACAATACAGGTAGACTGGACAGTGAGGATAGCAGTGGATGTGGTGAAAAGCAGTTGAATTTTGGATATGTTTTGAAGTTAGAGATATCAAGACTTTCTGATGAATTAGATGTTCATGGTGACACAAAGAAAAGTCAAGAATGATACCAAGGTTTTTGGCCAAGCAGAAGAACAGAATTGATATTTACTGGGATGAGAAAGATTGCAGGCAGAGTAGGATTTGGTGGGGAAGGTAATTCTGAAGCTCAGTTTTGAACATGTTAAACTAGATGTGCCTAATAGATCTCCCCATGTGTATGGAGAATTCAAGTAGGCAGTTGTATGTGGGTTTGGATAAGCCATCTGTGTTGGTCAGGGCTCTCCAGAGAAACAGAATCAACAGGATGTATATACACTGATAGGCACTCACACGTACACACACACACACGAGGAGTGAGAGATTGAGAGAATTATTTTAAGGAATTGACTCACGTGATTGCAGAGGATTGGTGAGTTCAAAATTCTGATGAAGAGACTCAGGGAAGAGTTGCAGTTTGAGTCCAAAAGCAGCCTGATGGTAGAATTCCTTCATGCTTGGGAGAGATCAATCGTTGTTCCTCTTAGGCCTTCAACTGATTGGATGAAGTCTACCCACATTACAGAGAGCAATCTGCTTTCCTCGAGTTCCACTGATTTAGGTGTTAATTTTATCCAAAAAAAATCTTCACAGAATACATCTAAAATTATGTTTGACCATATATCTGAGCACCATGGCCCTACCAAAATGAAACATAAAATTAACCATCACACCATCACCATAGTAACTACAGTTACAGTTAACTGGGTATCTGCTACATTTCCAGACATGACACTATGTGTCTTACAATATTTATTATTAAACTACCCCCTGAAACACCACAAATAGATATTATTATTCCCATTGTAAAGATGACAAAACAGGCTCTCAGAGATTAGGTAATTTTTCCAATGTCACATGGCCAGGATTGAATCCCATATCCAATTTCAGGGACCATAACCTTCCCCCACTATACCACACTTCTTCCCAATGCACGAGCTCCTTATTTCCTCAAGCACATTATTTTATGTGTCTATGCTTTGTCACATGCTGTTCCTTCTGCCTAAAAAAATCTTTTCCCACTCAACTCACCCTGTTCTTCATCTAGATAACTAGTACCCATTCATCAAGCCTCAACTCAAAGATCATCTCCTTTAGGAAACCCTCTGATTCTTTCCCCTGCCTAGATTTTAGAGGCTCCTCCTCTATGCTTTCATGGCAGTGGACTTTACACATGTCTACAAAAGGGATAATCAAACAGTATTGCTTGGTTTGCTGATCTTTCTTCTACATTAGGCTGTAAATTTATTGGAAGAAAAGAGCACACCTTCATCATTGTATCTGCAAATCCTCAGCAACTAGACTGGTACTTCATAAGTACCCAATGTTTGTTGAATGAATGAAAGAGCAAATGGTGTGTAAAGGAAGGGAAGACAGCAGGGGGCCGGAGGAGGAGCATTGAGAGAGAGAATAAGCAACAAAGGAAGGGCAGTACTACAGCATACACAGAGAGGTCTGGTGAATGATGCTAAATTATGCAGTGGTATTGCAAGACTAAAAACTAAAAAGAGGGTATTGGATTCACTGGGGAAAACCCAATGAATGCTACAGAGTGTAAGTGACTTTCTCATTTGGAAAAAAGGTTTTATATATATAAATTTTGGCCAAGCACAGTGGCTCATATCTGTAATCCCAGCACTTTGGGAGGCCGAGGTGGGCAGATCATGAGGTCAGGAGTTCAAGACCAGCCTGGCCAACACAGTGAAACCCTATCTGTACTAAACACACAAAAATTAGCCGAGCTTGGTGGCGCATGCCTGTAGTCCCAGCTACTCAGGAGGCTGAGGCAGGAGAATCGCTTGAACCTGGGAGGTGGAGGTTGCAGTGAGCCGAGATTGCATCACTGCACTCCAGATTGGGCAACAGAGTGAGACTTCGTCTCAAAAAAAAGAAAAAAAAAAAAAAAAAAAGGAAATGTTGGTGATGTTGGCTGGACCATCTAAGACAATGCTGCAAAGAACTTGCATGCGATCTGGGACATAAAGAAAGGGTAGAATTTGAATAGGTTTGTGGATGAGAGTAGGGGGCTATGATAAAACAATAGGCCAAGAAGAATCACATTTTTAAAGCAAGCAGGAAGGCTGTCCCAGACAACAGAGAGTAATTTGGTTGCCCAGGTATGGATGGTATGGAAACAAAACAAAACAAAACAAAAGTTTAACTTGAAACAAAATATGACTCTCCTCATTCTCTGGCAGGATTCTTTGCTTTTCTGACAGCTCATTGCCCACCAGCAGGGAAGAGTGGATCTCATGTCTCTAATATTCAAATCACTGTGGTGTATAAACTACGTGTCAATTCCTTTGATGAAAAGTGCAGTAAGAACAGCAATGAGTTGAGACATATTTCACATGATGAAATTAGCAAATCTGATAACAACTCATTTATTTTGCTTCTGTTATTTCCCGGCCAATTCAAAAGTGACCCAGACTCTAAATATTTTTTTCTCTGCTTACCTTGGAGCCTCAGAATAACTTTGCAATGGATGATAAATGATATTTTCTCATTGAAAAACAAAATTAAATAGCATACCAATTGAGGGTGGCTAACCATTTCACATTCCTAAACTTCCAATATAAATGAATCATCACTGGATATAATTGTAAAGAAATATGCTCCCTTAAATATATGCTCTTTTAGCTAAACCACTGCATTTCTCCAATACTAACACAACCTATTGGAGTCGACTGCTTCTTATAAGAACAGTAAAAAAGGTTGGAACCCTTTGTGCCTTCTACCAAATTACAAGGCAGGGTTCATTTAATTCATGGGGCTAAATGGGGTCATTTTTGCAGTGCTAATGGAGATTATAGCTTTTTTATTAGACCTACCATTTCCATAGTAACTGCACAATATCTCAGCAACACACTGATCATAGCAAATACAGAAGTAGGAGTCATTAATTTCTTAGGTGACAGTCAATAACTTTTTGTTTGGGAGTTTCATCTTCTCTGTGTGATACCTTCCATGCTGCAAATATTTAATGTAGGGCTTGGATTTGAGATGCTAAATAGTGTCTAAATAATCTGCTAGATTTTGTGGGACGTTGTATTTAACCCAGAACCCAACGGACTTTTGAAAAGAGCTGGTTTCCTCTGTTTTTGACTCTCAGCTTCTATTGGTCACTTAGGAAACAGAATTTTAGACTGAGCTTCCTTTGTGGATAAATGTGTTGCAAAGGCTCACAGAGAAATTCTTACCATCTACAGTTGACCTAATGGAAACAGCACTTCCGTCAGAGAACCCTTATTTTCTGGTGTATCTTTCCAGCCTGTTATGAAATATAGCTGGTGCCTGGTTTGCTAAACTTGCAGATGGATGCCTCTGGGCAAAATTGTCTTCAAATTTGATGAGAAATTTTAAATGCAATTCATATTTTATATTCAACTGTGGTGTGACAAAATGTTTAAAGGTACTTCCTAATATTCCAGTGACTTCAAGAAACGTGACTCACAATAATTTTTCTTTCCCTAAATCCTAAATAAGATAGAAAACAATGCAGCTGTTTCTCATTATTCCCCCACTATGTCTTCGGTTGAGGGCTTGAGAGCCCAGAGCCTCATGCATTGGGAGTTCAAAATCATTAAATTTTTGGCTTTTACTCTAGTTTCCACACCTGTGCTCCCAGAACCCAAAGGGTAAAATGCTGTCCAAGCAGCCCCAGCAATAGCAAGAAACACAGGCAGCCCTTGCTGAAGTTTTAAAATTAACAGAGGATATGCAGAGTTTGGTTAGTAGCAGCCAGAAGTTAAAAACACCCATTATCCGTGGCCCTTTCTGCCAGATAAATCAAGTTCTAATTTGATCACATCCAAACCTGAGTATTGTTGAGGATGAAAGACGTGAATTTGAGTTAGTGGAAAGTCTTCAATTCAAACCCTGACTCTTTCACTCATTGAGTTTATATTGAATTTTTACATTGCTGAGACTTTGTTGTCACATCCTTAAAATCTCTTTCCCACTAGAGTGTTGAAAGGATTGACTGCTATAACATGTTGGAGGCACCTGGAGTGTGTCTCCCACATCAGGTGTGCCTAATAAACAATGAAGTGCATCTGAACCTCTAAGGCATATTGGGTATCCAGACTTGCTTATTAAGAAAGAGGAAACTGAAGCTCCATGGTAACGTCTAATCAAGGGTTTTGTAGAATCTCAGAGTTGGAAAACAGTTGCATTCTAGTCCTCACCATCTTCCCAATGAATGATTTAACTCTACATCATCTCTGTTAATTACTACTCCTTACAGCTTTCAGGTATGAACGTTTTCAAATACAGAGGAACTGCCACTTCATCATTCAGCCATTTCATTATGAAAAACGAAAAGGGGAGAAATCAACCATTTTGAGGATCAACTGTATCTAGCACTATACAGACATTATTGTGCTTACTTAAATAACCACTCTGTAAAGTAGGTATTAGTATCCCAGTTTTACAGACTGGGAAATTGAGGATCAGATAATGAATAATTTTACAAGCCCCCATGGATTTACTGAAAATAGCAGTGATCTCCAAAAGTGATTGATATACTGGGAAATAAAACTATGACCTTAATCTAAAATGTCAGAGATTGGTCAAGTTTAATAGATTTGTTCTTATAACTAGCACAATTCCAGTATGTCTGTGTTCTTTATGGAGATGAACAGAAACATCTCTCTCATCTTTTTATAACTTATAACTTCTCTCCAAGTATAATGCTTGTCCCTGTCCACTTATGTGATTAGGTAAGAACCCTAGATATGCATTAACAGAAATTTGGAGCTATCCTTTCTATATATTCTGAAATGAAAGCTAAATCCATGTTATTCTCCAAGAGTCTATTGCTACTTTAGAGATAACTACAAGCTAGGGAATGCAGAGGTAACATGTTTTTTTTTGTTGTTTGTCCTGGTATCCCCAGTGCTTCACACAGTGCCTCATACATAAAGAGTGTTCAGTAAATAATTGTTGATTAATAAAACCTAATATATTCACAGTGGTGTTGTGATTTAGTATAATCTTTTCTTGAATTTTAAGCATGCCAAATTGCCTTTCAAAAAGAGGTTAGGGTATTATGAACCAAGGAATTGAGTTCTTAACCTTCATTTTAGGAAAGAAATTATCTTCTTTCAGTTTGCCTGGTTTGAAAGAGAGTGGTCTCAGATCTAATGGACACCCATAAAATACACATTGTCATTCAGATTCCACAAGTTTTTCCATGTAGTTAACAGAATCATATACTTCTTGGCTTTCCATTTAACAGAGTAGAATCATATACTTCTTGGCTTTCCATTTAACAGAGTTTTTTGGCCCATAAAGAATCACTTATTATACAATTCAATGAAGGCTTTTTCCATTATGGTCAGAATCTGGGAGGACAAATTTTAAAATGCATAGCTTGAGGTTGATAGCCCCTCATTTCATCTTTGGGTCACATTTCCCATCACTCCAGTATTTGCCTTAAGTGCTCAGGAATTTTGGAAATGGGCAGCATGTATGCACTTCCATTTGTGGTGACCCTACCTCATCTAATCCTCAGCTCAGAAAATAAAAGAGAGGGAGAGGTCTCTGGGGGCATGACAAATCTTAGATATCTTTTTTTTAAATATTTAACTTTTCTAAAATATTTTCTTTGGAGAGGTACTGGACCACGTCTTCCCAAGGCAGTTTCTTCGCCCCTCATCCTTTCCAGACCTCTTTTTAGGCCAGGGCCAATTTTCTTGACATTGGAAGGAAAGGCAGACTCCTTGTTTTCATTTGGAACTGTCTGTTCTTCCTGCTTTACAGCTCACCACTCTTTCCTAATCATTCTCCCTCCTCTTTCTTCTTTCCTCTCTCTGATATATTTTTAGTCCTGTTTCTCTCTTAGAAAATCTAAGCCATAAGATCATCTGCCAAGATGGGTTTGGCAATAGGGATAAAGTGTTTAAGTGCCCTACCACTTTTCCCAGGGGATGGTAAGAATTCTTGATATATAAGAAAGTGTGTTGTTCACTGATGTGTAAACAGGGAAGGTCAGGCTTTCTGACAACACTTCTGCATCTCAGGAAGCTAAATTAAATAAATGTTTAAAAAACGAAAAGTAGGCTTTTCTCATCTTAGAAGTATTTCTACTTTTCCCTGCAGTAGAGTACATAATTACAAAAGTTGGTTGAAGTAGTATAAATTGGGCATTATTATGCCTTTTTAATTTATGCCGGAACTGTATATCTGTTCAAGTTTCTAAAGTGTATGCAGTCAATTTATCTTACAAATAATATCTCTGTGATTCAGGAGCAATAATTACATTTTCTAATTCCTTGTACTGGCCATTGGAAGATATTCAGACATTTATTCATCTATTTAATAAATATGTATTGAGAGGACCCCTATGACATCTCCCCACATCTACCCAGAGGGCTGCATTGTCATGGCACCAGCTGGACACAGAGAGGCAGCATCATTGCTGGCAGTTGAGCCTAGTCCGCACCCTATATCCTAGAAAACAGATGGTCTAGCACATCAAGAATGCTACCTCCGGTACATTAGAAACCCAAGCATGTGTCCCTCAGAAGCTGAGAGCTGCCTTCCCAGAGTTACCAATATTGATGACAACCCTGCCCACAGGGATGGGGACATCAGGGACCTGAGGAGATGCCCACCAAGGGTCCTACTGTTGCTACTGCTGGCACTTACATGTACCACCCAGGGGCACAAAGACTAGCCTTCCTGTATCCCTGTCTGCACCCCACAGCCTCTACAAATATCTGTAGCCTGAGCCACTGAGGAGCTCACAGACACCACTTACATTGATTACAGCTAAAGAAACCATACAGAGATTACCCTACTGCACCTACTCAGAACCAAAGCCAAAGTACCTCACCTAACCAACACAATAGACATGTCTACAGGAAAAAGTCCCCATAAAAGCTTTCCCTATGAAAGCTACCCCATAAAATTGGAAGTAGTGGCTGTTATACCAGACATGCAGATATCAATGTAAGAACACAAAAAATATAAAAGCAAGGAAACATGCTGCCTCCAAAGGAAAACAATAATTTGCCACTAACAGACCCCAAAGACAGCAAAATATATGAGATGCATGAAAAGGAATCCAAAATAATAATTTGAAAGAAATTTAGTGAAATAAAAGAGAAGATAGATAATATAACGATATCAGAAAACAATTCATTATACGAATGAGAAAGTCAACCAAGAGACAGATATTATAAAAATAGAACCAAATATAAATCTTAGAACTGAAAATTCCATGAATAAAATTAAAAATACAAACAAGAGCTTCAACATTAGACTAGATTGAGTAGAAGAAAGAATTTCTGAACTTGATGACAAGTCTTTTGAAATAACTCAATCAAACCAAAAAAGGAAAATGGAAACATGAAAATAGAAAGCTTATATGACATATGGAACATTATTAACCCTTTTCCCATTTGCCCCAAGAATACTTGCCAGCTATATTTGTGGTTGCAGCATTTACGCTGAGACAATTTTGCCATGAAGTATCTCACTTTTATTATTATTTTTGCATCACTCTATTATATCAACTTTGGAAACAAAAGACATCATTTTATTTATAGCATTCTGTTTTTAGTAGTAGTGTTTCCATTTACAAAATATAGTAATTCTTGATTGTTTAAAATGTCAAATCCTAGAAAATGGAACATACCTATGTGTGATGTTAACATTGTTCTCTAACAGTTGTTAGCCAAAGATTCATTTGTTGGATTTCCAAAATAGATGATTTTGATGATTCAGATGATTCTGACATAGTTCTGTTTAGAAATATAACTCAAAGAGCAGTTTTTACATTTTATTTTCACATTGAAAATCAGTCAGATTTGCTTCAGCCTAAAGAGTATGTCTATATAAAATTAAATGAGCACTGGCAGCAAGTTGCACTTTTTTTTTTCTAAATGGGAAAAATGTTGAGTAAATAAACATTCACATTTTGAGAGTTCCAAGAGTAGAAAAGATACAAAAATGCAGATTCCAAGAGTAGAAAGGATACAAAAACTTATTTAATGAAATAACAGAAAATTCTCCAAGTCTTTGGATAGATATAGACATCCAGATACAGGAAGCTCAAAGTACCAATATAGACTCATCCCAAAAGGCCTTCTTTGAGGCACATTACAATTAAACAGTCAAAAGTTTAACTTTGGAAAAGACAAACAAAGATTTATGAAATCAGCAAGAGAAAAGCTTTAAGTCACATGTAAAGGGATCTTCATTAGACTAACAGATTAGACTCAACAGAAATCTTGCAGGCCAGAGGAGAGTAGAATTATATATTTAAAATGCTGAAAGTAAAACAATAAAACTTACAGACAAGAATACTATACCCAGCAAAGCTATCTTTCAGAAATGCAAGAGAAATAAAGGCTTTTTCAGACAAGGAAAAACTGAGGGAATTCATCACCTTTAGTTGGATCCTACCAGAAATGCTTAAGCAAGTTCTACATCTGGGAGCAAAAGGATGACATATACCATTATAAAAACATATGAAAGTATAAAACTCACTGGGAGAGTAGATACACAAATAAGAAACAAAAGGAATCAAATGTTTTTACTATAGAAAATCATCAACCCCCAAAAATAAACAATAAGAGAGAAAGAAAGGAACAAAGGACCTGCAGAACAATCAGAAGACAATTAGCAAAATGACAGGAGTAAGTCCTCATTGATCAACAACAACTTTGAATGGAAGGTTTAAATTCGTTAATTAAACATTATAGAGTGGCTGAATAGACAAGAAAATAAGCCCCAACTATATACTGCCTACAAGATATTTATTTACCTGTAAAGCCACACTTAGACAGAAAGCAAAGGGGTGACAAAAGATATTCCACACAAATGAAAACCAAAAGCATGCAGAAATAGCCATACTTTTATTAGACAAAATAGACATTAAGTCAAAAAATATAAAAAGAGGCAAGTTATATAATGATAAAGGGATCCATTTAGCAAGAGGCTATGACAATTGGAAATGTACATGAATCCCACATCAGAGCAGCAGACTAGCAAATATTATTAGGGCTGAAGAGAGGGCTAGATACCAATACAATACTACTTGGGGACTTCAACACCCCACTTTCAGCATTGGACAGATAATCTAGGCAGCAAATCAACACAGAAACATAAGACTCAACCTGCACTATAGACCAAATGGACCTACAGAACATTTCATCCAGCAGCTAGAGAACGCACATTCTTCTCATTGGCACATGGAACATTCTTCAGAATACACCATATGTTAGATGACAAAAAAGTCTCAACAAATTTTTATTTTTATTTATTTACTTTTTTTGAGACGGAGTCTCACTCTGTCACCCAGGCTGGAGTGCAGTGGCACATGTCGGCTCACTGCAAGCTGCGCCTCCCAGGTTCACGCCATTCTCCTGCCTCAGCCTCCAAAGTAACTGGGACTACAGGCACCCGCCACCATGCCTAACTAATTTTCTGTAATTTTTTTTTTTTCTTAGTAGAGATGGGGTTTCACCATGTTAGCCAGGATGGTCTCTATCTCCTGATCTCATGATCCGCCCGCATCGACCTCCCAAAGTGTTGGGATTATAGGTGTCAGCCACTGCACCCAGCCAAGTCTCAACAAATTTTTAAAACTCAAAATCATACCAAGTATCTTAGAACACAATTGAATCAATCTAGAAATCAATAACAAGAGGAACTCTGGAAACTGTACAAATACGTGGAAATTCAGCAACATGTTCTTGAATCACCAATAGGCCTACGAAGAAATTAAAAAGGAAATGAAAAAATTTCTTGAAACAAATGAAAATAAAAATACAACATACCCAAACCAATGGGATGCAACAAAAACAGCACCAAGGGGTTATAGCAATAAATGCCCACATTATAAAAGTAGAAGTATTTCAAATATAAACAACCTACTTATGAACCTCACGGAATGAGCAAAGAAAATACTAAACCCGAAATTAGTAGAAGAAAGGAAATAATAAAGAGCAGGCCAGAACTAAATAAAACAGAAACAAGAAAGCAACAAAAAACTCAATGAAATAAAAAATTGGTTTTTTGAAAAGTTAAATCAACAAACCATCAGCTAGACTAGGAAAAAAGAGAGATGATCCAAATAAATAAAATCAGAAATGAAAAAGACATTATAACTGATCACAGAAATACAAAGGATCATTAGAGACTATTATGAATGATACTGCATGACTATCATATGTCTATATTGTATGAGTTTTATATGCTGACATATTGGAAAACCTAGAGGAAACAGATAATTACTGGACACATATAACCCACCAAGATTAAATCAAGAAGAAATAGAAAACCTGAACAGACCAACAATGAGTAACAATATTGAATCAGTAGTAAAACGTCTCCTAACAAGAAAAATCCCAGGACTGAATAATTTACTGCTGAATTCTACCAAACATTTTAAGAAGAACTAACACCAATTCTTCTCAAACTCTTGCAAAAAAATTGAAGTGAAGAAAATTTGTCTTAATTCGTTCTATGAGGCCAGTTTTACCCGGAAACCAAACTAGATAGGGACACAATTAATGAATGCTACTGGTCAGTATCCCTGATAAACATAGATGCAAAAATCTTCAACACAATACTAGCAAACCGAATCTAATAGCACATCAAAAAGATTATACATCATAATCAAGTGGGATTTATCCCAGGGATGCAAGAATGGTTCAACACATGTAAACTAATCAACAGAACGAAGGATTAAAAACCCTATAGTTGAAGATCCCGACAGGCCCAGCGGCTAGGAGAGTCACGTGAGGGTGGGCGGAGGAGGTGGAGGTTTGTCCCCGCTGTTTCATCTCTATGGCTGTCAGAGGTGGGCGGCTTTGACTGAGGAGCTGCTGGAGCTCGTGCTTGGACGCGTGAGTCTCGGACTCCGGAGGGATGTTTCGTCTGAACTCACTTTCTGCTTTGGCAGAACTGGCTGTGGGTTCTCGATGGTACCATGGAGGATCACAGCCCATCCAGATCCGGCGAAGACTAATGATGGTGGCTTTCCTGGGAGCATCTGCAGTAACTGCAAGTACTGGTCTTTTGTGGAATAGGGCCCATGCAGAATCTCCACCATGTGTAGACAACCTAAAAAGTGACATTGGTGATAAAGGGAAGACTAAAGATGAAGGGGATGTTTGTAACTATGAAAAAAGACTGCAGATCTTGCGCCTCATCCAGAAGAGAAAAAGAAGAAACGTTCTGGATTCAGAGACAGAAAAGTGATGGAATATGAGAATAGGATTCGAGCCTACTCCACACCAGACAAAATCTTCCGATATTTTGCCACCTTGAAAGTCATCAGTGAGCCTGGTGAAGCAGAAGTGTTTATGACGCCAGAAGATTTTGTGCGATCCATAACACCCAATGAAAAACAACCAGAACACTTGGGTCTGGATCAATATATAATAAAACGTTTTGATGGAAAGAAAATTTCCCAGGAACGAGAAAAATTTGCTGATAAAGGAAGTATATTTTAGACCCTTGGAGAATGTGGGCTCATATCCTTTTCAGACTACATTTTCCTTACAACTCTTCTTTCCACTCCTCAGAGAAATTTTGAAATTGCCTTTAAGATGTTTGATTTGAATGGAGATGGAGAAGTAGATATGGAGGAGTTTGAACAGGTTCAGAGCATCATTCGCTCCCAAACCAGTATGGGTATGTGCCACAGAGATCGTCCGACTACTGGCAACACCCTCAAGTCTGGCTTGCGTTCAGCCCTCACAACCTACTTTTTTGGAGCTGATCTAAAGGGAAAGCTGGCAATCAAAAACTTCCTCGAATTTCAGCGTAAACTTCAGCATGATGTTCTGAAGCTCGAGTTTGAACGCCATGACCCTGTGGATGGGAGAATTACTGAGAGGCAGTTTGGTGGCATGCTACTTGCCTACAGTGGGGTGCAGTCCAAGAAGCTGACCGCCATGCAGAGGCAGCTCAAGAAGCACTTCAAAGAAGGAAAGGGTCTGACATTTCAGGAGGTGGAGAACTTCTTTACTTTCCTAAAGAACATTAATGATGTGGACACTGCACTGAGTTTTTACCATATGGCTGGAGCATCTCTTGATAAAGTGACCATGCAGCAGGTGGCCAGGACAGTGGCTAAAGTGGAGCTCTCAGACCACGTGTGTGATGTGGCGTTTGCACTCTTTGTGATGGCAATGGCGAGCTGAGCAATAAAGAATTTGTTTCCATCATGAAGCAACGGCTGATGAGAGGCCTGGAAAAGCCTAAAGACATGGGTTTCACTCGCCTCATGCAGGCCATGTGGAAATGTGCACAGGAAACTGCTTGGGACTTCGCTTTACCCAAACAGTAACCCCACACTGCAAGAGGGGACCTCTCCACCCCCAGTACCCCGGATCCCCTCCGCAGAGTCTCGGCAGAGCCCTTTGTTCTGCTACTTCTGGAAGTAGTGTCCCTTCCTTCCGGGGATGACCTCAGGACTCTGTCGGTTTCCCCTCTTCACCCTTCCCCGTCCCCGTGTTCTGCTGGGCTCTGATTCTGCCCGATGATTATCCCCATAGGTTCTCAAAAACATGAACAAGTCTGAAAAGCTCAGACATTTGGCAGCCTAAACAGCACTACCCATTCAAGCACCCGGTGGATAAAGAATGCGGGGAACCATCCACACACCTGCCAACCCTGGGAAGCATCCAGTTCTCAAATCGTTTTTGCTATGGATTTATATTAACAAGAACATTCCTTGCTTTCCCTCCTGCTGGTATTTTAAAGCCACAAGTAGGGAAGATATCTGGTAGGCAGAAAGAAGTCTGTGATGATAAATGAGGATGAGGATGACCTAGGCACCCTACGCTAGCGTGAGAAGCCTGCGCCCCAGGAAGGATCTGTGTTAGTCCCTGGGATGGCTCCGAGGTCTGCTCTAGGAAGGCAGCATGCTCAGTGGGAACACAGCAAGATTCAGAATTTAAAGTAGTTGCTTCATGGCTCTCTGCACTCTCTTTTCTTCCTCGCAGCCTCCCTAAGATGACTCCAGTGTGACTCTGTGCTCAGTGAGCAATAGTGATTGAGCTCATGTTCCCTGCAAAAGCCGCTTCCCCTCCAGGATGGGCCTCTAAAGCTGAGGCCTGGCTGGGAGGCTGTTTGCCCTCTGTCTTAAACAAACACTTGTAAAATACCCCTTTAATTATAACCGTTTGCAATAAGCATCTCCCCGCCCCCCAAAAAAACCCTATAGTTATCTCAATTGATGCAGAAAAAGCATTTAATGAAATTTAACATCCCTTTATGATAAAAACTCTCAACATATTATGTATAGAAGAAACAAATCCCAACACAAAAGCTATATATGACAAACCCACAGCTACCATCATACTGAACCAGAACTAGAACAAGACAACAATATCTACTTTTACCACTCCTATTCAGCATGGTACTAAAAGTCCTAGCCAGAGGAATTAGGCAAGAGAAAGAAACAAAGAGCAATCAGATTGGAAAAAAAGAAAGTCAAATTGTTCCTCTTGGCAGATGACATGATCTTATATGCAGAAAAACATCAAGACTTGCCCAACATCTCCTAGAACTGATAAACAAATTTAGTAAAGTTGCAGGATACAAAATCAATATACAAAAATTAGTAGAATTTCTGCATGCCAATCACAAGCTAGCTAAAAAAGAAGTCAAGAATACAATCTCATTCATAATAGCTATAAAAAATAAAATATTAAGAAATAAATATAACCAAGGAGGTGAAAGATCTCTATAATGAGAAATATAAAACACTGATTAAAGGAATGGAAAGGGACACAAAAATGGAAAGTCAACTCATGCTCATGGATTAGAAGAGTGAATATTGTTGAAATGTCAATACTGCCCAGAGTAGTTTACAGATTTGCTAGGAATTGATAAGGATTTCTATCAAAATACCAATGGCTTTCTTCACATAAATAAAAAAAAAAATTCTAAATTGTATATGGAACCACAAAATGCCCTGAATAGCCAATGCGATTGGAGCATAAAAACAAAGCTGGAGGCATCACACTACCTGACTTTGAAATATGCTACAAAGCTATAGTAAACAAAACAGCATGTTATTGATATAAAAACAAATACATAGACCAATGAAACAGAATACAGAGCCTAGAAATAAACTCATGTATTTACAGCTAACTGATTTTTGATAAAGGAACCAAGAACATTGGGGAAGGGCCACCCTCTTCAATTAATGGTACCCAGTGAAATAGATATCAATACACAGAAGAATGAAACTAACTAGACCCCTATCTCTGATCATATGCAAAAATCAACTCAAAATGGATCTTAAAATGTAAGACTCAAAAACTACAAAGCTACTAAAAGAAAACATAGGGGAAATGCTTCAGAACATTGGTCTAAGCAAATATTTTATGGGTAAGACTATAAAAGCACAAGGAACCAAAACAAAAATAGACAAATGGGACCACATGAAACTAAAAAGTCTGCACAGCAAAGAAAATAATCATCAGAGTGAAGAAATAACATGTAGAATGGGTAAAAATATGTGCAAACTATATGCCCAACAAAAGACTAATAGAAAGCATAAACAAGAAACTCAAACAATTTAACAGCAAAAACCTAACAATCTGATTTTAAAAATCAGCAAAAGCTCTGAATAGACATTTCACAAAAGAAGAAATACAAATGACCAACAAGTGTATGAAAAAATGACCTAGGCACCCTACGCTAATGATATTATTATATCACTAATAATCAGGGAAATACAAATAAAAACTGCAATGAGATATTATCTCACCCCAGTTAGAATGACTATTACTAGAAAGACAAAAATAACAAATGCTGGCAAGGATGTGGAGAAAAGGGAATTCATACACTGTGGTAGAAATGTAAATATGTACAGCCACATGGAAAACAGTATGGAGGCTTCTCAAAAGACTAAAAATAGAAGTACCTAAGATCTGTCAATCCCACTACTGGATATTTATCCAAAGGAAAGGGAATCAGTATATTGAAGAGATATCTGCACACCCATGTTTATCACAGCACTATTCCTAATAGCCAAGATATGGAATCAACTTAAATGTCCATCAACAAATGGAACAATAAAAAAATGTGGTTGAAATACTATTCAGACACAAAAAATAATAAAATCCTGTCATTCATGACAACATGGATGATCCTGGAGAACCTTATGTTAAGTAAAATAATTCAGGCAGAGAAAGATGAATACTACATGTTCTCATTCATATGTCGGAGGTAAAATAAAGTTAAGCTCATAGGAGTAGAGACTATCAGAGTCTGGGAAGAGGAGGGGGAAGCATAGGGAGAGATTGATTAATAAATACAAAGTTACAGCTAAGAGGAGGAATAAGTTCTAGTGTTCTATAGAACTGGCAGGTGAATATCATTATTAATAACTTATTGCATATTTGCAAAAAGCTAGAAAAGAGAATTTGGAATGTTCCCAATGCAAATAAATAATAAATGTTTGAGGTCCTGGGTATGCTAATTACCCTGATTTGATCATTACATATTGGATTCTCATATCAAGATATCACTCTGTATCCCATAAATACATACAATTATTATGTGGCAACTAGAAATAAAAGGAAAAAAGATTAGTACAAATAAAGTAAATAAATAGGTAAAATAAAATAAAATGAGGCCAAAAAAAAAAAAAAAAAGAATCGAATGCCTACATGTGCCAAGACAAGAAAACACTGACCAAGTGTATATGCCTAGGATGTCCCTGAATTCTGGTTATCTAGAATCTACTTAAATTGCTGAAATGAACATCTCCTAACTATTAACACTGTTTCCCACTACAAGACAGTGCTGATTTAATTCTGAGTTCTCCTGTGTTTTCCTAAATATGCCTGAAAACCCTGTTTAGTGAAAATTAAGAACAATTAAATATCCACAATCCTCTATGTTTCCCCACAACCCTGATATAGATCCCTGGCCTCTGTGGTGAGTAGTTTAAAAACTTTGCTTTCAAATTTCCTCTTCTCTCTACCTCAATAGGAGAGGAGACCTCTGGTCAAAATCAAAGACTGCTGCTTGGTCACATGTTCTAGAAACAAAGATTTCAAAGGATTTAAAAAGTGATTCTCAAATTTGGTTATAATTAGAATCACCTGGGAAGTTTCTTCACATATTATGAGAACTTTATTTTATTTAGATCATTCTGAACCTCTCTACTTCATTCCTGGGAATTCTTGCCCCATACTTGATCTGCTTGATTTGTTGTTTTTGTTTAAATAAACTTTTATTTTGGAGTAATTTTAGATATATAGAAAGGTTGCAGCAGAAATAATGCAGATTTCCCATATATCCCTCACCCAGTTTTCCCTTATGTTATTATTTTATTTTATTATGGTGTATTTGCCAGAACTAAGAAACCAGCAATGGTGCATTACAATTAACTATAATCCAGACTTTATCCTGATTTCCCCAGTTTTTCTATTACACTCTTTTTCCATTCAAGGATGCAGTCCGGAGTACCACACTGCATTTAGACTTTATGTCTCTCAGTCTCCGCTTGTCTGTAACATGTTACCAGTGTTTCCTTGCTTTCCTTAACAGCTTTAAGGAGTACAAGTAAGTATTTTACAGAATGTTCTTCAACTTAGATTTGTCTGTTTTTCTCATAATTAGACTGGGATTGTGGGTTTATGGGAATAGTACCACAAAGGCGAAGTGCCTTTCTCATCACATAACACCAAGGGATCCATGATGACCACATGGCATCGCAGGTGATGTTAACCTTCAATCTTCATCACTTTGTTAAAGTCATGTTTTGCAGATTTCTCCACCATAAGTTACTATTACATTTTTTCCCTTTTCCTACTTTATTCTTTGGAAAGAAGTTACAAAGTCTAGCCCACCCTAAGGAAGATGAGGGAAGAATTAAGCTCCATCTCCTGGGAAGGGAAATATGTACACAAATTATTTGGGATTATTCTGTAAGAAATGTTTGTCTCGTTATCCCTATTAATTCAGTTATTTATAATAGTATGGACTCATGTGTATTCATGTTGTACTTTGAGTTGTAATACAGTACCACATTTTTAAATTTTATTGCTCAAATCTTTTCAGTTTTGGCCATTAGAAGTTCTTTCGGGTTGGTTCCTGTGTCCCTTTGACATAATGCCATCCTTTTATTTTTTTGAACACTGCCTTAGTTTCTCATAGCACAAGATGCTTCCGGTTCATCTTGAATTTTTCATGCCCTGGCACTAAAATCAGTCATTTCTCCCAAGAAACCTGGTTCTTTTGATTGGAAAATGATAAGTAGTCACCAAGATCTGGAAAGTGGGAATGCTAATTGCTGTTGAAGTGTCATTGCTGTTAGTACAGAGCTAGGTAATATATATTTGTATATTAGTCTGTATACACACACATATCTGTAATTGTTTCTGTATCTATTTGGGTTTGTGTGTGTATAGTTAAACATAAGTTCATACTGATGTCTTGAACTCTAATTCAGCCTACAAAGTTCGTTCTAGCCTTCCCTTCTTGCTGATCTGTAACTTCCCTGCCCCAGACAATGAGAAACCTGACTCACACCATGCATTGCCCATTTACTGATCTTTTTACTCCAGTATACAGAAAAAGCCATTTCAGAATTGTTAGTCCATACCCCACCTGGGGAAATTTTAAAGTGCTCACTGTACAAGATGTACCTGAGAGCAATTAAATCAATTTCTGGGGATGCAGCCCAGGTCTTAGAAGTCTTCAAGTTTCCCAGGTGATTTCAATGTATAACTAGGCTGAGAACCTTTGGGTCAAAAGGTCAGCACATGTGGATAGAACTTTTCTTTCCCATCTCTCCCTGTTTACTTCCATGTGACTAAAATGGGGAGAGCTCAGGGCTGCTTCAACGTGGAAGGTACAGTGTTCAGTGTCCCTGGATTATATTCCCTTCTCTGCATCAGTTTGGCAAGAGAGAAAAATCTCTCTTGGGCTCTGTCTCTGAGGCTTCAAATTCTCTGATTGGACTTCTTTTCCATGAGGGTGCATGATCTGATTCTGGCATAAATGGGGAAAACAGACCGAGCCTGCTTCACAGCCTGCTTAACTGGCTTCCAGGTTAAGGAATAAAGTCCCTGCCAGGCGTGTCACAGCCCAGATAACTAGTTCACAGTGTTGAGCACTGGATTGTCAAATAAGACACAGCTAGGACTAAAGTGTTCCTTTACCTTCTGTTTATCTTGCTTTGCCTCCTGTGTATGCACTTCATGTTGTAGACCCTTGGGAGAGTCATTGGTCAAGAATGAGATTTGGAAGGTCCTAAATACCCCAGCCTAAATAGATATAGTTTCTTATTTAAAAATTAAACATAAGCAAGTGTTAACTAATAATATGCACCATTTGTATAATACAAATTATTTTTTATTTAAAGATTAATTTTAATTAAAGTAATACCCAGATGAAGTTTAAAAACCTCAAACCATGAAGAAGAATCTAAAATTCAAAATCTCTTTTTTAATGTCCAAATCCTGAAGTAGTTGCTTTAAGTGCATCCTATTTTTTCTTTCTTTTCTTTCTTTCTCTTTCTTTCTTCCTTTCTTTCTTTCTTTTCTTTCTTTCTTTCTTTTCTTTCTTTCTTTTTTCTTTCTTTTCTTTCTTTCTTTTTCTTTCTTTCTCTTTCTTTCTTCTTTTTTTTTGGTGTTGACTGTTACAAGTTTGAATAATATATTTACACCACTCTGGCTTGAATTATTAAGGAGTTTGTTGACTTCTCACTGTGAAAGATAAGAAATTGAACACATTCATTCAACTGTTTTCATGTCTCTAGCCTCATTTTTATAAATTAGATATATTTTTTCTTGGTCAAAGTTTACAATCTTTATTTAGGTTTCATAATCATAACTTTGTCCTTTGTGCTTCTGTTAACTCAGAGGTCAGTTTTTCTATTTGTTCATCTTGGTTATTGTCTTTTCTGCTGTTTTCTCCAAATATTGTGTGATTTTTGGTTGTCAGTTCCTTTATAATTGAAGATCTAGGTTGATTACTGTGGGTGCCTGCAATGGTTTTCTAAGTTAGCATAATTTAGTTGTGAAGAACAGAAATCAACTCTGTACAGCCTGAACTGATAAGGAGAAGGAATTCACTGGAATGATTTTGAGTGACATACAGAATTGAAAACAGAGAATTGCCTCTGAAAGAAAAGTACCAGGCAGCTGGGGACAGGTGAGTGGAGAAGACAGAGAACAGAAAGCAATGTGCAGTCTATTTAGGGAGCTGCTTTCAAAATGACACAACTCCAAACACTTTTCTCATTAAGTCACTCCACTTAAGATTCAAACACCTAGAGAAAGCTTTCATTTGGGCCTTATATTCACCTCTTCACAGGGGTAGAAGACATTGTGGTCAACAATTCTACCATGAACCAATGAGTGGGAGAATGAGAGTTCCCCAAAGGGAAAAGCAAAAGGGGGCAGAAAGAAAAGCTGGCAAACAAACAGAAGTCCACTAGAAACCTTTTCCCTTCCACTCATCTAGGTCTGTTCCTTTTTCTTTTCGTTTTTGTAATTTTGTGGCAAAAACGTGCACATACACAAAACTACACAAATGCCTACTTACACATCAGTGCAAAGTTCTGCAATCAATTATCAGCAACCCTAAAAACAGGAGTGTTGGTTAGCTCTGTTCTCTCCCACTGTCCAGGATGCTCTGTCACCCTGCTTTTCTCATAAGTGATTTCTTTTCCTTCTGCAGATCTTAGTTCAAAAAGGCCTGTTCTGATGTGCAATTTGAAGTAGCCCCCTACTGCCTCACACATTTTCCTGATTATTTTCATCTTAGCAGTTCTCAGAATTTGAATTTCTATCTTATATAGTGGCTTGGTTGATTATTGTGTGTCTTTCACCTCTAAAGTATAAGCACAATGAGGGCAGGGACATGTTCATCTCATTTCCTGCTCTATGCCTGACAATCACCCAAGTCATGTTTGTTGAATGAATGATTGGCTTATTGTGAGCTGTAAGTGACAGGGCATATCAACAGTCAGGGAGAAAACAGACAGACTGTGGATCCCAAAACTGCCAATGCAAGGAGCATTTTACTCTGTAGTAGAAAAATTTTAAGTATTTCACTTTTGAAAAAAAAATTGGCTTTAAAAAATTAATTTCTGATATGTAGGTCTTGAATTTCCTCAAATTTGTTTGTTTGTTTGTTTGTTTTTCTCTCAGGCCATAATATCTACTCTAGAAATACTCCTCAGGCTGACTAACCAATTTTTCAGAGAATAAGCCTGGAGCTTTAACTTTTTGCTTAGTTAAGTTAATAATAAGGCCTTGTCCTAGAGGCCTCTGCTAGGAGGTAGGAGGTAGAGGGTAGGTGAAAGGCCTTACTGGTCTGGCCCTTCACACTGTGGGTCTCTAAATAATTACCAGCACCTTTCTGACTTCAAGTTTGGAGCTTTATTTATGGGTGCTCCTCAGGGAAGGAGTGTCTAAGCCTCTGTTTAAGGGAAAGTAAGCATCGTCTGATCTTTTTTATTTTGTTTTTTAATCCCATTAATCTGATTATATCTATTTCATATATTTCCATGATTTCCTCAAAATTTTCTGGATGCAAGTTGTCCTTTTGTATTCTAGACTCTTATTATCACATAGTCAATTCTTCTTCCTTTTTCTTTTTTCTTTTTTTTTTTTTTTTTTGAGACAAGGTCTTACTCTGTCACCTGCCAGGTTGAAGTACAGTGGCACAATCATGGCTCACTGCAGCCTCCACCTCCTGGGCTCAAGCAATCCTCCCACCTCAGCCTCCCATGTACCTGGCAGCACAGGTGTGCACCACCATGCCCAGCTAATTTTTGTAATTTTTTGTAGAAACAGGGTTTCGCCATGTTGCCCAGGCTGGTCTTGTACTAATGAGCTCAAGCAATCCTCCTGCCTTGGCCTCCCAAAGTGCTGGGCTTAGAGGCACAAGCCACCACACTCAACCTATATTTCCAATTAATGAATTTCTCTTGTTTCAGAAGGAATGTGGGAATATTTGAGGTAGATGTATGTACTCAGGCCACCTTTTGAACAAGATTTCAAAAATATTATCTTAATATTATTTTCCATCTGTTAAAATCCCTCTTGCCATTACTTCTAACAGAAATAACAGGTTAGTTATTAACCAAATGGCTAAACTTGAACAGGTTTTAAATTAGAGTGTTCTAACAAGAATACATGGTAATAATGTTATATTGAGAAATATTTTTTCATGTTTAATACTAATTGGACTAGTGTTTTTACTTTCTTTGCCCTTTATGCAATACTCTTTATTTTAATCAAAGATTGCCAAAGCTGAAATCTCCTTTCTTTCAAAATTCTCTGTATTGGCACTTTCAAATATCTACTGTCTAACAATTCATTCACGTTGGCCCTAAGAAAAATGTAATTTATTTAAATGAATTCTAAATCCAAGATATACTAACTTATACACAGTATAATTTTATAGACATTTTGGTATATTGTTATGTTTGAAGGAAAAAATTCAAATTTCAAATATATTAAGTAAAAAAAATAAAACTACAAAATTGCTAGAAGAAAGAACATACATTAATGAACTTTTGATAGAAAAGTCAGAAATAATACAAAACACAAATTAAAATAAAAAAGATTAAAATTTTTACTACATAAAAATTTTCAAATCGCATATGGCAAAAAAATAAAAATAACATATACAGGATGAAAAAAAATAAGCCACAGACTAGGAAAAGGTACTTGCAGCATATATTAGACATAAGATTGTATCCAGAATATATAAAGAATTCTGGCCAATTAATAAGAAAAAGAAAAACAATACAGTAGAAAATGGGTAAAGATCACTAAAAATTTTAAAAGGGATATTGAAATGACAAATATATGAAAATACATTCATCTTCTTGGAAATCAGATAAATACCACTAATAATGCAACTAAAAATATTTCATGTTTTACTAATTAAGTTAGCAAATTTTGAAAAGTTTAACAATATCAAGTATTTGGTGAAGATTGAGGAGGACATTAGTTGTTTTTCTGTATGGCAGGTTGTAGATTAAACTGATATGGTCACAATGCAAAATAATTTAGCTTTCAAATCAATAACTCACATACACTATGATCAAGCAATTTCACTTCTAGCTATTTATCCTTGAACAGTATTTCTCAAGCTTGGTAAACATCATTTGGTTTACTGTTAAAAGCACAAACTCCTAGGTTCCATCCCAGCCATTCCTCTCTCAGAATCACCAATGGATGCCTCTTAGATACCTTCTGTTCATTCTTCCACACCTACTCTCCACCTTTCCAACCTACTCTGTGTCACAGAAGGCTGGGCTACGTTACAACAGCAGGGCTCCATTTCTTCTAGCTTCAGAGTTGGTTTAGCCAATGGGGAGCCCTGGTAGGAAGGCAGACAGTGGAGTTTAACTCCTTCTTGGAAGCTCTCCACAGACTGGCTCTCTCATGGTTCCCTCAAGGCGTGTAACTCTACAGGACATCCTTTTTTCTTTCAGGTTACAGTAACCTGTCTCTTCCTTTCAGGTCTGGGTAGTAAAACCTTAGTTGCTACTAGCTCCAGATGACTGTACTATTCCTCGTTTCATCAAAGCCAGGGGTCAGCAAACTGCCAACCTGTTTTTGTAGTTGTTTAGCTCAGAGTAGCTCTTACTTTTTTAAAGAGTTGTGAAAAAGGTGATGAAGAATATGCAACAGAAGCTGTATGTGGCCTACAAAGCCTGAAATATTTATGATCTGGTCCTTTACAGCCAAAGTTTTCTCATCCCATGATCTATACTCATGTTTTTTATAAATAGTCCTTTTGTAATTAAACCTGCTTCAATTTTTTTGAGTGTTCCAAGTTTTCTGTTTGGCCCTTGACTGATATAGGGAAGCCTAGGAAACTGTATCTGTATTATAAGAGCCTCCAGGTGATTCTTACCTTCAGGGAATTTGGGACTCTGGCCTAGAATAATTTGTATAAATATTCCCAAGGAAATAAATGTAGTGATATTAATTTTATTAGTCTTTATAATACTAAAAAAAAAAAAAAGGACAAACTGAATGTCCATCAAAAGTGAATAAAAATAAAATAAAACCAAATAAAAATAAATTTTAAAAGTAAAATGGCCTATATCCCGATGGAGGGTACCAATTAACAATATGTGAGAGTGAACAGATCTCAAATACGTGAAAAAGAAAAATAAATTTGTAGAACCATGTGAGGAAAACATAATGTATATAAATTTATAATGTATATTTTTTATAGTTAAATGTGTGCATTGGTTACTTCTGGAGGTGGATAGGCAAAGGGTTACAGAAGAAAGGGACTGGGATTGGTGGTCAAAGGGTGTGGAGAAGACACTGTTGATTGCTCCATGCTCATATCATCCCTTTTTAGCTTGTCAAGGAATGAAATGGGAAGAACCACATTTCTTGCAGCTAGGATTCCTCCTATGGCTAAGGTTCTGCCAAGCAGAGAGTCTTGTATACAACTGCAGTAGAAGGTAAGCATCGTTAAGATGGTGGTCTGCCTGTGGAAACTCCTGATAAGCTTAATGGTGAAAGCATCTGATTCTTCTGAGACATTGTGGCAGAGTTTTAACTTCCATTATAGATCCTGGGTAATGTGTGGCAACAGTGATGGTGCTTCTGTTACAAGAGCTCCATGGTGAGGTTGGTAATGCCGTCTATCTCTACTGGTCCTGGCTATGTGCAAGCAAGTCTGGTTCTCTGCCCTCCCTGAGATTCTATGTGCTGCTCTATTACCCTTCGAAAAATTCCTTTCTGCTGAAACTCAGAGTCGATTTTGTGGTCTGCAATTAAGAACAGGGATATATATGGAAATTTTTGTTTTATCCATATTGTTTAATTACTTTAAAAACAATAAAAAGTACATATAATAAAATATTAATTATGTGGGATAAAAACATAGTTTTACTTTTTGTTATAATTTTAAAATTTCCTTTAATCATTTTTTTCTTTTTTATTATACATTAAGTTCTAGTGTACATGTGCAAAATGTGCAGGTTTGTTACATATGTATACATGTGCCATGTTGTGGTGCTGCACCCATTAACTTGTCATTTACATTAGGTGTATCTCCTAATACTATCCCTACCGCCTCCCTCCTCCCCCCACCCCACAACGGGCCCTGGTGTGTGATGTTACCCTTCCTGTGTCCAAGTGTTCTCATTGTTCAATTCCCACATATGAGTGAGCATATGCGGTGTTTGGTTTTCTGTTCTTGCAATAGTTTGCTGAGAAGGATGGTTTCCAGCTGCATCCATGTCCCTACAAAGGACATGAACTCATCCTTTTTTATGGCTGCATAGTATTTCATGGTATATATGTGCCACATTTTCTTAATCCAGTCTGTCATTGATGGACATTTGGGTTGGTTCCAAGTCTTTGCTATTGTGAGTAGTGCCACAATAAACATACCTGTGCATGTGTCTTTACAGCAGCATGAGTTATAATCCTTTGAGTATATACCCAGTAATGGGATGGGTGGGTCAAATGGTATTTCTAGTTCTAGATCCTTGGGGAATTGCCACACTGTCTTCCACAATGGTTGAACTAGTGTACAGTCCCACCAACAGTGTAAAAGTGTTCCTATTTCTCCACATCCTCTCCAGCACCTGTTGTTTCCTGACTTTTTAATGATCATCATGCTAACTGGTGTGAGATGATATCTCATTGTGGTTTTGATTTGCATTTCTCTTATGACTAGTGATGATGAGCATTTTTTCATGTGTCTGTTGGTTGCATAAATGTCTCTCTTTGAGAAGTGTCTGTTCATATCCTTTGCCCACTTTTTGATGGGGTTGTTTGTTTTTTTCTTGTAAATTTGTTTGACGTCTTTGTAGGTTCTGGATATTAGCCTTTTGCCAGAGGAATAGATTGCAAAAATTTTCTCCCATTCTATAGGTTGCCTGTTCACTCTGATGGTAGTTTCTTTGGCTGTGCAGAAGCTCTTTAGTTTAATTAAATCCCATTTGTCAATTTTGGCTTTTGTTGCCATAGTTTTTGCTGTTTTAGACATGAAGTCCTTGCCCATGCCTATGTCCTGAATGGTATTGCCTAGGTTTTCTTCCAGAGTTTTTATGGTTTTAGGTCTAACATTTAAGTCTCTAATCCATCTTGAATTAATTTTTGTATAAGGTGTAAGGAAGGGATCCAGTTTCAGCTTTCTACTTATGGCTAGCCCGTTTTCCCGGCACCATTTATTAAATAGGGAATCCTTTCCCCATTTCTTGTTTTTGTCAAGTTGTCAAAGATCAGATGGTTGTAGATGTGTGGTATTATTTCTGAGGGCTCTGTTCTGTTCCATTGGTCTATAGCTCTGTTTTGGTACCAGTACCATGCTGTTTTGGTTACTGTAGCTTTGTGGTATAGTTTGAAGTCAGGTAGCGTCATGTCTCCAGCTTTGTTCTTTTGGCTTAGGACTGTCTTGGCAATGCGGGCTCTTTTTTCATTCCATATGAACTTTAAAGTAGTTTTTTTCCAATTCTGTGAAGAAACTCATTGGTAGCCTCATGGGGATGGCATTGAATCTATAAATTACCTTGGGCAGTATGGCCATTTTCACGATATTGATTGTTCCTATCCATGAGCATGGAATGTTCTTCCATTTGTTTGTGTCCTCTTTTATTTCATTGAGCAGTGGTTAGTAGTTCTCCTTGAAGAGGTCCTTCACATCCCTTGTAAGTTGGATTCCTAGGTATTTGATTCTCTTTGAAGCAATTGTGAATGGAAGTTCATTCATGATTTGGCTCTCTGTTTGTCTGTTATTGGTGTATAAGAATGCTAGTGACTTTTGCACATTGATTTTGTATCCTGAGACTTTGCTGAAGTTGCTTATCAGCTTAAGGAGCTTTTGGGCTGAGACAATGGTGTTTTCTAAATATACAATCATGTCATCTGCAAACAGGGACAATTTGACTTCTTCTTTTCCTAATTGAATACCCCTTTATTTCTTTCTCTTGCCTGATTGCCCTGGCCAGAACTTCCAACACTATGTTGAATAGGAGTGGTGAGAGAGGGCATCCCTGTCTTGTGCCAGTTTTCAAAGGGAATGCTTGCAGTTTTTGCCGATTCAGTATGATACTGGCTGTGGGTTTGTCATAAGTAGCTCTTATTATTTAGAGATATGTTCCATCAATACCAAATTTATTGAGAGTTTTATCATGAAAGGCTGCTGAATTTTGTCAAAGGCCTTTTCTGCATCTGTTGAGATAATCACGTGGTTTTTGTCTTTGGTTCTGTTTATATGCTGGATTACATTTATTGATTTGTGTATGTTGAACCAACCTTTCATCCCAAGGATGAAGCCCACTTGATCATGGTGGATAAGCTTTTTGATGTGCTGCTGGATTCAGTTTGCCAGTATTTTATTGAGGATTTTTGTATCGATGTTCATCAGGGATTTTGGTCTAAAATCCTCTTTTTTTGTTGTGTCTCTACCAGGTTTTGGTATCAGGATGATGTTGGTCTCATAAAATGAGTTAGGGAAGATTCCCTCTTTTTCTATTGATTGGAATAGTTTCAGAAGGAATGGTACCAGCTCTTCCTTGTACCTCTGGTAGAATTCGGCTGTGAATCCGTCTGGTCCTAGACTTTTTTTGGTTGGTAGGCTATTAATTATTGCCTCAATTTCAGAGTCTGTTATTGGTGTATTCAGGGATTCAACTTCTTCCTGGATTAGTCTTGGGAGGGTGTATGTGTCCAGAAATTTATCCATTTCTTCTAGATTTTCTAGTTTATTTGCGTAGAGGTGTTTATAGTATTCTCTGATGGTAGTTTGTATTTCTGTGGGGTCAGTGGTGGTATCCCCTTTATCATTTGTTATCGCGTCTATTTGAGTCTTCTCTTTTTTCTTCTTTATTAGTCTTGCTAGTGGTCTATCAATTTTGTTGATCTTTTCAAAAAACCAGCTCCTGGATTCATTGATTTTTTGGAGGGTTTTTTTGTGTCTCTATCTCCTTTGGTTCTGTTCTGATCTTAGTTATTTCTTGCCTTCTGCTAGCTTTTGAATGTGTTTGCTCTTGCTTCTCTAGTTCTTTTAATTGTGATGTTAGAGTGTCAATTTTAGATCTTTTCTGCTTTCTCTTGTGGGCATTTAGTGCTAGAAATTTTGCTCTACACACTGCTTTAAATGTGTCCCAGAGGTTTTGGTATGTTGTATCTTTGTTCTCTTTGGTTTCAAAGAACATCTTTATTTCTGCCTTCATTTTGTTATGTACGCAGTAGTCATTCAGGAGTAGGTTGTTCAGTTTCCATGTAGTTGAGCGGTTTTGATTGAGTTTCTTAGTCCTGAGTTCTAGTTTGATTGCACTGTGGTCTGAGTGACAATTTGCTATAATTTCTGTTCTTTTACATTTGCTGAGGAGTGCTTTACTTCCAACTATGTGGTCAATTTTGGAATAAGTATGATGTGGTGCTGAGAAGAATGTATATTCTGTTGATTTGGGGTGGAGAGTTCTGTAGATGTCTATTAGGTCTGCTTGGTGCAGAGTTGAGTTCAATTCCTGGATATCCTTGTTAACTTTCTGTCTCGTTGATCTGTCTAATGTTGACAGTGGGGTGTTAAAGTCTCCCATTATTATTGTGTGGGAGTCTAAGTCTCTTTGTAAGTCTCTAAGGACTTGCTTTATGAATCTAGGTGCTCCTGTATTGGGTGCATATATATTTAGGATAGTTAGCTCTTCTTGTTGGATTGATCCCTTTACCATTATGTAATGGCCTTCTTTGTCTCTTTTGATATTTATTGGTTTAAAGTTTGTTTTATCAGAGACTAGGATTGCAACCCCTGCCTTTTTTTGTTTTCCATTTGCTTGGTAGATCTTTCTCCATCCCTTTATTTTGAGCCTATGTGTGTCTCTGCATGTGAGATGGGTCTCCTGGATATAGCAAATTGATGGGTCTTGACTCTTTATCCAATTTGCCAGTCTGCGTCTTTTAATTGAAGCATTTAGCCCATTTACATTTAAGGTTAATATTGTTATGTGTGAATTTGATCCTGTCATTATGATGTTAGCTGGTTATTTTGCTCGTTAGTTGATGCAGTTTCTTCCTAGCATCGATGGTCTTTACATTTTGGCATGTTTTTGCAGTGACTGGTACCGGTTGTTCCTTTCCATGTTTAGTGCTTCCTTCAGGAGCTCTTGTAGGGCAGGCCTGGTGGTGACAAAATCTCTCAGCATTTGCTTGTCTGTAAAGGATTTTATTTCTCCTTCACTTATGAAGCTTAATTTGGCTGGATATGAAATTCTGGGTTTAAAATTCTTTTCTTTAAGAATGTTGAATATTGGCCCCTATGCTCTTCTGGCTTGTAGCCTTTCTGCCGAGAGATCCGCTGTTAGTCTGATGGGCTTCCCTTTGTGGGTAACCTGATCTTTCTCTCTGGCTGCCCTTAACATTTTTTCCTTCATTTCAACTTTGGTGAATTTGACAATTATGTGTCTTGGAGTTGCTCTTCTTGAGGAGTATCTTTGTGGTGTTCTCTGTATTTCCTGAATTTGAATGTTGGCCTGCCTTGCTAGGTTGGGGAAATTCTCCTGGATAATATCCTGCAGAGTGTTTTCCAACTTGGTTCCATTCTCCCCGTCACTTTCAGATACACCAATCAGACGTAGATTTGATCTTTTCACATAGTCTCATATTTCTTGGAGGCTTTGTTCATTTCTTTTTACTCTTTTTTCTCTAAACTTCTCTTCTCACTTCATTTCATTCATTTCATCTTCAATCACTGATTCCCTTTCTTCCAGTTGATCGAGTCAGTTACTGAAGCTTGTGCATTTGTCACGTAGTTCTCGTGTTATGGTTTTCATCTCTATCAGGTCATTTAAGGACTTCTCTGCATTGGTTATTCTAGTTAGCCATTCGTCAAATCTTTTTTCAAGGTTTTTAGTTTCTTTGCACTGGATTCATAATTCCTCCTTTAGATCAGAGAAGTTTGATTGTCTGAAGTCTTCTTCTGTCAACTCATCAAAGTCATTCTCCATCCAGCTTTGTTCCGTTGCTGGCAAGCAGCTGTGTTCCTTTGGATGGGGAGAGGTGCTCTGATTTTTAGAATTTCCAGGTTTTCTGTACTGCTTTTTCCCCATCTTTGTGGTTTTATCTACCTTTGGTCTTTGATCATGGTGACGTACAGATGGGGTTTTGGTGTGGATGTGCTTTCTGTTCATTATTTTTCATTTTAACAGTCAGGACCCTCAGCTGCAGGTCTGTTGGAGTTTTGCTCAAGGTCCACTCCAGACACTGTTTGCCTGGGTATCAGCAGTGGAGGCTGCAGAGGAGTGAATATTGCTGAACAGCAAATGTTGCTGTCTGATTGTTCCTCTGGAAGCTTTGTCTCAGAGGTGTACCGGACTGTGTGAGGTGTGAGGTGTCAGTCTGCACCTAGTGGGGGATGTCTCCCAGTTAGGCTACTCGGGGGTCAGGGACCCGCTTGAGCAGGCAGTCTGTCTGTTCTCAGATCTCAAACTCCGTGCTGGGAAAACCACTACTCTTCCAAGCTGTCAGACAGGGACATTTACATCTGCAGAGGTTTCTGCTGCCTTTTGTTTGGCTATACCCTGTCCCCAGAAGTGGAGTCTACAGAGGCAGGCAGGCCTCCTTGAGCTGTGGTGGGCTCCACCCAGTTCGAGCTTCCTGGCCGCTTTGTTTACCTACTTAAGCCTCAGCAATGGTGGGTACCCCTCCCCAAGCCTGGCTGCCACCTTGCAGTTAGATCCCAGACTGCTGTGCTAGCAATGAGGGAGGCTCCATGGGCATGGGACCCTCCGAGTCAGGCATGGGATATAATCTCCTGGTGTGCCATTTGCTAAGACCCTTGGTAAAGCACAGTATTAGGGTGGGAGTGACCTGATTTTCCAGGTCTTGTGTGTCATGATTTCCCTTGGCTAGGAAAGGGAATTCCCTTCCCCATTGTGCTTCCTGGGTGAGGTGATGCCTCACCCTGCTTTGGCTCTCGCTCATTGGGCTGCACCCAATGTCCTGCACCCTCTGTCTGACATGCCCCAGTGAGATGAACCTGGTACCTCAGTTGGAAATGCAGAAATCACCTGTCTTCTGTGTCACTCACGCTGGGAGCTGGAGGCTGGAGCTGTTCCTATTCGGCCATCTTGGTGCAGATCGATCCCTTTAATCTTTAAAAAAAAAAAAAAAAAAAAAGATATCTAGGCTGGGCACAGTGGCTCACACTATAATCCTAGCAATTTGGGAGGCCAAAGCAAGAGGATTGCTTGAGCCTAGGAGTTCAAGATAAACCTGAGCAAAATGGTGAGATTCTCGTCTCTACAAAAACAAAAAATAAAAATATTTTAATTTTTATCCAGGTGTGGTGGTGTGGGGCAGTAGTTCCAGTTACTTTGGAAGCTGAGGTGGGAAGATTGCTTGAGCCTAGGAGTTCAAAGCTACAGTGAGCTATGATCACTCCACTGCACTCCAGCCTGAGATAGACATTTCCCCTGTCTCTATGAGAAAATGTGTACATATGTAATCTCTGTATAGGCCATATGTTAATTCTCTACTGACCAGATTAAACAAAGATCCCTATTTGTCCATTCAACACAGGGAAAAAGTGTTACACTTCCATATTTCAGAAGTAACCCCAAAATTACCTATTCATTACCTAACTTCTCATATTTTTCTACACCATTTCTAGTTTATTACAATTTCTCTAAATTACATCCATCCTCAGGATGTTTTTGTTAAAGGTGCATGTGTGTATGCCTCTTAATTGCCTTCACTCATTTAAATATTATCATTTCCACCAGATTTACTCACAGAAGTCAGAGTTTCAGCAACTTTTCTCATTGTTGCACCAATAATTATACTGTTAAATGTGACCATTTGTTTTGAACAAGCTCATAATCTATACATTTATTATATGTGTGTGTGTGTGTGTGTATAAATGAAATAAGTGCCAAGCTTTTTTACTTTTACTAAGTGGAGACAGTTGTACACGTCTCAGGAGCTCAATATTTTGTGTGTGAGATTTTTCAGTAACGTTCACTGCTGTATTTTGTATCACTCACTGTATGCTTATCAAAAACTCATTTCTTCTCTTGATATGGACAGTGGGTGTTTTTACAGTTTTCTCTATTAAAAATGCTCCAATATGACTTCTACTTTCATCTAAGATAGAGTGCTGAGTTTACTCTCCCTCTATAATAACTAAAACACTTGGCCAAATATATGAAACCACAGTTTTCAAGACCTTGGCCATCAACCATCCAAAAACAATGATCCCAGAGCAACAGGGAAAAAAATGAGATAAGTCTTATGAAGCCGTAGTTTACTGCCTTCTCCAAGAATCCTCAGGTTGCAGCACAGAAAAGGGAAATACAGACAAAGCCTGGTGTGCTCCCTAAGTTGAGGAAACAAAGTTAAGCAGCCAGAATTCACAGGACAGAATACCAGAGGGGGAGAAATAGAACAAAGAGCAAACTCAAGATTTGCAAAGGGATGTAGCAGAGTACCACCCAGCACATGCTCATGACAAAATGACCCAAGGCTAGGGAAAGGGTCATGCAAAAAAATTAGAAGGAACACACTCAAAATTCACACAGGGCTGGAAAACTTAGTGTCTGTAAGTTTTTTATATCTGTATTTGTTAATTTTTGTCCTGAATGAAACATGAGGTTTCTGGGTCAGAGACAAACTTTTAATTACTCAGAGGACAACTTGTGTCAGACCTTCAAGCTCCAGTCCCCCAAAGGGCAATGCACTGAGGACAAAAATCACTTGTGTGTACCTGGGTTTTGTTTTGTTTTGTTTTTTATTGTTTACAACAGGAGAGCAATCCTGAAATTATGACTCTCACAGCTTTTATAGGGCAGCTGATACATCTGCCCCTTTTCTTTCCAGAGAAAGGGAAAGAGGTGGCTTTTAATATAAACAAAAGCACTTTGGGGGAAAAGAGGTAAAGATTCCTAAGCCAATGACCCTTTGGAATATAAGTAAATAGCTCCAGAGGAGTTGTTTCTTTTTCTTTATTTCTTTTCTTTTTTTTTTTTTTTTTTTCTGGGACAGAGTCTCACTCTGTCGCCCAGGCTGGAGTGCAGTGGCACGATTTCGGCTCACTTCAACCTCCACCCAGGGGAGTTACTTCTAAACTTCTCCAGAGGTCTTAATCTGCAACTCCCAAGTCGTTTGCCATTCAAAAATCCTTTAATCCAGGTGTCAGCAAGTTTTGCTCAGAAAGCCCTGATCTTGTAGCATTTGTTTCTTGACTTTTGTTTCCACCAGCCAAACTGTAAAACATTATAATTCAGAAGAAATTTGCTAGTCAGAAGGCACGTACCTCGGCAATGAATTTAATTATACCTAGAATAAATGTATTTATGGCCAACCTAAAAATATTAAAAGTATTGCCCCAAGCAATCAAACTATTTCTAACAAGAATACAAAAGTATTCAATGCCTAACAAGGTAAAATTTGCAATGTCTGCCATCCCTATCAAAGCTTATTAGGAAAATATAGTAGCCCTCAACAAGAATAAAAATTAACAATTGAAACTGACTCAGACATATAAATGTTTCAATTATCAGACAAGCACTTAAAAATTATTATAACTATATTCCATATGTTCAAAAAGCTAGAGGAAAGATGGAACATTATAAATATGGAAGATATAAAAATATCCTCATTGAAATTCTAGAGGTGAAAATTATAATGCATGAGATGAAAAATGTACTTGTTTTGCAAATATTTTCCCTAGGTTTATGGTTGCTTTCACTTTGTCTCCAGTGTCTTTTGATGCACAGATTTTAATTATATTTTAATATAGTCATATTTATCAATCTTCTTGCATAGTTTGTGCTTTTCATCTTGTGTAAGAAATGTGTCCTCACCATTACCAAGGTCATAATTTTTTTTTACATTTTCTTCTAAAAATATGCCCACTACCTTTAAAATAATCCCCACTTTCTGCTTAAATTCACCAGTAATAGTTTAACTGGTACAAAGTTTCTTGCAGGGGAGTACTGTGACAGCTTACTTTTGATTGAAGAACAGTTCTTCTCTACTAGGTAACATCATTCTCTCTGACCAGGCACAGAATTTTAGGAGAATTCCGCACTATGTGATGAGTGAGGAAGAGGACATCAAACCAGCCATATTAGTCACATGGACTCTGGCAATCGGTGGGTTGAGAGATACCCCAGCTCCATCATCCTCAAGTCCTTGTAATTGCCTGAGGTCACCAGCCAAGAAAGAAAATAGTTTATGCCCAAGAGAGTTCTGGATCCATAACAAGGAAAGAAATAATGTCCACTAAGAGTTCTGCTCTCAGGATCCATCAGACTGTACTTGAGAAACTGTGGCACCAACCATAAAAGATAAGGGCTTGGTGTTTTCAATGTCTGAGCATGAACAGCTTAAATTTCCCCTGTTAACATATTTCTGCCATGATTCATGGTGCTCCCCATTTTATTTCCTGACTCATCTTCTTTATGTTCTTTATGCTAAAGAACATAGCTTTTAATGTTCAGCTAGCTTCCTGACTCCTCTTTAAATAAATGAATAATTAGAGGAGGGAATGAAATCTTAATTCAATCTCAATGACAGACTCTGTTTTGACAGAAGCAAAAACAAAGCGGAATAGGTTCTGGAGGCAGGAAATGTCAGTTATCACTACTCCCTTACATTGAAGATTATAATTCTGCTTTTGAAACATCCTTTGAAAATTTCATATAGAAAGATGCAACTTCTTTAACTGTCTTATTTGTTTTTTTCTTGCATAATCATACCACATTACATTTACAGCATTTTGCATTTATTATTCCAAGTGATTTCAGTGTTATCAATGCAACATTCTTTTGACTGGATTGTTCTTCAAAAGGGAAATTTTACAATCCACTATTTCTTCCCTATATTGCTTAAAAGAATGAGAATGCTATCAGTTGCATAGTTCAAAGTACATATAGAAAAAAAAAAAGGCAACTTTGACCAGAAGAAAACATTTTCTTTAAATTATCGTCTCCCCCTACAAAATTCTGATAAAATTACAACATTCTTTAGCTTATTTCTCAGTGTATGGAATAAATTGAATTTTGTTTTGCCTTGGAGTAGACCATGTACCAGAACAATATTAAATAATCACAGTCTGTGGTTTTCCTTTTGGACTTTATTGAAGCATGAACTGTGAGGGGCAATGCAACATTTTTTCTAATTGGCCCTTGTATGAAATTCTAATGCTAGACTCAAAATTCTACCCCGGTTATGATTTACTAGTGAGGTTATGTGAGGTTCTCAAAGCCAGAAAATAGTTGGTTATAATCACAAACAGCCAGTAAAGCCTTGGCCAGAAACTGGTGTTAAAGGGCTTTGAGCAAAATTAAATCCCACAGGATAGGGGTGTTCCACACCTCAGGTTCTAGGCACATCCCATAGCATCGTGACCTGCAGCACTGAAACTGCAGGCCCAATCAGGACCAGGCCTAGAAGATACTTCCTGAAAATAAGGTGCTTCCCAAGGAAAGAGGTTGTGATTGAGATGGTGTCCATCTGCAAATGCAGATGTTTTACTAATGCCTTCTTGTCTCTCAGAAGACACTATACCCTCATTCTTTATTGGCCAGAACAACTTAGATGGCAACATAATCAGAACTCCACAAAAATACACTGAGGAAGGCCAAGTTTATGTTTGTGGCTGTCTTATTTGCCTTATAATCTCCCCTTCTTTTCCTCTTTATTCTCCTGGCATGCAGAACCTTCGATACCATTCCCTGACTGCCCAACCATTTCCCTGGGCACTTACAGAGGCCTGAGTTCTCTAAGCAGAAAACTCATCCCTCATAGAATTCATTTGCCCTGTTCCCATGATTACAGACTCCCTGAGAAGGACCAAAGATGAGGGCAGTGTAAAAATTGTATGTCTTCTAACTCAGAGATCCAGGGTAACCTACTCAGGCTGCAAGCTAGTATTATGAGGGGCTAGTGGGGAACAAACCACAAACTAAAATTATAGGTCATGCCTGAATGTAGGGTAGAGAAAATTACCCCAAACAGCAAGTCACTACTTTCTAAACAGGGAGATTTTATATTTTTAATTGCATTATAAAAAACTGAGGGATTTCTGTTCCTTATATGAAAATTCCAGAGTCCCTAATGCAGAGAGAGAGAGCAGGGGTAAAGTACTGTCTACAGTGACAAAATCAGCAGACACTGAGGGCTGAAGGAGACACAGATCTCCCTCCGATCTGTCTTCATTTATCTGGTTTCTACCCATTGTTCCAGCAGTGAGCTTAGTGTGATTGTCTTCCAAACGCTCCTCTGTGTTCTATCCCTACCCCACCATCCCAGTAGGATTTTATGCTTTCCTTAGCCATGCCTGTGTCATAGTTTTATTAGGTTGGTGCAAAAGTAATCGTGGTTTTTGTCATTGAAAGTAATGGTAAAAACCACAGTTACTTTTGCACCAACGTAATACTATGCAGTCCTGTCACCACTCATGTATTTCTCTGTCGCTCATCATAATGTAAGCATCATGCAAATACGCTCTGTCTTATCTGACCTGTTATCATGGGGCTTGGCATAGGCGTGGCATATCATAGGTGTTCAAACAGTGAGGTTAGGAATGCATAACCTCATATTCACAAAGCAACCACATTGTTCATTCAGCTTTATGTTCATACCAAATATCGGATAACCAGAAGTATGAACAGTTAAAGGTAACAAAAAGATGCAGATGGTACCACCTATACATTATCTACTCTATTAAATATTCAAGAATGTGTCTTAGAACAATTGTCTAGAATGTATTATCAGTCTGCCTGGATTCTGATAAAAATGGAAGGTAGTGAAAAGAATGTGAGTGTGTTTGTCAGGTAAAGATATTTTGCTGTTGGCCTTTCCCATGCAGTGGCTGGCATGGGGCTCACTCATCTTTCACGGTTGCCCATAGATAATATTGGCTTTTCCTCGGAGTCATGAACTTTGCTTGTGAGTCAGGAAGAATCTCATTGTTTGGCCACTCAGGGAGTGAGATATCTAGCCCAAAAGCTAGGTGCTTCCAAAGATTCTGGCAACAGGAGCAAATAGACAATGTCGTGCTATATGGAAGCATGCCTTGTGTGGGAGAGAGGGAGGGAAGACTGTAGAAAGGCCTTTGCAAGCCAGAGAAGGTATCAGATGAAAAAAGAAGGGTAGTGCATGCTATCCAAGCAGGGGATAGAAGGGACAAAAGACACAGGACAAATTTTTTGGGACCAGGCAAACAGGGATGAGCAGCATCTGGAGAAAGAATTCCACAACCTGTTGGCTCTTCTCCAGATACTTCCTGGTGTTGAGCTGGCTCCAGACAGGCAAAAGCCTTCATTTACAGCTGGTAAGCAATATTGTGGTTGTAACCAAATCCTCTGGGAGTTGGTAAACCATTTCCATGATTTTCATGAAAATATGCTTTGTTACAAAGTGAGACTGTATCTTCTCAGCTACAGGGTTCATAGAAATTTGCTACAGCATCCCTTGCCATTGAAATACCAAAGGACCCAAATGTCTATTTTAAAGTTAACATCCGCTGCACCTTAACCAAGAACAATGACAGTCCAAGGACCAAGTTCAATAATCACCAGTAATGCCTCAGATATAATTATTTGGTGAACATGACTAAATAGTTTTGGCACCAAATCTATGTCAACTTATCATGTATGGGAAAGTATAAATATCTATTGAGCAAGCAGGGTGCCAGGCATTACGTTGGAAATTTTACCTAGTCATCTCATTTAATTCTCATAAGTAATCTATGAGATGAGAATTTGCAGATGAGGAAATTGAGGCTCCAAGAGGTGAATTAAATTGCCCATGACTGCACAGCTAGGAGGTAATAGAGGTATATTTTGTAGCTGTGTCTATTAAACTCTTTCCATTTGCAACAATAATAGCAAAAATAGTTGTGGCAAATATTTATATAGTATTCTGTCCTCAAAACACTTAATATATGTTAACTTAAATCTGAGACCTCAAACCATGAAACTACTCCAAGAAAACATTGGGGAAAATCTCTAGGACATTGATCTGGGAAAAAATTTATTGAGCAATACTCCACAAGCACAGGCAGCCAAAGCAAAAGCAGACAAATGAGATCACATCAAGTTAAAAAGCTTCAGCACAACAAAGGATACAATTAACAAAGTGAAGACACAACTCACAGAATGGGAAAAAATATTTGCAAACTACCCATCTGACAAGGGATTAATAACCAGAATACATAAATAACTCACACAACCCTATAGAAAAATATCTAATAAGCCAGTCAAAGGATGGCCAAAAGATTTGAATAGACATTTATCAAAAGAAGACATAGAAATGGCAAGCAGGTATATGAAAAGGTGCTAAACAGCACTGATCATCAGAGAAATGCAAATTAAAACCACAATGAGACATCATCTCACTCCAGTTAAAATGGCTTGTATCCAAAAGACAGGCAATAAAAAATTCTGGCAAAGATGTGGAGAAAAGGGAACACTTGTACACTGTCAGTGGGAATGTAAATTAGTACCACCACTACAGAGAATTGTTTGGAGGTTCCTCAAAACACTAAAAATTGAGCTACCATATGATCTAGCAATCCCACTGCTGGGTATATACCCAAAAGAAAAGCAATCAGTATATCGACAAGATATCTGCACTCTCATGTTTGTTGCAGCACTGTTTATAATAGCTAACATTTGGAAGCAACATAAGTGTCCATCAGCAGGTGGGTGGATAAAAAAAATTGTGGCACATATACACAATGGAGTACTGTTCTGCCAGTAAAAAGAAGGATATCCAGTCATTTGCTACAACATGGATGGAACTGGAGATCATTATGTTAGGTGAAATAAACCAGGAAAAGAAAGACAAACATCACATGTTCTTACTTATTTGTGGGATCTAAAAATCAAAACAATTGAACTCATGGACATAGAGAGTAGAAGGATGGTTGCCAGAGGCTGAGAAGGGTAGTAGGGGGTTGAGGGAGGTGAGGATAGTTAACGGAAACAAAAAAAGTAGAAAGAATGAATAAGACCTACTATTTGATACCACAACAGGGTGACTATAGTCAATAATAACAGTACCTCTTTTAAAAACTTAGAGTGTAATTGGATTGTTTGCAACTTGGGATAAGCACTTGAGGGGATGGATACCCCATTCTTCAAAGTGTGTGTTTGTATGTATGTATATATATATATACACACACACACGTAAGGAAACTGAGGTTAGAGAGTTGAAGTAACATGCCCAGGGTCATAGATATTAAAGGGAAGAGCTGGGATTAAATAAAGGAAGTCTGATTCCAGAAATCACACTCTCAGCACATTCTATTGTCTCTGTTTTCAAATATTTGAGAACTAAGTGCTTTTCATAACTGTGAACATTCTAGACATTCTAGGGAATGTCACAAAATCCAAAATGGCATCAATAAGCATCTAAAGGGAAATGTGCCTGGCCAGAGTCTTAGGGATGAGGGATGTGACAACCCAAGTAACTGAATGGGAAAGCCCCTGAAACTTCCGTCAATATTATGGTTCTGCAACGGACTCCCACTCTGACCCCTGACCTTAGCCCGACTCCTCCTGCTGGAACTTTGGAAGTTCAGGACAGAAGCCTCAAAGGATTCTGCAGAAGCCCTGCCTCGGTGCTGAGGCAGGATCTACCTCCAACATCAGCAGCTGCCCCACTTTAGGACTCCCATACCTTCTGCTTGCCAGATCTAGATTTGAAAGATGGGAAAACATATAAAATCTATAAAAACCGAGCATGCACTTGATAGGCAGAAAAAAGTTCAGGTCTGAAAGGTTGATAGGGCACCCTTATTTTCCAGGACTGCTTGCAATGTGTCTCATGAAGAACTCAGTCACCTCTGAAAGACGGGCTGCCGTGGGAACAAAGTGAGCTGAAACATCTGGAAGCCACGCAGAGTGAGTGATCAACCATCTTGGCTCGCCAAGGACTGAGGGGGCTTCCCAGGACAGAGAACTTTCAATGCTAAAAACCAGTTGGTCACCCTCCACCCATGTAATGGTCAACAAGAACCCCAGGGATTCCTCTGCATTCCAGCCCATTCCATTCATGCCATGCTATACCATTCACAGCTACAGAGCTGCCCAGTCATGCACACGTGTTCCGACTGTGAGCATTTGGACACGCACTTCAGCGCTTACTGCTATAACCGCAGCACCCACTTCCTTAGAACAGTTGTTTTATTTGCAGCCCTGGTCTGCTTAAGTCAGATGAAATTATTTTCACAAGTTACTGTCTCATAGCCAGAGAAGAGGCAGAGTTTGATGGCTTGTTTAGAATTTAACTCTATCACCTTGAGTTGCTGAACCTTTGAATTGGTCACAGAATAAATTGCTATCAATCTGGGTTATGAATGATGATGCATTTCATCATTTTCATTTTTATTTTTATTTCGAGATGGAGTCTTGCTCTGTCACCCAGGCTGGCGTGCAATGGCACTATCTTGGCTCACTGCAACCTCTGCCTCCCAGGTTCACACTATTCTCCTGCCTCAGCCTCCCGAGTAGCTGGGATTACAGGCGCCTGCCACCAAGCCTGGCTAATTTTTTGTATTTTTAGTAGAGACGGGGTTTAACCATGTTGGCCAGTCTGGTCTCGAACTCCTGACCTCGTGATCCGCCCACCTCGGCTTCCCAAAGCTCTGGGATTACAGGCATGAGCCACTGCACCTGGCCACATTTCACCATTTTTTAAATTCTCAGTTACAAAGTAGTACCTGGAACTGGTTCCAAAAAAAAAGTTTTGACTAATTGTTTCACATTCAGTTTTTCAACCCCTGTATATAATTAGCTTCTTGGGAGTATGTATCTGTCTGTGGGCAGGGCCACCTGGTGTTCCTCGGGAATCCTGAAGATTAGGCAACTTCGCCTATGAGCATTTAAAGTGCAGTCAGCCCCATTTAAAAATGACCATTATAAGCTAAGCTGAGCCCCTGCCTTTAAGAGAAGCCTCAGTCGAGGGTCAGGTGTGGTGGCTCCTGCCCGTCTTACCAGCACTTTGGGAGACTGAGGCTGGTGAGAAGATTGCTTGAACTCATTAGTTCAAGAACACCCTGGGCAACATGGCGAAATCCTGTCTCTACAGAAAATACAAAAATTAGCCGGGTGTGGTGATGTGCACCTGTAGTCCCAGCTACTTAGGAGGTGGAGATGGGAGGATGGCTTGAGCCCACGGAGGCTGAGGTTGCAGTGAGCCATGATTGCACCACAGCACTCCAGCCTGGTGACAGAGTGAGACCACTCTGTCTCAACAACAAAAAAAACACAAAGGTCTCAGTCTAATTAGGGAACTGCAAACACAGAATCCTGTAAGCCCCAGGGATTACAGATGTCAGGAGCTGTTATTATGGATTCATTTCTGACCCACGGGGGATGGGAGGAACCAGGTGTGTGTTCAAGCACAAAAGTCCCTGCTGACTGCAGTGGCACTCTTCCAAAGTAATCCTCTGACTTTGTGTCTCTTCACCTTTGGGAAGGCTAATGAGTGCCCTGAGATTGTCACATCTAGAAGAAAGGCTCTTGTAAGTTGTGTGCCCTCCCACCTTCTCCTCTATCCAGCACATGACCAACCCTGTGGTTCAGCCCCAGAGACTGTGCTGCTGTCTCTGGCAGAAGTGCCTACCGGAGCCACATAGTCTCTGATTATACCAAAAGGATCCAGCCCTGAACAGATGGCCACCTTGCTCACATTGGACCTCCTATCTGGCCAAGATAACAGCATTATCTATCTAATGAGCAATCTAGCAAATGAGGTTGAACATGAAAGTATCATTCCACATTTAAACGTCCCAGCTGTTGGCTCCCAGGCTGTGGGCCATGGAGCAGGCTGAGTTGGGCCTGAGTATAAAGTATGGGCATGAGATGGGCCTCTCAAAACAACCAGGGCACCAGATGGAGTTAGAAAGCATTACTTGCATTTAGATTAAGTCTCATAACCTCTTATGAACCAAGGTTAGACTGGCCAACTCCCACTAGGGAAATGACATTACAAAGTGTTTAGGGAACAGCTATTTTCCTGCTGATAGAAGCAGCATGTGTTGATTCACTGTATTATCTATTGCAGTGATTCTTAAACTTTAGCTTTTAGAAGATCACCTGGAGGACTTTTAAAACACAGGGTACGTCCTTGTGGGGCCTGAGAATTTGCATTTCTAGCACGTTTCCAAGTGATGCAGATGCTACTAGTTCCAGGATCATGCTTGAGAAGCACTTATTTACAGGAAATAATACCATATCACAAATATCTTCTCCAGACTCAGCCCTTATAAAAATTATTGTGAAGTGCCATATACCAACATACCCACATATTTAGTAGAAAAAAAAGGGGGAGGGATACTCACAGCTAACATTCAATCACCTAAATAGCAATATTTATTGAGCACCTACCATATGCAAAACCACAGATTGAACTCTGTAAAGGTGAAAAGGGAGTGTCAAATTTGGTAGGAATCAGAATTAGAATACTTTTTTTGGAGGCCACTGGTCAATATATATAAAAAACCTTGAAGTGTGCCACTCTTTCACCAAGCAACTCCGTGTCTAGGAATCCTAAACCAAAAAAATCAAGATGTGACAAAATTAAGCTAGAAAAAGTTCAATGAAGCTTTTTAAAAGTGAAAAGGTAGAAATCTAAATGGTTGGCAGATATATCCTTATACACACACACACCTCCCCCGACTCTCCAGATCAGTGGTTCTCAAATGTCTCCAGACAGTTTTGATTGCAACAGCACGAGAGTAGTTTGCTCCTAGCATCTAGTGTGTAGAAGCCAGGGATGCTGCTAAATAAACTTCCTATCATGCACAGGACAGTCCTCACAACAAAGAGTCATCTGGCCCAAAGTGTCACTCAAGAGTGCCAAGATTGAGAAACCTTGACCTAGACATATGTGCCAGGGGATTCCAGCAGAGTCACACTCACTATAATAGGTGCCATTTCCTAGAATCAGGCTGCCACCTGAATAATGAAAGAATTTGTTCCCCTCAAAGCTTCATACTGTTGAGGTAGGGAATAGAATGGTGGTTACCAGAGGCTGGGAAGGGTATTGTGGTGGAAAGATATAAAGAGGAATTAGTTAATGGGTTAAATACACACACACACACACACACACACACACAGTTAGAAGGAATAAGATATAATACTTGATAGCACAAGAGGGTGACTACAGTTAACAATAATTTATTGTGTATTTCAAAATAATTAGAAGAGTAGACTTGGAATGTTCCTAACACTAAAGAATGATAAGTGCTTGAGGTGATGAATATCCCAGTTACCCAGATTCAATCATTGCACATTGTGTGCTTGTTTCAAAATATCACCTGTACCCCATCAGTATGTACATTATGTATTCATAACGTATTTTAAGGTCTTATGCTGTTATTTCTGTGTCCTGGAGCTGTTTCAAGTGAATTCATGCAGTTCATGTAGTCCTTCTCTCTCCACTCCTGCCTTTGTGGTGCCACGTGCAAGAGAAGTCCCTTGGGAGCAGCAACTCACCCTGCATAGATGCCTGCACCCTCCAGGGGAACACTGATTGGGCCAAATGTGCTGTCCCTGGTATGCCCAGAGCTAGCTAACACAGTTCTCAGGGCATCAACACCACCATGGCTCTGCAGGCTTAGAGAGAATCCCCTGCCCACCTGTGTCTCATTTAGTTACCTGGAAACCAAAGACGTACTATTGGTCAGTCTCATGGAGTACCCTGTAAGAACAGTTATTCCAGCTTCTGCCTATAGCTGCTATCTGTAACACTCCAATACAAGCATGGGTGGCCCAGCCAGGTGACCAAAGAGCTAGGAAAAGACTGTTCTGTCCTTTTGTATCTAAAGCACCTGAGCCAACCACTTTTCTCCTCCTACAGAAAATAATCTGCATGCAAATAAATATTTTAAAAGGTGTACACAAATACAGGTAGACTACGTACTGTAAGTTCAGAGAAAGGCCCAATTATTCCAGTTGACATTCTCCACAGGAGGCTGGAGGCCCCTCACCAGCAGCCACATTAGCCAGGCTCATTCCCATTCCTTTGCCTTCACTTATTCTCCAATAAAAGGTCTACTTGTCTCCTTTCTGCCTATCCAAATCCTATTATCTTTTGATACCTAGTTCTCATCTCCTCCAAGAAGGTTTTGACATCAGATAGAATGCTTTTAGCTATTAGTGAGGGAATTTTCTTAAATTTAGTTTTATTATTTAATGTAAAAAAAAAAAAGTCTGCAGGTAGAGAGTTCCAAAATTAAGCAATTCAATAGCTCAGGGGCTTTTCCTTAATTCTCTTGATTTTTGTCTCAGAGTCACAAGATGGTTGCCATAGCACCTCATCATTGTGAAAACACCCAAAGGCCCAGGAAGTAAGGAAGAGATGTTCTGCCTCTCTCTTGCTGGAGGCATAAGAAGAAATTTGATTAGAAGCTTCTATATTTTTCTTTGTTAAATACATTATTTATATCAGGCAGTTTTAGGTTGACAACAAAATTAAGAGAAAGGTACAGAGATTTCCAGTATACTCCCTGACCCGACACATGCATAGCCTCCCCCATTATTAATATCCCTCACCAGAGTGGTACACTGCTTACAACTGACGAGTCTACATTGACACTTCATTATCACCCAAAGTTCATAGTTCACATTAGCATTAACTCTTTGTTTTATAAATTCTGTTGGTTTAGACAAATGCATAATAAAATGTGTTCATCATTATAGTATCATACACAATAGTTTCACTGCCCTAAAAATCTTCTGTGCCCTGCCTATTTTTTGTTTGTTTGTTTTGAGACAGAGTCGCACTCTGTTGCCCCAGCTGGAGTGCAGTGGCGTGATCTCAGTTCACTGCAATCTCCGCCTTGTGGGTTCAAGTGATTCTCCTGCCTCACCCTCCTGAGTAGCTGGGATTGCAAGCACATGCCACCAACCTGGCTAATTTTTGTATTTTTCATAGATAGGGGATTTCACCATGTTGGACAGGCTAGTCTTGAATGCCTGACCTCAGGTGACCCACTGTGCTCTGCCTATTCGTCCTTCCCCTTACCCCCTCTAATCCCTGGCAACCACTGATTTTTATAGTGTCTTCATAGTTTTGCCTTTTCCAGAATGTTATAGAGTTGGATTCATACAATATCCAGCCTTTTCAGATTGGCTTCTTTCATTTCATAATATGCATTTAAGTTTTCTTTATTTCTTGTCATGGCTTGACAGCTCATTTATTTTTAGTTCTGAATAATATTCCATCATCTGGATATACCACAGTTTGTCCATTCACTGACTGAAGGACATCTTAGTTGCTTCCAAGTTTTGGCAATTATTATACAGCTGCTGTAAGCATCCTTGTGCAGGTTTTCATGTGGACATAAGTTTTTAAGTATTTTGGGTAAACACCAAGGAGCATGATTGCTGGATTGTATGGTAAGATAATGTTTAGTTTTTACAAACCACTAAACTGTCTTCCAGTGTCGCTGTACCATTTTGCACTCCCCGAGGAATGAACAGACTTCCTATTACTCCACAGCCTTACCTGCATTTGGTATTGTCAATTATCTTACTCTGTTTGTACTGCTGTCACAGAATACCACAGATTGAATAGTTGCGGTATTTTATAAAGAACAGAAATTCATTTTCTTGCGGTTTTGGGTGCTGAAGTCCAAGATCAAGGCACCAGAAGGTTCAGCTGTCTGATGGGGATTTCTCTCTGCTTGCAAGAGAGTGCCTCGTTGCTGCATCCTCTGGAAGGGAGGAACGCTGCATCCTCACATGGTGGAAGGCAGAAGGGCAAGCAAGCTGAATGCTGTATGAAGCTTCTTTTATAAACATCTTAATCCCATTCATGAAAGAGGAGCCCTCCTTCATGGCATAATTACCTCTTAGGCACCACCTCTTCATACCATCACACTGGCCATTAAGTTTCAACACCTGAATTTTGGACAAGACGTATTTAAACCATAATATCAATGTTCCAGATTTTGGCCGTTCTAATAAGCGGGTAGTGGTATCTCATTGTTGTTTTAATCTGCATTTCCCTGATGATATATCACATGGAACATTTTTCATATACTTATTTGCTGCCTGTATAAAATGGGCAAAGTCCTTAATAGATAACTTAGCAACACTTTGGTAAGGTATCTATCAAGGTCTTTGCCCATTTTAAAATCAGATTGTTTTTCTTATTATTGAGTTTTAAGAGTTCTTTGTATATTTTGGATAACAGTCCTTTATCATAGCCGTCTCCAACCTTTTTGGTACCAGGGACCTGTTTTGTGGAAGACAATTTTTCCATGGACCTGAGGAGAGTGGGGGGATGTTCTGGAGATGATTCCAGTGCATTACATTTACTAGATTCTCATAAGGAGCATGGAACCTAGACCTCTCACATGCACAGTTCACAATAGGGTTTGCACTCCTATGAGAATCTAATGCCGCTGCAGAGCTGGCAGGAGGCAGAGCTCAGCTTTGCTGCCTTGCCCGCAGCTCACCTCCAGCTGTATGGCCCAGTTCCTAACAGGCCATGGATAGGTACTGAGAGTTGGAGACCCCCGCTTTACCAGATGTGTTTTTTCAAAACTTTTACCCCAATCTATGGCTTATCTTCTCATACTTTTGGCATTGTCTTACGCAGAGCAGAAATTTTAAATTTTAATGAAATCCACTTGATCCGATTTTTACTTTCTTGGATCATGCCTTTAGTATTGTACCTTAAAGTTTATTAGTTGGGCTTAATACCTGGGTGATAGATTGATCTGAGCAGCAAACCACCATGGCACATGTTTACCTATGTAACAAACCTGCACATCCCACACATGTATCCTGGAACTTAAAATAAAAGTTGATTAAAAAAATAAAAAATAAGCATTGAAAAGTTATCACCATACAAAATGTCTTCCAGGTTTTCTTCTTATGTCATCTTCTAGGACCTTTATAGTTTTCATTTTACATTTAGGTCTATAATCCATTTTGAATTAATTTTATGAAAAATGTATGGTAAGGTCTATGTCTAGATCTTTTGTTTTGTTTTGTTTTTGTTTTTGTTTTTTTGCATGTGGATATCCAGTTGCTCTAGCACCATTTATTGAAAAGACGATCTTTGCTCCATTGTATCGACTTTGTTCCTTTGTCAAAGATCAGTTGGCTATATTTATGTGGGTCCAAATCTGGCACTGTATTCAGTTTCATTATTTATTTGTGTATTCTTTTGGCACTATTACACTGTCTTGATTACTGTAGCTTTATAGTATTGTAAAGACCCTCTCCTTCTTGTCAGAGAGGAAATTCCTTCACAGGGAGCATACATCCTTCCCTAATAGATGTATCTTTATTTATTTATTTATTGTTGAAACAGATTCTCACTCTGTCACCCAGGCTGGATGGAGTGCAGTGGCTGGCTCACTGCAACCTCTGCCTCCTGGCTTCAAGCAATTTTCCTGCCTCAGCCTCCCAAGTAGCTGGGATTACAAGTGTGCACCACCACACCCAGCTAATTTTTGTATTTTTAGTAGAGATGGGGTTTCACCATGCTGGCCAGGTTGGTCTTGAACTCCTGACCTCAAGTGATCCACCCGCCTCAGTCTCCCAACGTGCTGGGATTACAGGTGTGAGCCACTGCACCTAGCCATAATAGATGTATCTTTATGCGTTATTGGTCAGAATTGGCCAATCTTCGGGATTATTAGGATTGGCTTTAGATGTAACATGGGTCATTCCTTGTGCCTGGAGGAGGATCCCACCTTATCTTAGCACATTGCTGCCCCATAAAAAGAAAAGCACAGGTGCTTTGGGAGTACAGAGGAGGAGGCTGGGCCTGATCCTCTAGCCTACAGAGCAGAAAAAATATAATCTTGGATGCTATGCAAAGTTCACCTCAGAAGTTGTTTGAACTTGTTGATGACAAGAACATATCAAGAAGGATATAGACTCAAGGCCACCAAACTCTCCTTGCTATTTTCCCATCATTCACTATGCAAAGCTCAGTGAAAAATGACGCAATGGAGAGAGCATTGTAGTGAGAGCTGGCAAGCTGGGGCTGGAGTTCCAATCCTAACACCAAGGAAGGGCCTTAACCAAGCCACTCACTCTCTCAGAACCTCAGTTTTTGTCACTCCTGGGAATCTACTATTCTCAAATACAGAAAATGGCACTTTGGGGAAGCCGGAAACCAAAAACAAATGTATTTCTCTTGCACGGGCATAGGCCTCCTCTTCACCCTTCCCATGATATGGGAAGGTGCCATGAGCCATAGCCACATCTACTCAGAACTCCTGAGTCCCAACAGCAGAAGCTGGAGGCTCAACACTAAAGCACTGAGACCTGGAACTCAGGAATACTGAACAGAGAATCTGTAAGGGACAGAACAGAAATGTTTGGAACTTCTAAGCTACCAAACCCAAGAAAACGATTCTACTCAAGACACTGAGTATTTTTAATTGTATTGGCTGTCATGTGATTGGCTCCCACTCCCAACTAGTCTACTACTCTGAGGCAGTCAAATCATTATCATTATTACTGTCATCACTGCTCACATTTGTTAAAAGTCTCCCATTAGCCAGACATTCTGCTAAGAGCTTTGCACATTTTTACCTTATATGATCTTCACGACAATCCTTTGAGTGGATTCTAATGTCATCTCATTTTTACAGATGAGGAAACAGGCTTAGAGATGGAAAGACAGCTGCACAAGGTCACACACCTAAAGTGGACTTGGCTCGAACCATGCTGAATGCTATTTAGCCGCAGAAGGTGTATTAGTCCATTTTGCATTGCTGTACAAAATACCCGAGACTGGGTAATTTATAAAGAAATGAGGTTTATTTGCCTCATTGTTCTGCAGGCTACAGAGCATGGTAGCAGCATCTGCTTAGCTTCTGGTGAGGCCTCAGGAAGCTTTTATTCATAGAGAGGGGTGTAGGAAGAGCAGGCATGTCACATAAGTTAGAAAGGGAACAAGGAGGAGAGAAGGTCCCAGACTTTTGCAAAAATCAGATCTTATGTGGACTCATTACTGCAGCCAGAGCACCAAGCCATTCATGAAGGATCTGCCCCATGAAGCAAACACTTCCCATCAAACCCCATCTCCAACAATGGGGATCACATTTCAACATGACATTTGAAGGGGACAAATATCTAAACTATATTATAAGTTATCTTTAATGTTCATTTTCCCATTCCCAGAACATATTGTGGAGCCTGTCACACAGGAGATGCCTATGAAATGATCTGGGGATGGATGAACACAAATTGTGTCATCCAGGATGAGCTAATCCTCTTATAGAATTAAAGGCCAGGAGTTTTAAGGACATTAATTGGAAGAGAAGTGCCTGCCTGCCTGCCTTCCCTCCCTCCCTCCCTCTCTCTCTCTCTCTCTCTCTCTCTTTCTTTCTTTCTTTCTTTCTTTCTTTCTTTCTTTCTTTCTTTCTTTCTTTCTTTTGCTCCATACTTTCTAGGAGATGGCTGGTGAGGTATCTCAGAACCATTTCATACATGCAAAATTTGTGGCCAATTGGAGCTAATCGTTAGAAGAGATGAGAACTGTGAAAACAACTTAGGCTTCCTGTTTTCCAGTCCCAATCTCCTCAGGCCAATGAGAATGAACAGTGAACATTGTTAAGTGTGTTATTTAGCAATCTGACTTCCAACATAATCTAGAATGATCTTTAACTGCTAGCTAGTCTCTCAGTTGCTCACACTTACATTTCATTTTTGTTCTCAGTGCCATTTTCCACTTTCAGTTTGAGGCTATTCTCACTAATTCTCATTGGCTTCATCATTTGGTCTTTGACACACAAATCAGACCAGATATCAGAACAAATGTGCACAGAGCAATTATAGCAGATGGGTCATGCTGTGAAATGACACTGTGCTGCAGTATAGCATGCTTTTTGCCCATTTCAAGAATGACATATTTTGCATTTGGAAAAAAAAATAATTGGATTCATGTCTCCCATCCTTCTACTTCCTGACTCTCAGTTCAGTCACTTCCAGGATATCCACCATGACTGGGTATGAAATGACAGTTATTAAGCTGCAAGCAGAGGAGAAAGAAATACTGGTCACTTCCACTTCTGGAGCTGTCTCTTTATTTTCCATCAAGAACCCTTAAACTCAATTCAGGTTGGCAAATATTTTCTGAACTCTTACTGTTTCCTAGTCATTACCTTAGACACCATCCTAGGCACCAATGAGGCAATAGAAAGAAGGATGGATGAAAGCTAGTTTCTGTCCTTGATATCTCACTATCTCTATTACAAGGTAGCATTTGATCAATCACGTGGGAGAGCTACACAGGGATACAGGAGTTCAGAGGAGGAATAAGATGCTTCCACCCAGGTAATCAAGAAAAGTGCATGGTGGAGCTGCTACTTGAATTGGGCCGGGAAAGATGGGAAGGATTTCTGCAACCAGTAAGTGTCAGGGAGAGCATTCCAGGCTGAGGGAGCAGCACAAGCAAATGCATGGAGACAGGGACACACAGAACATGCTCAAGGAAGTCCCCACGGTTTGATTAGGCTGGACGGGGTGTGTGTGTCATGAATCTTGCAAGGTGAGGCTAGAAATGGAGTGTGGAGGGTCTTGAAAGCTGTAGTAAGGGACTTGGACCTTGATCTGAGAGGGGCAGGAGTGTTGAGGTGGGGACAACTTTCCTTAGCACATATTTCTAGGCAGGTTCATATCTAGGGGAGAAGTGTTATTAATGCTCCTTCCTGTATGTCCATCCTTCCCTAAACCTTCTCCTGATGAAAAGAAAAGTTGCGAATCTAATTGGCAGAGCCCAAAACATTCACTAGGTCTGGTTTTTTTTTTTTTTTTTTTTTTTTTCCTAGTGGGCAGGTGCTGAGCTTCACAGACAGAATCCAGGCCTCAGCCTGTTCTCTGTCATTTCTGGTCCCTGCCCAGTGGGCCCTCTTTCTGCTTCCTGTTTCCATGTGATCAGTATCCAGGGTCTGGGCTCTAGGAATGAAATCAGACTTTGCTTCATCATCTCAGCCATCCAGTGCTAAGAAGAAGGGAATAAGATACAACTGCATATTTTTAATACCTACTCTGATTTCTGTGAAAGTGGCAAAAAACCAGGCTATGAGATGTACCAAGGAATCCTATTGATTGCACAGGCTCCAATTCCTGGGCTCGAATTCCTAGGCTGAAGACATTCTCTCACCATGCAGAACTCACGTTCCTCCCTTTAACCTCATTCTCCATATCTAGGGCATAAACAGTTCTCAAGTCTGTCACTAGATATCCCCATCTGTGGTGACACATCTAATGATTACTTATTCTTACTCATTTGGATGTGGGTGTTTTTCCCATGAGAATGTCCACACTGTGCAGAGGAGTCCTGCTGTCAGATGTGTACGAGGTGTTCTTGGTTTACCTTAATTTGTGATTTGAACATTTGCAGATCCCTCTCCTTATTTTGTTTCTCCACAAGGTCTTTTGTAATCCATATATAGTACTCTGAATCCACTAACTTTACCTATCGCATTTCTTCTTACTAACCCTGACACATTTCCCCTTCCAAGTCAGAGAGTAACCTGTCTAGCTAATACTGCCATCTTAATTGTCCCCACCTGTCTTCCCAAACATCTTGGCTTCTAAAAAGGTGCCTATGATAATCTTTCCTATCAATTCTTCTTGTCTTTCTTGTCTGATATTATATTGTAAAATTACACTGTAAAAAGAATATACTAATTACGTTGTAAAAAGAATATAATACTAATAGGAGAATTATAAAGATCCTGTTATAATTCCACCCTCTAAGCGATTTACAATGTTAACTTTCCCAATCCCTTCTTTCAAATGGTGACATCTTTTATGGACCCTTTTGCTGCATTGAAAGTGATGTCTTTTGGCTTCCACCGTGTTATTCTATTTCTTAATTCTGTTGTTCTAAACAATGAAAATACTGCCACCACCCAGAGTATTTTTAGTTGTTGGGTCATTTCTTCTGAACTGAAGCTGTCTTGACCCTTGACTTCCCTAGGTGCTGAAAGCAAACTTTCTTGTTTTCCTTTCATTTCATTGCCCTTCTGAGTATCAAGAAATAACAGGAAATGTGCCACCCTAAATCCATGCCCTTTCCTTGCTCTCTGACTTGAGCAGCTCTTACAGTAGCCTGCGTTGTCCCATTGTCAAGCAGCCAGGCGTCTGCTGCTACCACCTCTTCTGCTACAAACTGCTCATCTTGCAGGGCCAGCTGGTTCTTCAGTCTCTCTTGAGTATGTCATGACAGTGTCTTGCCTCATGTCCATGCTGTACACCATCTGCCTGGGGGCTGGTTATTGCTCCTGAGGAGTGAGACACCAAGGACCCACGTAGCACCCACATGTGTGCTACCCAGAAGTATGTGGAAGTTGATGTACAGGAGGGTATAAATTTGGCCAGCTGGACACAGGATGAGGATGCACTCTTCTGTTTCTAAGCCTGTTATCTTCAAAGGATACCTCGGGCAAGAGATTTATATGGCCTCTCAGAAGACTTCCTGCAAGACCCTGTGGTCATCTTGCCAACAAAGCAGTGGTCAGCTTGAGAATTCACCACTTGTTTTTTGCTGTTATGCCTTCTCTGACTTACCTTCCCCTACCCCACCTTTTTTTTTTTTTTTTTTTTTTTTTTTTTTTTTTTTTTTTGAAACAGGATCTTGCTCCAAGCTAGAATGCAGTGGTGCCATTATAGCTCACAACAACCTTGAATTCATGGGCTCAACCAACCTCTCAACCAGTTCTCTCACCTCAACCTCCCAAGTAGCTGGGAATACAGGTGTGCACCACTATGCCTAGCTAATTTATTTTTTCAATTTTTGGTAGAGACAAGGTCTTAATATATTGCACAAGCCGACTTCAAACTCTTAGGCTCAAGTGAGCCTCACACCTCAGCCTCCCAAAGTACTGGGAATACAGGCATGAGTCACTGTGACCAGTCTTACTTCTCCTTTATCTTCACTCCTCTTTGTCTGTGAATGCACTCCCGATAAAATGTTAATTCAAAAGATGCTGAGACCAGCTCAGTTAGGGAGACCCTAACCCAGTGGCACTAGAGCAATTAAAGACATACACACAGAAATATAGAGGTGTGAAGTGGGAAATCAGGGGTCTCACAGCCTTCAGAGCTGAAAGCCCCAAATAGAGATTTACCATGTATTTATCAACAGCAATTAACCAATCATTAGCATTGTTTCTGTAGATATTCAGTTAACTAAAGGTATCCCTTATGGGAAACGAAGGGATGGGTCAAATTAAAGGAATAGGTTGGACTAGTTAACTGCAGTAGGAGCATGGCCTTATGGCACAGATCGCTCATGGTATTGTTCGTGGCTTAAGAATGCCTTTAAGCAGTTTTTCACCTTGGGTGGTTCAGGAGTTCCTTACCCTCATTCCCGTAAACCCACAACCTTCCAGCATGGACATTATGGCCATCATGAACATGTCACGGTGCTGCAGAGATTTTGTTTATGGCCAGTTTTGGGGCCAATTTATGGCCATATTTTGGGGGACTTGTTCCCAACATGTCCCCCTTCTTTGATTTGCAAATCGACAAAAGCAAAGACAGCTTTGTCATGGTGAGTTACTTCTCACATCTGCAGGCTATACAGAGACAAACAACACAAATTAAAAGCACAATCATCATTGAAATCACAGAGCTTCCAAGTGTTTTTATCCATTTTAATGGGGTACTAGCTCCTAATTTGTCTGCAACTCCTTCAAGCACTCCAATTCCTGGCATTAAGGTCAGGTGTGCCTGGGATGCTTTAAATATTTGTTCTTTTAATTTTGCAATATCCCAAAACAAGTTTGTAGAGTGTCCTTTTAGATGCTTTTTTATTATTTCCCAAATTTTGATCTTATTAAGAACTATTAATAGTTTCCACAAATCCTTGTGTTTAACTCCTACAACGAGCCATATCATTTGAAGTTGAGGTGCCACTATATTGCTATGGTTTCAGATAGTAGGAACTTTTGCCATACTTCTTATCATTTCTACCATCTGACCATTTTGTTCAGACCAGCTGAACATAGTGTGGCTATGGCACACAGACTGAGAGGTGCAATTTAAGCTAAACATCCCCTTAGGGGACCAATTAATAATGATTCTATAGGAATTGTTGTGCAGCACCTCCACCTGTTCTTCAATGCCATCGTCTTAAACAAGTATGTTCATTTTTTCTGGCCAGGTTCTATTTTGTTTACAAATAGGTTTTTGAAGGCAGTATGCCTCAATTATAGGAACAGATTTATTATGGTAAATACTGAGATCAAAAAGCATGTGTAACTGGGTCATAGAGTGATTATATCCAGGCATTATTACCAGCCAGGATTGATAAATATGCCCAATAAGTATAATTGTTCTCTGTGTCAGCCCTTGTTGAAGGAATACTCATGGCAGTGAGTATCATAGCTACCATTAAATTACTCGTTGTGACTGGTTGTCCCGCTTTCCTCAGGTTTTCTTCTGCCATCTGTGACAGCTTCTTGATCTGTCCCCAGGTGGATGGGTGTGTTTGACAGGTGTTGCTGATGATACTTGGGATCCTACTCAGTGTCAGTCTTGACATGGCTGCAACCGGGGGGTCCTCGGGATCCTTCTGGAATCTCTTCCTCAGCATCTGGCTCATGATAAGGTTTTAGGTGTCTTGATGGTATCCAAATCGGCTGTTGATTTTGGCCTGGAGAAACACAAGCATAACCTCTACCCCAGGTTATTATTTTACCTATTTCACAACTTTTTGTTATTGGATCTCTCCATCAAATCAGTTGTTCTGCTTCTGTCTTTGCAGTTGGTTTCTGTAGATGCTGTTCAGCTGCTGATAACATCTGGCTTTTGGGCAGGCTCAAAAAATTTAAAGTTAATAATGCTAGATTCAGTTGTATCTGTGGTGTTCCATATTCTCTGTCTCCCACTTTCTGCTTTTGCAACTGCTGTTTTAGGAAGAGATTCATTCTTTTCACTATGGCTTGTCCTTGAGAATTGTATGGGATGCCAGTAATGTGTTTAATATTCCACATAGAGAAAAATGTAGCTAGAGCTTGGCTAGTATAGCCTGGAGCATTATCTGTTTTAATAGAGGCTGGAATGCCCATCACCGCAAAACACTGCAAAAGATGACGTTTAACACAGGCAGAAGACTCTCCTCTTTGGCATGTAGCCCAGACAAAGTGAGAAAAGGTGTCCACACATACATGTACATAAGCTAGTCTCCCAAACGAGGGAACATGTGTGACATCCATTTGCCAAAGAGAGTTAGGTTCCAATCCTCGAGGATTGACGCCTCCTGTAAAAGATGAGGAATATACCACTCGGCAAGTTGGGCATTGCTGGATAATAGCTTTAGCTTCTTTCCAGGTAATGCTGTATCTGCGTTTGAGACCAGAGGCATTAACATGGGTTAAATTGTGAAAGTGTCTAGCTTTAGCTATTGCATTAGCAATTAGGCAATCAGCGTTTGATTCCCTTCAGTCAAAGGTCCTGGAAGAGGTGTATGAGCCCTAATGTGAGTAATGTAAAAAGGGCGCATTCTACTCCTAACTGCTGTTTGCAATTGGGTAAATAAAGTCATCAGTTGTTCATCTGTACAAAATCGTAACTGAGCATTTTCAATTAACTGTGTGGAATGAACCACGCATGAAGAATCAGAAATCACACTAATAGGCATATCAAAAGCAGTCAATATCTCAATTACAGCTACAAGTTCCACTTTTTGAGCTGAAGTATAGAGTATCTGGAAAACTACTTTTCGATCCGGAATAAGAAGCTTTACCATTACTAGACCCATCTGTGAAACAATGGAAACGCTTAGCAGGCTGCACATTGTTTACTGCAGGAATTGTAAATACAAACCTTTCATAGTCTTGCTCAGCTAAAGGGATAGTAAAGAAACAGTCTCTTAAATCTATGACTATTAAAGGCCAATTTTTTTAGAATTATAGCAGGAGAAGGCAATCCTGGCTGTAATGCTCCCAGAGGCTGTATAACTGAATTGATGATTCTTAAGTCAGTTAACATTCTCCATTTACCTGATTTTTTCTTAATTATGAAAACTGGAGAATTCCAAGGGGAAAAGTTGGAGCTATATGCCCACTTTCTAATTGTTCAGTAACTAATTTCTCTAAAGCCTCCAGTTTCTCTTTACTTAGCAGTCATTGTCCTATCCAATTTGGCTTATTTGTTAAACATTTTAAAGGTATAGGTTCTAGAGGCTTAGCAATGGCTGCCATCAAAAATTATTTCCTAATCTTTGGTGGGAACTTTGTTTTTCTGCTTGAAGCAGTTTTTTCAAACCTTGCAAATTTTTTTCTAGTCCCATACCAGGGACATACCCCATTTCATGCATTGTATGTTTGAGGGCTATATAATTGTTCTGGAATTAGAACTTGTGTTCTCCATTGTTGTAATAAATCTCTTCCCCACAAATTTATAGGTATGGAAGTTATAATTAGTTGAATAGTCCCAGGTTGTCCATCAGGCCCCTCACAGTGGAAAATATAGCTACTTTGATATACTTCAGGGGCTTTACCAACTCCAACTATGTTAAATTGAGTGGGTTGAATTGGCCACGTGGATGGCCAGTGCTGTAGAGTAATTATTGAAATGTCTGCTCCTGTATCTACCAAACTTTAAATTATAGTTATTTCTGAATAGTTATTTCACAGGTAGGACATTTATCAGTAATTTGATTTACCCAATAAGCTGCTTTGCCTTGTTTATTTGTGCTTCCAAATCCTCCTGTTCATTTAATTTCACTTTTTCGCATTCCCACATACGGCACAATCAGGAGCTGTGCTATGTGCTCTCCTGGTTCTGCTTTCCAGGGAATAGAAGTAGATAAAACAATTTGAATTTCCCCATTGTAATCTGAATCAATGACTCCTGTATGTATTTGTACCCCTTTTAAACTAGACCTTCCTAAAAGTAATCCCATTGTCCCTGCTGGCAAGTGTCCACAGACTCCTGTTGGGACCTTTTGCAGGGGTTCCCCAGGCAGAAGGCTCACAGCCTTTTTGCAGCATAAATCTACTGCAGCACTATCAGCTGTGGCAGGGGACAGGCATTGTACAGGGCCAAAGGAATGGCCTAAGCTGGAAATGCCCCAGTTTAGAATGGAACCTGGGACAGGCCTCTCATGGAATTTCCCGAAATTGGGTTCCCTTCTTTATCAAACTTAGAGGGACACTGATTAGCCCAATGTTTTCCTTTTTTACATTTTGGACATATTTCAGGCTCAGCAGTTTTCTTTTTTCCCCTATCTGGTGGCCTGACTTCCTGATTTTTTCTACGCTCTTTTTTACTATGACCATGCTTCCCACAGTTAAAACAAGCTCCAGGAAATGGAGTATTTCCTTTATCCACTCTCAGTCCTGCCATTGCCTGTGCCAACAAAGTAGCTTTATGCAGATTACCTCCCATACCATCACAGGCCTTGGTATAATCAACTAAATGGGCTTTCCCTCTGATAGGTCGCGGAACAGCCTGGCAATCGGGATTAGCATTGTCAAAAGCTAATAACTGCAACACTATATCCTGAGCAGCCGAATCTGCAATCATCTTTTTAAGAGACTCCTGTAACTGAGCTATAAAATCAACGTATGGTTATTTGGGTCCCTGTTTTATAGCACTAAAGGAAGGATATTTTTCTCCACCTGAAGTGATTTCTTCCCAAGCTCTAATGCACACTCCTCTAAGCTGTTCTGTGGCATCATCCTACATGACCAGTTGTGCATATAAACCAGCCCAGCCGCCAACCCCCAAAAGCTGATCTGCAGTTATATTAATTTGAGGTTGGGCCTGGGCATTGCAAGCAGCCTGAATGGAAGATTCATCTGCCCACCAAGTTTGAATTGTAAGAACTGAGCAGAGTTAGACAAGCTCGAGTAAGAGCATCCCAGTCAGTAGGAATTATCAGACTGGAAACAGCAACATTCTTTAACAGTCCCATTACAAAAGGAGAACCTGGTCCATACTGATTTATAACTTGTTTAAATTCTTTGAGTAATTTAAAAGGAAAAGTTTCAAATATAGCTAAATATTTCCCTGTTGATCTGGGGGGTGTATTCTAACAGGGAACTGTCAAACCTCTAAATCACCCTCTCGTCTAGCTTGCTGAATTCCTGCCTGAATAGAATTAAGAGTGGTCACTTGAGGCGCTGCTCAGTCACTGGGGCAACTACTTTTCTGGGTGAAAAGTAGTTGTCCTCCAGAAAAGAAAGATCTGGAGGGTCTTTTTCTTCAAAATAATAATGGGGGGGGGGTGCAGCAGGGTAGGGATGAAATTCTCCCTCCTTTGCTGCTTTAGCTTTAGGTGGCAAATAAACATGCTCTGTAAACTCTTCTGTTACTTCCTCCTCATCATCAGTGTGGAAGAAGTTCCAAGGTGGAATGAACCACAGCCCACACTTGTCCCATTGTCACCCTGCTGCTTCCAAGCTCCCCTTCTTACTTACCATGGGGATTGCTTTAAGAGTGCTCAGGTGTCCTCCACCTAGTTCCACGCTCTTCAACCATTGCTCCGGCGACCCTTCGACCTGGATTCGAGCCCCCACGATGGATGCCACTTGCCAAGACCAGCTCAGTTGGGGAGACCCTAACCCAGTGGCGCTAGAGGAATTAAAAACACACACACAGAAATATAGAGGGGTGAAATGGGAAATCAGGGGTCTCACAGCCTTCAGAGTTGAGAGCCCTGAACAGAGATTTACCCACATATTTATTAACAGCAAGCCAGTCATTAGCATTGTTTCTTTTTATTATTATTATATTTTAAGTTCTAGGGTACATGTGCATAACGTGCAGGTTTGTTACATATGTATACTTGTGCCATGTTGCTGTGCTGCACCCATCAACTCATCAGCACCCATCAACTCGTCATTTACATCAGGTATAACTCCCAATGCAATCCCTCCCTCCTCCCCCCTCCCCATGATAGGCCCCGGCGTGTGATGTTCCCCTTCCCGAGTCCAAGTAATCTCATCGTTCAGTTCCCACCTATGAGTGAGAACATGCGGTGTTTGGTTTTCTGTTCTTGCAGTAGTTTGCTGAGAATGATGGTTTCCAGCTGCATCCATGTCCCTACAAAGGACACAAACTCATCCTTTTTGATGGCTGCATAGTATTCCATGGTGTATATGTGCCACATATTCTTAATCAAGTCTGTCACTGATGGACATCTGGGTTGATTCCAAGTCTTTGCTATTGTGAATAGTGCCGCAATAAACATATGTGTGCAAGTGTCTTTAGAGCAGCATGATTTATAATCCTTTGGGTATATACCCAGTAATGGGATGGCTGGGTCATATGGTACTTCTAGTTCTAGATCCTTGAGGAATCGCCCTATTGTTTTCCATAATGGTTGAACTAGTGTACAGTCCCACCAACAGTGTAAAAGTGTTCCTATTTCTCCATATCCTCTCCAGCACCTGTTGTTTCCTGACTTTTTAATGATTGCTATTCTAACTGGTGTGAGATGGTATCTCATTGTGGTTTTGATTTGCATTTCTCTGATGACCAGTGATGATGAGCATTTTTTCATGTGTCTGTTGGCTGTATGAATGTCTTCTTTTGAGAAATGTCTGTTCATATCCTTTGCCCACTTTTGGATGGGGTTGTTTGTTTTTTTCTTGTAAATTTGTTTGAGTTCTTTGTAGGTTCTGGATATTAGCCCTTTGTCAGATGAGTAGATTGCAAAAATTTTCTCCCATTCTGTAGGTTGCCTGTTCACTCTGATGGTAGTTTCTTTTGCTGTGCAGAAGCTCTTTAGTTTAATTAGATCCCATTTGTCAATTTTGGCTTTTATTGCCATTGGTTTTGGTGTTTTAGACATGAAGTCCTTGCCCATGCCTATGTCCTGAATGGTATTACCTAGGTTTTCTTCTAGAGTTTTTATGGCATTAGGTCTAACATTTAAGTCTCTAATGCATCTTGAATTAATTTTTGTATAAGGAGTAAGGAAAGGATCCAGTTTCAGCTTTCTACTTATGGCTAGCCAATTTTCCCAGCACCATTTATTAAATAGGGAATCTGTTCCCCATTTCCTATTTTTGTCAGGTTTGTCAAAGATCAGATGGCTGTAGATGTGTGGTATTACTTCTGAGGACTCTGTTCTGTTCCATTGGTCTATATCTCTGTTTTGGTACCATTACCATGCTGTTTTGGTTACTGTAACCTTGTAGTATAGTGATGCCTCCAGCTTTGTTCTTTTGACTTAGGATTGCCTTGGCAATGTGGGCTCCTTTTTGGTTCCATATGAACTTTACAGCAGTTTTTTTCCAATTCTGTGAAGAAACTCATTGATAGCTTGATGGGGATGCCATTGAATCTATAAATTACTTTGGGCCGTATGGCCATTTTCACGATATTGATTCTTCCTATCCATGAGCATGGTATGTTCTTCCATTTGTTTGTGTCCTCTTTTATTTCACTGAGCAGTGGTTTGTAGTTCTCCTTGAAGAGGTCCTTTACATCCCTTGTAAGTTGGATTCCTAGGTATTTTATTCTCTTTGAAGCAATTGTGAATGGAAGTTCATTCATGATTTGGCTCTCTGTTTGTCTGTTATTGGTGTATAAGAATGCTTGTGATTTTTGCACATTTATTTTGTATGCTGAGACTTTGCTGAAGTTTCTTATCAGCTTAAGGGGAATTTGGGCTGAGACAATGGTGTTTTCTAAATATACAATCATGTCATCTGCAAACAGGGACAATTTGACTTCTTCTTTTCCTAACTGAATACCCTTTATTTCTTTCTCTTGCCTGATTGCCCTAGCCAGAAATTCCAACACTATGTTGAATAAGAGTGGTGAGAGAGGGCATCCCTGTCTTGTGCCAGTTTTCAAAGGGAATTTTTCCAGTTTTTGCCCATTCAGTATGATATTGACTGTGGGTTTGTAATAAATAGCTCTTATTATTTTGAGATAAGTTCCACCAATACCAAATTTATTGAGAGTTTTTGGCATGAAGGGCTGTTGAATTTTGTCAAAGGCCTTTTCTGCATCTATTGAGATAATCATGTGGTTTTTGTCTTTGGTTCTGTTTATATGCTGCATTACGTTTATTGATTTGCGTATGTTGAACCAGCCTTGCATCCCAGGGATGAAGGCCACTTGATCATGGTGGATAAACTTTTTGATGTGCTGCTGAATCTGGTTTGCCAGTATTTTATTGAGGATTTTTGCATCGATGTTCATCAGGGATATTGGTCTAAAATTCTCTTTTTTTGTTGTGTCTCTGCCAGGCTTTGGTATCAGGATGATGTTGGCCTCATAAAATGAGTTAGGGAGGATTCCGTCTTTTTCTATTGATTGGAATAGTTTCAGAAGGAATGGTACCAGCTCCTCCTTGTACCTCTGGTAGAATTCAGCTGTGAATCCATCTGGTCCTGGACTTTTTTTGGTTGGTAGGCTATTAATTATTGCCTGAAATTCAGAGCCTGCTATTGGTCTATTCAGGAATTCAGCTTCTTCCTGGTTTAGTCTTGGGAGAGTGTAAGTGTCCAGGAAATTATCCATTTCTTCTAGATTTTCTAGTTTATTTGCGTAGAGGTGTTTATAGTATTCTCTGATGGTAGTTTGTATTTCTGTGGGGTCGGTGGTGATATCCCCTTTATCATTTTTTATTGCATCTATTTGATTCTTCTCTCTTTTCTTCTTTATTAGTCTTGCTAGCGGTCTATCAATTTTGTTGATCTTTTTAAAAAACCAACTCCTGGATTCATTGATTTTTTGGAGGGTTTTTTGTGTCTCTATCTCCTTCAGTTCTGCTCTGATCTTAGTTATTTCTTGCCTTCTGCTAGCTTTTGAATGTGTTTGCTCTTGTTTCTCTAGTTCTTTTAATTGTGATGTTAGGGTGTCAATTTTAGATCTTTCCAGCTTTCTCTTGTGGGCATTTAGTGCTATAAATTTCCCTCTACACACTGCTTTAAATGTGTCCCAGAGATTCTGGTATGTTGTATCTTTGTTCTCATTGGTTTCAAAGAACATCTTTATTTCTGCCTTCATTTCATTATGTACCCAGTAGTCATTCAGGAGCAGGTTATTCAGTTTCCATGTAGTTGAGCAGTTTTGATTGAGTTTCTTAGTCCTGAGTTCTAGTTTGATTGCACTGTGGTCTGAGAGACAGTTTGTTATAATTTCTGTTCTTGTACATTTGCTGAGGAGTGCTTTACTTACAATTATTGGTCAATTTTGGAATAAGTGTGATGTGGTGCTGAGTAGAATGTATATTCTGTTGATTTGGGGTGGACAGTTCTGTAGATGTCTATTAGGTCTGCTTGGTGCAGAGTTGAGTTCAATTCCTGGATATCCTTGTTAACTTTCTGTCTCGTTGATCTGTCTAATGTTGACAGTGGGGTGTTGAAGTCTCCCATTATTATTGTATGGGAGTCTAAGTCTCTTTGTAAGTCTCTAAGGATTTGCTTTATGAATCTGGGTACTTCTATATTGGGTGCATATATATTTAGGATAGTTAGCTCTTCCTGTTGAATTGATCCCTTTACCATTATGTAATGGCCTTCTTTGTCTCTTTTGATCTTTGATGGTTTAAAGTCTGTTTTATCAGAGACTAGTATTGCAACCTCTGCTTTTTTTTGTTCTCCATTTGCTTGGTAGATCATCCTCCATCCCTTTATTTTGAGCCTATGTATGTCTCTGCAGGTGAGATGGGTCTCCTGAATACAGCACATTGATGGGTCTTGACTCTTTATCCAGTTTGCCAGTCTGTGTCTTTTAATTGGAGCATTTAGTCCATTTACATTTAAGGTTAAGATTGTTATGTGTGAACTTGATCCTGCCATTATGATATTAACTGGTTATTTTGCTTGTTAGTTGATGCAATTTCTTCCTAGCCTCGATGGTCTTTACATTTTGGCATGTTTTTGCAATGGCTGGTACCGGTTGTTCCTTTCCATGTTTAGTGCTTCCTTCAGGGTCTCTTGTAAGGCAGGCCTGGTGGTGACAAAATCTCTAAGCATTTGCTTATCTGTAAAGGATTTTATTTCTCCTTCACTTATGAAACTTAGTTTGGCTGGATATGAAATTCTGGGTTTAAAATTCTTTTCTTTAAGAATGTTGAATATTGGCCCCCACTCTCTTCTGGCTTGTAGAGTTTCTGCCGAGAGATCTGCTGTTAGTCTGATGGACTTCCCTTTGTGGGTAACCCGACCTTTCTCTCTGGCTGCCCTCAAGATTTTTTCCTTCATTTCAACTTCGGTGAATCTGGCAATCATGTGTTTTGGAGTTGCTCTTCTTGAGGAGCATCTTTGTGGCGTTCTCTGTATTTCCTGAATTTGAATGTTGGCCTGCCCTACTAGGTTGGGGAAGTTCTCCTGGATGATATCCTGAAGAGTGTTTTCCAACGTGGTTCCATTTCCCCCCTCACTTTCAGACACCCCAATCAGACGTAGATTTGTTCTTTTTACATAATCCCATACTTCTTGCAGGCTTTGTTCATTTCTTTTTTTTCTTTTTTCTTTAGATTTCTCTTCTCACTTCATTACATTCATTTGATCCTCAATTGCTGATACTCTTTCTTCCAGTTGATCGAGTCGGTTACTGAAGCTTGTGCATTTGTCACGTATTTCTCATGTCATGGTTTTCATCTCTGTCAGTTCATTTATGGCCTTCTCTGCATTAATTATTCTAGTTATCAATTCTTCCACTCTTTTTTCAAGATTTTTAGTTTCTTTGTGCTGGGTACGTAATTCCTCCTTTAGCTCTGAGAAGTTTGAAGGACTGGAGGCTTCTTCTCTCATCTCGTCAAAGTCATTCTCCATCCAGCTTTGATCCGTTGCTGGCGATGAGCTGCGTTCCTTTGCAGGGGGAGATGCGCTCTTATTTTTTGAATTTCCAGCTTTTCTGCCCTGCTTTTTCCCCATCTTTGTGGTTTTATCTGCCTCTGGTCTTTGATGATGGTGACGTACTGATGGGGTTTTGGTGTGGGTGTCCTTCCTGTTTGTTAGTTTTCCTTCTAACAGTCAGGACCCTCAGCTGTAGGTCTGTTGGAGATTGCTTGAGGTCCACTCCAGACCCTGTTTGCCTGAGTATTAGCAGCAGAGGCTGCAGAAGATAGAATATTGCTGAACAGCGAGTGTACCTGTCTGATTCTTGCTTTGGAAGCTTCCTCTCAGGGCTGTACTCCACCATGTGAGGTGCGGGGTGTAGGTCTGCCCCTTGTGGGGGATGTCTCCCAGTTAGGCTACTCAGGGGTCAGGGACCCACTTGAGCAGGCAGTCTGTCCGTTCTCAGATCTCAACCTCCATGTTGGGAGATCCACTGCTCTCTTCAAAGCTGTCAGACAGAGTCGTTTGCATCTGCAGAGGTTTCAGCTGTTTTTGTTGTTGTTGTTGTTGCTGTTGTTTAGTTGTGCCCTGTTCCCAGAGGTGGAGTCTACAGAAACAAGCAGGACTCCTTGAGCTGCTGTGAGCTCCACCCAGTTTGAGCTTCCCAGCGGCTTTGTTTACCTACTTAAGCCTCAGCAATGCTGGGCGCCCCTCCCCCAACCTCGCTGCTGCCTTGCCGGTAGATCGCAGACTGCTGTGCTAGCAATGAGGGAGGCTCCGTGGGCGTGGGACCCTCCCGGCCAGGTGTGGGATATAATCTGCTGGTGTGCCCGTTTGCTAACATCCTTAGTAAAGCACAGTATTGGGGTGGGAGTAACCTGATTTTCCAGGTGTTGTGTGTCTCAGTTCCCCTGGCTAGGAAAAGGGATTCCCTTCCCCCTTGTGCTTCCCAGGTGAGGCCATGCCTCACCCTGTTTCAGCTCTGGCTGGACGGGCTGCAGCAGCTGACCAGCGCTGATTGTCCCGCACTCCCTAGTGAGATGAACCCAGTACCTCAGTTGAAAATGCAGAAATCACCTGTCTTCTCTGTCGCTCGCGCTGGGAGTTGGAGCCTGGAGCTGTTCCTATTTGGCCATCTTGCTCTGCCCCCCTGCATTGTTTCTATAGATATTCAATTAACTAAAAGTGTCGCTTATGGGATATGAAAGGATGGGCCGAATTAAAGGAATAGGTTGTGCTAGTTAACTGCAGCAGGAGCATGGCCTTAACACACAGATTGCTCATGCTATTGTTCGTGGCTTAAGAATGCCTTTAAGCAGTTTTCCACCCTGGGTGGGCCAGGTGTTCCTTGCCCTCATTCCTGTAAACCCACAACCTTCCAGCATGGACATTATGGCCATCATGAACATGTTATAGTGCTGCAGAGATTTTTTTATGGCCAGTTTTGGGGCCAATTTATGGCCAGATTTTGGGGGTCTTGTTCCCAATAGAAAGATTTCTATCTAATTGGTTTCCAGGGAACCCAAGCTAAGAAAGGAGCCACAACAACCGGGTTAAACAATGGGGATTTAGCCCCTCTGCTGCTTGTAATGTTATAGCGCTCTTACTGTGGTCACCAATATATTGCGTAAATGCTTTATTGCCATATTCCTAAACATCTTTTCTCTAGGACCACTCAAATTTGCCCTCAAATGGGAACGTATGTAAGGAGCATAATCACCCCCAAAGGAGCCTGTTCCATACATTGCATGTTTAACTCAGGGGCTCCCATGTTGCAATCTGCAGTTAAATCCATCTTGTCCTTCTAGAGGGACCTGAGAGCCTTGCTCAGGGTCACTGCTACACACCCAGGAGAGCTATAAGTGGGGCTTCACTTCCCCCAAAGCCATCTACTGACAACCTCACATCTGTGATAACTGTGTCCAGAATTGGGTCACAACTTGACCCACATCCACAGAGCTCTGTATAAAATGTCTGGTTCTGGACATCTTTGGTATGTGTCCAATGTGAGTTCCCTGAGGCTCTGCTCAACTTCTGTCCTAGATGGAGTTCACAAAACATTTTAGCACAGATTGTCAAAGTGGTAGTTGCCAGGGTAACATATTAATAAAAAGCAAATTGGATTTCCATGGTTGGTTACAGAAGGCATAGCAAAACCCAAACATAAACCCCATTGTCCTGTGAGGACTGAATACTCCAAAATGGGGGAGAGACAAGTGGCACTTCTGGGTACTAAACCCAGCCTGAATCTCTTCCTATGCAAAATCATGATCTCAAGTTGTGTATTCCACTGGCTGAGATCACCCTACCCACATTACTAATAGCCAAAGTATGTAAAAAGCAATTCAGTAGATTATAATAATTACAACTACCTATCAGTAAGCATTAATGATGTGACAAACTGAAAAGTCCTGTACATTTCATTATTTAACTTAAGGAGGACCATCAATCCTCTACAGAGAATCTCCCTTAAGGGGACAGAACAGGCACCTGATTACCTGGTATCATGCAAAGGATTTTAAAAATCAGACTTAAAAACTTTTCTAGAAAGGAGAACAGTTGATGCCTGATATTCCACCATTTATTCTTCATTCCTTTGGATTCAGTCATTATTTCTGGATAAGACACCAATAGCCACTTTGAGAATTAAAAGCATTTCTTGCTGTTCAAACCTAAGCAGGATTTTTTTTTCCCCAAGTAACTTATTTGACTTGAAAGAAAAACTAATTTGTTGAGAAAGAGGACATAGGCTGGGGAGCCTATGGAAGTAGATCTAGGAGGGAAAACTTGAGGCTCCTAGAAGGCCGAGGAGATCCAGGTGAAGAGCCTGTCAGGGATTTGGTATTTATTCCACAGCTTTTCCTACAGATAACCTCGCTCCTCTCCAATAAGTAAGCATTCATAGAGAAGGTTGATTAGCTGTAACATGGGAGACTTAAGGGTAAAAGTATTCTGTGCTAGTAGTTGCTAATAGATGGGCTTCTGGAGGGAGAATAAGCATTCTGTTCACTGATATTTGACTCCTGGAAGCAGTCATCACAAGTGTCTACCAGCCTTGAGCTTATCTTCTCCATTTTCACATGCATTTCTCATTTCCTTTTGGGTTCTTGCCTGTATTTTTGTTTTAGAGAAATGCTAGAAACAACAGAGATTGTTGATGGTCTTAGACCATAGCTTCAGGAAGAGTCTCAATTATAACTCCTTTGGAGGATGCACTGCCAAGAGAAATCTCAAACAAATGCCACTGCTTTCATGAACTAGCCATGTAGGAAGCCTTTTCTGGCTGTTTCCACTATCTTGGATGCCAACATCAAGACAGTAGGGAGAGTTCATCAGTCATGCCCAATTTGATCAGTCCATCTTCCACTTTATTGCTCTGATTGAGCAACCTCTGGAGTTGGAACAGAGCTCTCTGAGATGTGAACACCTCATCCCATTTGTTCCAGTCTTGGCAATGCAGGCATCCAATCCACTGTAAAACCTCTCTGCTTAATCCTTCCCCCAAAACACCAGCCTGAATCCTACAGGTCATTTCTGACACCCACTTACTGAGACATTCCACTGTCCCCCATAGTGGGTGTTCTACCTACAATGGGTATCCCCAAGGCATCCACTCCAGGTGTGTTCTTGGTGAACTCTGACTGGAGGGCATCACCAACCACCTTATGTGGAAAATTCATTTCAGAAGAGGCAAGGAACTCTGTATATAAGATTATGAAATATAACAATCCTATGCAAATAACTTTAGTAATTGTTTTTCTCAACAGTTTTTGAAGTGTTGTCCTAGAGACAGCACTGATCTGAGACATGAGAGAAGAAGAAATGAGCATTTATTGCGCATGTCCTAATTGAAAGACACTGGGTGAGATTCTTAATCCAAATTATTTTACTTAATCATCAGGATAACCCTGGGAGGTAGAAATTTGTTAACTGCATTTTACAAATGAGAAGGCAGAATGCCAGAGAAGCCAAATAACTTGCCCAAAGTAATGAAGAACTGGTAAGTGGGCTAAATCCAATAGTCAATATTTAGTAAGCAGCAAATATCATTAGATCACCAGGAGAAGCACAGCAGAATATTTGCAATCAAACAGTTTTATAGTAATGTCACTGGAGAAATTCAAACATTAATCAAGCATGTTCTTTACCCTAGAAAGGGGGTGGGAATGTTGGGTGGGAGTTGAAGTGAAACAGGGAAGACCTGGCTCATTACCTGCCATTGTCTCCCTTCCTGTGATAATGAGACAATATTTTCATGACAGGTTGAAAACAGTTCACATAGGAGTCACAGCCCTTACATTGTTTTTCACAACTAGGTTTAAGTTCCATGGAAATTGGAAAAATCAGAGCATGTGAGTCCCCCAAGAGAGATGAAATGCCAGTAGAGTATGTGACTCTTCCAGGTCAAGTGTTTCCTACACATAGCCCAGAGGAGGTGCTGCCACTTACAAACTGTGTACTCTCAGCTCTGAACCTTGCCTGCCTGAGATGCTCTCAACCAGTCTCTGCATTGCTTGAGGTGGGCAGCCTGCAAGGAATTCCACCCTCCTGCTTGCTAGCATATGCAGAAAGGTACTCTCTTTTCAAGTCAATTTCCCATTTCTGATCACGGTCCCTCTCAAAACACAAATAGGCAATGTATGACCAGCAAGTCTGCCCATGTTGCCCCAGATCCTTTGCAGCACAGCATAGTGGTGAAGAAAGTTATCTTTTTAAAGTCAAAAAGCTTATGTCTAAACCTCAGCTGACCTCCTACGGGCTATATGACTTTTAGCAAATTAGATATCATGTGTTTGTATCAGTTTTATCATCTATAAGGGGATGACAATAGTGCCTCCCTGTAATGAATTTTTTTTTTTCCTGCTGGTATCTATTCTAGCTTCTTCCACTAACGACCCCTCTTTTTCCTTTGGGAAGGTACTCCTCCTCCATTCAGTCTATGTGGCTCTTTCAGCTGCACTCACCCAGGTTTCATGGGTGGGCATATAATCCAAGCCTGGTTAATCAAAGACTGAGTCAGCTATGAGCACATGATTCAGTTTAAGCCAGTGAGAGTCTTCTACAGGATTTTTGTTAGAATATTGCAAAAGACACACTCTTTCCATCAGTTGTAAGCTTGGAGCTATTAGTAGCCATCTTAGGGAAAGCCAAATAGTGAATATAGGCAACAGAGAGAAAGCAAAACAGGGTTGGAAAAAAACAGATTCCTAAGAATACTGAATACAAGGATCTAATCATGCCTGAAGCGTCCCCTGTTTTTTTTCAAGTACATGAGCCGATGCATTCCCCATTTTGTTTAAATACATTTGAAGTGAGTTTCTGTTGCCTGCATCCTAAGGTGTGCTGACTAATGCATTATCTCTTAAAGTTATTGTGAGAAGTAAATGAGAAAATCTATGTGAAGCTCTAAGTACAGAGCATGGTATAAGGCAAGGGCTCAATACATATTTGAAAGCCAGCCAGTCCATTTCCACATCCTAGCGAGTGCAGAGCCCTCTGGAAGAGACTGGCTCCCATCTGCAGGCCATTTGTGCCATAAAACCCTCTGCCCTTGGTAAGTACCAAAACACCTATGCCATCCTTTTCTCCTTTGAATCTTTGCAACTTTCAGAATTTAGCTGGGTATTATTTCTCCAGGTGCCCTGACTACATGTCATGTTGATGATTTCATCTGACCTCTTTCCTCCCTGTCACAAGTCATGCCAAATCCAGGATATCTTGGAACATAAACTGTCGGCCAGTTATCTAGTTACAGGGTTCAGGAAGCATTGAGGATTTGTTTGTTTGTTTGTTTGTTTTGAGAGAGGGTCTCACTCTGTTGCTCAGGCTAGAGTGCAGTGGCACAAACAGTGCTCACTGCAGCCTCAACCTCCTGGGCTCAAGTGATCCTCCCATCTCAGCTTCCTGAGTAGCTGAGACTACAGGCACATGCCACTACACCTGGCTACTTAAAATAGAAAAGAAAAGAAAAGAAAAATGCTGTAGAGACAGAATCTTGCTATTTTGCTTGGGCTGGTCCAAACTCCTGGGCTCAAGTGATCCTCCCACCTCAGCCTCCCAAAGTGTTGAGATTATAGGTGTGAGCCACTACCACCCGGCAGTGTTGAAGGTTTTAATCTTCATCTTGATTAGCAAAACACTAACTCCTTCCTCTCCAATGCCCTGGAGAAACAACTTGCCTTCTCCCTACCTGCTCTGTCCTAGTCCAACAGGGCTTTTCCCCTTGTCTACCCACCTCTAATTTTATTGATGAGGTCTCATTTGATTAAAGAAAAAGCCCTAAGTAATAAATTAAATACCACAAATGAGGCAGAGGATCCAAGGAGGAAGAAGAGTGGACCTCCAGGTTCCTTGGCAAAGAGCACTGCGCTGACAGAGAGGGAAGTTGAATGGCAACTATTGGCCAGACCATACATCTGTTAAGTCAGCCATTTACTTCACACACATATATAAGGCCCAGCCCTAGCAGAAGGCAAGGGAGAAAAGATTCTTTCGAGTCTGGCTTCCCTATGATGCTCCACAAAAGTAACAGTGATAGTAATATGCTGAATTTGCTGTTCATTGAATGAAGCCTAGTCTGTCTGGCTAGGAAGGGGCAATGGGCCAAAACACAGGCAGTATTTTTCCCATCACTGTTCCAGGGAGAAGATCTATGTCCAGTCTCCCAAAATAAGCCACTTCTCTCCATTCATCTTGATGCACAGTTTAATATGACAGCCACAAAAATGGAAAGGAAGTTGGATTGGCTGAGGGTTTCTGATTATTAGTAGGGAGCTGGAATCACCTTCCAGGCAGGACAAGCTACAGAATTTGTGGGCCCTAGTGCAAAATGAAAATGTAAGCTCTCTTTTTAAAAGATCAAGAGTTTCAAGATGAAAACAAACAAACAAACAAACAAACAAAGCCAGAACATTAAAACCAAGTATGAGGCCCGTCTAAGAACGGGGCCCTGAACAACTGCATTGCTCACATGCCCACGAAGCCAGCCCTGCCCCAAAGCAAGACATTCAGTAAAGTAGGAAGCATAAAGGAGGCAGAGTAGTATGGATTTCCATCTCTGAAAGGCAGAATTCTAGCAATGTAATTTTATTCCTTCTAAGTACAAGGTCCAACATACTAACCTATTCTTTAAACCATCGCATTATACAAATCTTTAGGAAATTTGTGACTAATTTTGACTTAGCATGCAACCGATCTACGGGTAGCAGATATTCTTAAAGGCTGGCAGAGGTTGAAGTGTGTTTTACTCAGGATTGCCTTATTAAGAGCTCTTTATGTCCTTTTAAACCTATACTTTGAAGAATGGATTTGCCAAACAAAAGCAAATTACAACTCATCCCCTGCCTAAGTCTTTAGTATCTAAAAGATGGGGTTAGACTCAAACTTAGAATCATGGAAAAATATTAAATTGGAAATGGACATTGAACAATGGTCCTGCTCAGGGGTTCTAGCTGTGGTGTGGCAGAACCATCTGGAAAGCTTTTAGAAAAAGAAAGATTCTCTGAAACTTTCCCCAGAAACTTGTTTTCATTTAGAGTGGAGATGGGGAGTCTCTTTCTATGAAATTTATTGGTTGTAATTTAAAAAGCATTAAGAATAGTGTGAACTAAAGCATCACAAAAGACCAAGCAGAAAACAGTAATTAATCTTTGTAACTCCTATATGGCCCTGGGCTAATAGCAGGGAGTTAAAATGTTGTTGCTCAAGTCCCTCCAAGCTGGCACAGTCTTCTTATGCAAAGTGGCCCAGGCACTCAGGCAGGGCTGCAGGCATACAGCTGTGGGCTGCATATTCATTTATAAAGCAAGATTCTGTGTTCAGCTCTGGTCACGGCTCACATTCGCACCTGCTGTGGAGTCCCCTCCATTCCTTCCATCGTGGAGAGAGTGGTCCTGCTGTCTGCCCTTCCCCCTGCCCCGCACCTCCCAATTAACTAGGAGAAATCCTAGAAAGCCTGAGCAGGTTTTGGAAAGGAAGCCACTTTATGGAGCCTTGTGATTTCAGGAGATACTTTTTGGCTGAAGCAGTTCCCACTACATGGCTGGAGGGACTGAATCCAGAACACGTTCGAGTTCCGCAGACAGGAATCCAAGGATGTCAGTCCTCTGTGCCCGGGCCTGCAGGCCTTGCTGCAGTGTGTTCCACCAACCTCTTCCTTTCCCTTCCTACTGTTTTACTTGGTTTCCATCCCTATGTGTGGATGGTTGGTCTTCATAATCCTCAACCAGCGGGTAGTTGGTCTGTTACTGTCATTCCACGTGGGTGCTTCATTCAATTCTAGCAGGCACACTGGTTTGGACATCCTCTTTACAGAGCTGTCAACTCATTTTTCTAGGCTGTGGGCTGGAGGGACAGTTGTTTGGGAGTTGGTTTTCCTTTTTGCTGTTAAAAATATATCTTTATCACTGCCTGCTGTGGGTGGTAAGAGGATTCCTCTACTTTAGCAGAATGCTAAAATCAATTTCTTTTTGTTTTTCTTTCTGAGATGGAGTCTCATTCTGTCACCCAGGCTGGAGTGCGTTGGCGCGATCTCAGCTCACTGCAAGCTCCGCCTCCCGGGTTCACATCATTCTCCTGCCTCAGCCTCCCGAGTAGCTGGGACTACAGGCGCCCGCCACCTCGCCCGGCTAGTTTTTTGTATTTTTAGTAGAGACGGGGTTTCACCGTGTTAGCCAGGATGGTCTCGATCTCCTGACCTCGTGATCCGCCCGCCTCGGCCTCCCAAAGTGCTGGGATTACAGACGTGAGCCACCGCGCCCGGCCTAAAATCAATTTCTAAGAGCATCTTAAGGAGATAACGTTTTAACATCTGTTAATAAAGAGTGGCTTCAAACAAAGTGGACTGTATTAGCCTTCCAAGGGTGAAAATGGCAACGGGCCTGCCTCCAAAATGCTGTACTGTGCTCTGCTGGTCTCTCCTTGGAACCCAGCAAACTACCATCTTGAGGATATCAAAGAAAATTTTTTCCACTTCCAAAGCATGCCAGAATCTAGAGGTCCTGCCACACAAAATAAATCCTCTTCCAAGTGACTGAAAATGCTGTTTTCCCTCAATTGTGGGAAAGCATAAATAAATGGGACCAGCACAGGGGGAATTTGATACATTAAACACACGGGGAGCTGCAGTAGCAGCCACAGGTCTGGCCAAAAAGCAGAAATCAAAACAAACGCACATTTACATTGAGCACACATGGGAGGCACATTTTGATTTGTCTCTAAGAGGTTTATACAAGTCACTGTGTCTTAAAGATACTTGAAAGCACGTCTAAGTTCTCTCCACGCTGGCACAGCTGATAAAGCATGCAATGGCACTTGATAATTCCATATATTGTTGAATACATTCTTAAAGTTTCTTTTATGAAAAACTTATAATTCAGTACTGCTCTAGGAGTGGTCTGTGGACAGATATATATATATATATCTCCAAGAAGTATTTATTCCTGGTTCATGGTAAGTACAGAAAGTCAGAGTAAGCATTTAAAAACTTCATAGCAATTTTCTATGATCACAACATTTTTACTATATTTTACAAATATATTAGTCTGAAATAAATTGAAAATCAAAAAACTGGCTTTTCAGCACATATGGTTTGAGAAATGCTCATATAATGAACACCTGTATTTGCACCAACTAAATTTAATTGTTGTTAACAAACTGGCAGAAATATAGAATCCTTCATACAGAAATACTGTATGGAGAGGACATAAAATTAGGCAATTAAAGATATGAAAGTTTTAATTATAATTGAAAAAATTAAAAGGCTCAAAATCAAAACGTTTTCATTTTGTATTATTTCTTTAACTGGCTTCGCCTTCTTAATTGGCTGAAAAATATTGTGACTAGAAAGTAATGAATCCACTTTTCATATTTACATTTCCCATTACATGGATATTCCAAAAAGTTTGCATTTATACTACGCTTATGATGACACATGGGAGGCAAATATCATCATCATTCCCATGATACTCTTTTCTAACTCGATTCTATGTTCTTTGATATTTTTTATGCAAGTCAGTTCTTTAAAGACATCCTCATTATACTAGGGGTGCCTGGTATAAAATTTATTATATGACAGGCAAAGCTGTAACTTTCCTTAAAGCCTCCCCATCTTCACATTTTTACCATGAAAATATTTAAGGTCGTTTTATGTGTTTTTAAAAAGCTTTTAAATGTATAAAGAAAGGAACAAGATGGAATTTCCCCTTCTCTTTTAAGAATTTAACTCAGATTCATGAAGCAGAAGGTAGCATAATTTTTCTTTGTGGACATTTTTCAATCCATAGGAAGAATTTACCTACAGCAACTTCATTTGGCTGTTTTCTGAGATAGGGTCTTGCTCTGTCATGCAAGCAGGAGTGCAGCGGCATAAACATAGCTCACTGCAGCCTTGGCCTTCTGGGCACAAGTGATCCTCCCACCTCAGCCTCCACAGTAGCTGGGCCTATTGGCATGTACCACACACGTGGCTATTTTTTTTTTTTTTAATAGAGATGAGGTCTCCCTATATTGCCCAGGCTGGTCTTGAACTCCTGGGCTAAAGCAATCCTCCTGCCTTAGCCTCCCAAAGTGCCAAGATTACGAGCACGAGCCACCACTCCAAGCCTGGCTGTTATTAATATCAGTCTATGATTCTGTTAAAGAGGGGAAAAAATAAGGAAATGTCACCCACCTACGTCCCCAAACTTATAAAACTGGAAAATTTTATCCATAGCGACTTTGAATCAAATTGTATCAGCAGTTTGGACAAAAAGCCAATTGTGCCTGGGTGAAAATTTTGTCTGAACATAAATTGTTTTCTAGATGTTTTGCTAAGGTCTTTTAATGTCTAATTCCCACAGCCTCTCTCTGAGGAATTAAGCAGCAGTGAAGACAGTGAGTTCAGAGTCATTTGTTTTCTCTGGCCTGGAAAAAAAGGGCCACACACACCCAATTATTGAGCTACTCTTTTTTCTCTCCTGTAACTCATCCAAACATCCTATTATGAAGTTGAAACATTTCGGTTACTGTAATTTTTTCCTAAAGATTCTGGTTCCCACACTGAAATTCTGCCTCCTAAATCAGATTCAGACTCCAGTTCCCAAAATCTGTTCCAAACACATTCATGGCCTAACCCTTGAGAAAGGGAACTTCAAACTCCACTTGCCTCCTTTCAGAGTGAGTCAAAGTATTTTAAAAAGCAACAAAAATGTGAAATCCCTTGATGAAGTGTTTTTGAAGTGTCCTGGCCATGTCTCTAGGAATGGTCAAATATTATCTAACTCTGTTCACTTTTTAAAGTGAAAAACAACTAAACAGCACAAATACAGGCAGGTGGCTCCTTTCAAAAGAAAAGCCAAGCTCATTATACGCACACAAAGGGAGTTTGTATGAGATCCTGTGGTAGTGGTGGGCAGAGAGAAATAAAAGTGGGAGAAATTCAGCAACCAGGGCTAGGATGGAGGTGACCTTCTGGGTGACAGGGAGTCAATACCATTTAGGGTAATGAGAACTCTCGGGGAATAGGGTCATTAGGCACAAAATATATGACTATCAGAATTGGCTACTAACCTTCTCCACCCATATGGAGAGCCCAGTTTTCAATACTCTGGTGAATCAGAGACTTAAAAGAATAAAATAGAAAGCAACCAAATAAGGTACAGAAATCTGACCCCGACCTTCAGGACAGTGTTCTGAGTTCAACTTTATTAACCAGGAGGTGGGTCCCTGAGACTGGAGTTTACAGTTCTGACATTTGGGCACAGGAAATGGGCTTTCTCCTTCTGATACAGAATTATGAACACAATGAGGATCCCTGATGGGCAAAGATACGCCCTTGCAGTGAAAGGAAAATCCTGTATTTCACAGATGAGGACTCCTAGACACAGAGAAATTTACCCGAGGTCTATGGACAAGATCTAAATGCATGTTTGTAAAACGACAAAGTCCAACGTCTTTACTTCTCAGCCAGATGACCTGTAAGTTATCCAAAAGGCTGTTTGAGGAGAAGAAAGGAAGCTGACTTACCTGGAGTGGGACTGTAGGAGAATCATGGCCTCTGGTGATGACTGGAATATTTAATACATCGACTAAACATCAGATTATCAAAATTAGGTTAAATGCACTTCAATACATTTGAATTCACAAAATTACTAAGTATGTAAGCCAGGATAAATTCTGAGCTAATTTAACAGTATATACCAGGATTTATATAGCCAAGGGAGTGAAGTTCCCTTGGAAACAGTCATCTAAGGAGACTCTATTTATTGCACTATTGTCTTGTGGGAGGTCTACATTTGGAATTAACTTCCAAGTATTAATGCATTCTTTGGAGTATTCTTGGTAACAAAAATCACGTTCAGGCAAACTTGATTTCTAAAAACTCCAAAGTAACCTGGAGTCAAGTCTAAGAAGTCATGAGTCCTCAGCTATCATCATCATAGGGTATAGCTATAAAGCAGTGGAACATAGCACTTTGGGCCACACGCTCCTTTTCAGAAGGTGATTAAACCTCTGGAACCTAGAGATAGGGAGGGAGGGGGAATGAGAGGAAGGAATATTTTGCATTTGCAAGGCTTGTTTCAACATCGTGGGTACTTTTAACAGGATTTTTTTTAGATGGAATCTCACTCTTTGCCCAGGCTAGAGTGCAATTATTGTGATCTCGGCTCACTGCAATCTCTGCCTCCTGGGTTCAAGCAATTCTCCTGCCTCAGCCTCCCGAGGAGCTGGGATTACAGGCATGCACCACCATGCCCGGCTAATTTTTATATTTTTAGTGGAGACGGGATTTCACCATGTTGGCCAGGCTGGTCTTGAATCCCTGACCTCATGTGATCCGCCGGCCTTAGCCTCCCAGAGTGCTGGATTACAGGTATGAGCCACTGTGCTCAGCCACTTTTAACAATTTTGTTAAAAACGGGTTTCTAGAGAGCTCTCTAGAGTCCCCCTGGAGTGTGGTAAACACATGGAGACCCATATGAAGGGTAGGGATAGTCCATCCTCCAACCTCTCCCTCTTTAGCACCACCTTTCTCCATTTAGAATTCAATTTCAAGGAGGGCAAGGGATTTTGTTTTATTCATGACTGTTCCTAGACCAGAGCCTGACACTTACTAAATATTTCTGTGTCATTAGTATGTATATAATGCACCGAATAAGTAATACATGAATAATTTAATATTGAGTCACAGGTAAGATTCCAATTATCAAAAGAATTTTTGTTTTAGAAACAATGTTTAAGAACCACTGGCATGGCTAATTCAGGGGAAATATTCCTGGGGGCATAATGTGTGGAGGGCTAGGTTTTAAGATTTAGCAAAATCTCAGAATAAGTAAGAGAGTGTCAATTCCGTTTAGCATGAGTCCAGGGAGCATCTCAGTGCATGGCATGGTAAACACACAGTGTGATAGATAACACAACGGCAGTCTCTGAAAGGGGAACCTGGATCAAAAAGCCCAGCATCACGTCAGCCTTTGCTGATAAATGAGGTTGTCAAAGCGGTCATACACTTGAGTCTTTATAAAAGAAAAGAAATAACAAGAATAAAACCTGTTCTAGAATGTTACTCTTTTGTATGTACCTATGGGTGGCCTAAGAAACAATGATTGATGACTGGTCCTGGATTCACTGACTAAAATAAAGTGCTTTGGTTGCTGGTTGAAAATGAGGAATGTCAATGCAAAATAAGAAAATACAGAATCCATATGCAATTCTACTGCAGAAACATCTTTCAACTTTGCCGAAAATGGCCAAAAAAAGAATTATTTCTTAGAAAACAAAGATAGGCATAGAGTTTATGCGTACAGATTTGCTTTTAAAAAAAGACACACTTCAGCTAGCAAGAGCAATACAAAGGGGTTATATAAATTTATTTTTCATGTAACAATTGATTCAGTTAGAAAAAATTCCCATTTTCAATGTTAATTCCATCTCTCATTTTTGGAAAAAAATCACTAAAAGGACAAAAACCCACAGAAAAATACAATCTGTATCTGTTCTATATTTACAGATAACCAGTCATTATTAAGGCGCAGATTAAAAGTTAACATTTATTCAAATCATCAAAATATTTTGTGCATCATATAACAACTCTGTATACTGTAGTGTCATATTCCCTTCATTGCATCAAGAGAAAGTGAGAGAAATAATTTCCAGTGTTTTTATTTATTTTTAGCCACCCTACTTAATCTAATTTAAGTGGGACAGTTTCCCCTTTGGCATATCAAAGCACTGTTCATAAATCAACTTAATACTGCGTATTCATTCCGTCTTCCTCCTGTTGCAAATGCATGGTAGAGAGCTGGGAAAAGAGCTCCAAATGATTATTATCTGGGAAGGTCTTATTAAAAACAACATTTAGAGTACTGAGTTGTTGAACAGGACACAAATCTGGTATTGTTAACCTGTGTTAAATGTTTAGCATGATGCATTAATACAATCAAATAAGATGGATGATCATCACATGATCCACAAGACCGTTTGTACACATATGCACAGGATGAGTAAAGGGAGTGATTCAGTTCAACATCCTTAAGCAGATAAGGCTTAGTTTAATTTAAAAAGGGCAGTCCCTCAATGCCAGTTATAATTGATAATTTTATGACAGGCCTATTATCTATGCCTTCAAGGTAACAAATACCATATTTTAAAGTGAAAAATTTTCTGTGTGCAAAATGCCTCTTCAATTCTTGTTCTTACTGTAATGGTCAGACTCAGCCATGGAAAAGTGTCAGGCAAGTATTTCTCATCCCATATTTATATAAAAGTACCCAACTCTTGTATATGCTTATCTAATGCCTTCTGCTGAGAGCATGTGAGAGTGGCTTATGTCCATGTAGAAAATCTTGACTACTGGACATAAATAACTCTTTACAGTACAGGTAACTGACAACATTTCCTATGGGAAAGTTTTCTAACAAATTAATATACTTGGAAATAATATTGCTTTGAAGAAACAAAGGCACTTTAGTGATTTTCTTCATGGATTAAAAACACTTCATAAATCTATAAGATTTCTGAAAAGACCCAGGAAACAATGTTGTCTGATTTCTTGGACTTTCACAGTATAAGATTGTAATAATGACTCTAGCCACTTAAAAAATATCTTTTGTTTTTCCTTCAGAACTTAGCTGTCTTTATGAACTGTCACCCTGGAGGCTTCAAGTAAGCCTGTTCATTCTCAACAAACATAAGTCTACTTCAAGCAGACAGATAGGGTTTTAGGAAAGTCCTGTGGCCATACGGAACATAGCTAATGTGTACATGATAAGGATTGTAATCTATTTCTCCCCATAATGGCAACAGTGCTGTCTTGTCAGATGATTATTTGTCTTTTTAAATAAAGTGACAATCTAGGGCTCCAGTTATTGAATGTTGTCCATTCTCTACCATAAATCTCTAGTAAATATCAATTTCATCAATTATGTACTGTATTGCTTATAATATCTAAAAATAAAAGTTTGATATAAATAAATGTCCTTTAGTGGCAATATACTAAAAAACAGCCCTTTGCTTCCAGACAACCATTAAAATCATTTTAGCATTACAGGCAGCAGCTAAGTATGACGACTGCAAAGGGTTAATACTGCAAAGTCCATTTGGTCTTTCTTTGCACCTATTACTGTGAACTAGGTCCATTGCTAGGTGTTTCTAGGATGCTAACATACATGAAACAGAATTGGTCCAGAAGCAAGCAGAGTCACTTAAGTTTCCCAAAGTCACAGAATATTCTGCACAGAAACTAAGATCCAGTACCATTTCAAATAAGTTTGATGCAGTCAGAAAAATGTAACTAACTCTGATCTGTACCAACATGTAGGTGACATGAAAATGAGAGAGATGGAGACAGGAAGAATTTCCACAGGACAAGAAATTAGAACGTGTAAAGTGCTGAAAGACCGCAATAATTATTTTAAAGCAGTACCAGAAAATTCCACTTTGATTATTTTCTAAAAATCCCCAAATACCAAAACAAAACAAGCAAACAAAATAACTCCTAAGTTTTCTGGCATCCCAGATGTCAATTCATCCTTCATTTTAAGTAAAAAAAAAAAAAAAAAAAAAATCAGTGCATATGTTATATAGGTAAATAAAAACAGGAAATAAAGCCCTATCCTCATATTGCAAATTCTGTCCAACTGCCATTTTTAAAAAGTAATCCACATTTGGTGTTCTGTATGACATACAAGAACATCTCTCTTTTGTTCCTTTTTGCCATAAAGTACAGGTGCGAATAAGATGCTTTGGTCCTGATACCAGACACCCAGAGTGCTGAGGACGGTGTGCTGTGAAGGCTGTTCACACATCTCCTGTGTCCACTTTACAGTTAGTCAGCGGGCATGTGCCGAGAGGGCGCTGCTACCAGCGGCCACTGACACTAGCAATGTCTGAGTGATACTGACGGGGTAGCCTTCCACTCGCTCCACCTTCCAGGAAAGAGGTGCGTGCATTTGGCGATTCAAAAAGCTTTCTTCGGTTTTTATTTAGTTCTAGAGAGAGAAAGAGAGAATTGTTAGGAGCTCAAGAGAAGTTCTATGTATACTACAGGACATAGCACTAGAGCTCAGAAAATGGTGACGTGGTAGGTTTTTTGAGGAAAGTCAAGTCTGGCAGCAAAAGGAAAACTTTAGTTGATGATCAAGGCATTTCTGAAATACTAGAAAGTATGGTATAAAAGATAGCATATCGATAGTCTAGAGAACAAAGGATAGCAAATAGTTTTTGTTGCAATTCGTAAACTCCTGCCAGCAAAGTTTCTATTATAGTCTGTAAACTATATTGGAGGATGTACCATTCTCAGGACTCTCTAACCAAATTAAGCAGTTTGACCTACTCCAAAGGTCATTTCAGAGGCAAGGAGAACAATCAAAGCTCGTGAAAGGACGTACGACCGATGGCACAGAAAATTATTACAGCTACTGAACTCATTCATGTCAAACACAGCAATCATTTAGTTATTAAAGTCAGATATGAAAAGAAGACCCCACACCTAAGCACAGGGATACTGGAGGAGCACCCTGAAGTACAGCTGACCCTTGAATAATGCAGAGGTTGAGGTGCAAACCCTCCTGCTCCCATGTAGTCAAAAATCCCTGTATAACTTTTGACTCCCTGAAAACTTTACTAATAGCCTACTGTTGACCAGCAGCCTTACCAGTAAGTTGATGAACACATGTTCTGTATATGTATTTTATATTGCATGTTTACAATAAACTAAGCCAGAGAAAACACTAAGAGATTCATTAGGAAGAGAAAATATATTTACGTATTCATTAAGTGCAAGTGAATGATCACAAAGTCTTCATCCCTGTTGCCTTCACGGTGAGTAGGTTGAGGAGGAGGAGGAGAAGGGGTTGCTCGTGCTGTTTCAGGCGCAGTAGAGGTTCAAGAGGTAGGGGTGGTGGAAGGAGAGGCAGGCATATTTGCTGTAACTTTACAAAAATACATCATAATTTCTGTCTGCCATTTTTGCTTTTTTCATTTCTTTAAAAATGTTTCTATACGGTACTAGTCGTTCTTCCACTGTTTTATCATAGAAGAATCCATGTCATTAAAAAAAATCAGAAGCAGTCTTGAATAATCGGAACTCTTCTGCCAGACTGTCTAACGTCCGTTGCTTTCTGGCACTGCTTGCTCTGTCTTCCTCATCGTCTGGCACTGGTTCAGAAACACTCATCGCCATCAAGTCATCTCTGTTAATTCCTCTGGTGTGGTATCTATTAGCTCTTGAATTTCTCCAAGATCTGATCTTGAAATTCCTCACTCATCCTTTACCTTTATTTTATTATTATTTTTTGCCATATCCACAATTTCTTTCATGATTTTCTTGACTGGCTCTATGGTAAATCCTGTGAAGTCATGCATAACATCTGGACATAGTTTTTTTCCAGCAGAGATTCATTGTTTCGGACCTGATGGCTTCATAGCTTTTTCTGTAACAACAATGACATCTCCAATGGTGTAATCCTTCCGGCTTTTCATAATGTTTTCTCTATCCGGGTTCTCTTCTATAACCTTGACAATCCTTTCCATAAAGTACCATGTGTAACAATCCTTAAAGGTCCTTATAACCACCTGATCTAGAAACTGAATTAGAGACTTTGTGTTTGGAGACAAGTTAACTAGTTTGATGACTCTGATGTTAAACGAAGGGGGTTTCCAGTGGCCAGGGCCATTATCCAACATTAAAAGAACTTTAAAAGTCAGTCCTTTACTGGCAAGTTACTTCCTGACTTCAGGGAAAAAGTATCAATGGAACCAGTCTAGAAAAAGCATTCTTGTTATCCATGCCTTCTTGTGCTACAACCAAAAGACTGGTGGCTGGTGTTTATCTTTTCCCTCCAAGGCTCAAGGGTGGGCAGCTTTATAGATAAGGGCAGTCCTGATCATAAACGTGACTGCATTCGCACAAAACAGCAGTCAGCCTATCCCTTCCTGTCTGAAATTTGGGTGTTCATTTCTCTTTCTTACTAATAAAAGTCCTTTGTGGCATTTTTATTTTTTCCAGAATAGGACACTTTCATCTGCATTAAAAACCTGTTCAGGTGTACAATCTTTCTCCTCAATTATTTTCTTAACCGTGTCTGGGAACTCATCTGCTATCTCGTGGTTGACAAAAGCTCCTTCTTCTGTTATCTTCACATGTGTTAAGCCAAACCTCTTTCTACAATTAACATACCATCTTTTGCTGTCATTAATTTCTCTAGCTTTAGATGCTTCACCTTCCTTTTGCTTTAAGTTGTCATATAGACTTTGCTTTTTCTTGAATCATGGAGTCAATAAGTATGCTTTTTTATAACAATCATGCACCCACTCTAAAAGCTGCATTTTCAATGCAGGATAAAAAAGGTATTTTGCAAAAAGTGTAAGGCTTTTGCATCTGCTGGTGTAGCTGCAGCAACGTCTTCTCAGATTTCCTTTTGTTTTCCTTTTTTTTTTTTTTTTTTTTTTACAATAGTCGTTATGCTGGATTCACTTATCTTGACATGGTGGGTAAATGCAGCTACACACCTCAATCTGTGGTACATATCAAGCAATTCAACTTTTTCTCATGATGTCATGACTCTTCTTTGCTTTTGAGAGCACTAGTGGCACTTTATGTGGGTTCTATGGTGTTATTCATGGTCTATGGTACTGTACTAAACACAATGAAAAATACCCAAGAATTGTGAGAGATCACTTGTAACTGTGATATACAACTTACTGGAGAGATTAACTGCTCATGTGGAGACTAGTGCTGTACAGTGCTTTAAATAGACACTTGTAACAATTGAGCTCACCGCAGTAGCAACAGAAGGTGGCTGTGAAATTATTACAGTAGTACTGTATATAACACAGTTAATTTTATGCAGTTATGATTTAAAATGTCTTTATGTTTGTTTACATTTCTCTCTGCTGCCAATGGTGCCACATATGGTCTGTGAGGTTTTGATAAATTTTAACATGTTAGAATAGATGTGTATATTGTATGGTAGTAAATGAGAAAATAGACTAGTATCTGTATATATTTCACACATATGCATTCTTGACATATCTAACTTTTTCTTAATGTTTTTCAATATTTCCAGGCTATGCAGTTTGGAAGTTTTTTCAAGTTGTCACAAATCTCCAAAAATATTTCCAATACATCTATTGAAAAAACCCTGTGTATAAGTAAACCTGTGCAGTTCAAATCCATGTTGTTCAAGAGTCAACTGTATTAAGCCACAGCTCCCATGGCTCTGCCAACTCATGAAGCCTACACTTCTTGAGTCAGAAATAGTTTTAGAAAGAGGCATATGAGTAGGTTTCTTTGAATAAAAAATTAAATCTAGTAAAACAATCGTATCAGCTTAGAAAATTAATGTTCACAAACAACAAATACTTGAATCTAAAATTTCAGGGCAAACCTGAGTTGCCCTATTAGAATTGTAAAGAAATCAGAGTATTCTGAAAACACTGTTTAGTTTGTCTTTTGCTAACTAAAAGTTATTAACTGGAAAGGTAAACTGTTAATTGAAACAGACTACCTTGTTTTATGAGTATGCATCAACTTCCACCCCCACCTCAAAATCACTGATGTAACTCGTTCTGACAAACTCATGCAAGTACACAGAATCATCAGACTATGCAAATTAGGGTTTTGATACCAACAAATGCAAATACCCTCAAATTTATTCAGTTTAAAATACATTAGAGGGATTATGTAATTGACTTACTTCAAGCTGTCTCTTTGAGGGGCTAGTGCAGGTGGTTCACCTTGTATTTGCAAGGTACTCAGTACTTTTCAAGCCACACACACACAATCCCCTTTTGAATTCTGAAGTTACAATGTAAGATATGGCCATCTACAGTAATGCTGAAGACACAGACTCAGGTTGTAACAGACTGCATGGCGTTAAGGATGACCATATGACCAGACATGCTCCTGTGGCCAAGTTCTGGAAGATGACCAACACCCTTAACATTTTACCCCACTGCCTTCCAAAATGTAAACGCATGCCCTATATGGTCAAAACAACAGTGGAGACATCTCTCTTTTCTTCATATATAGGTCTTAGGACAGAAGGAAAATAACAATGATTCATTAGGCTTATTGTATGACAAGCACTTTACATTTATTTTGCCCTGTTCAAGTCTTCTTTAAGGCATAGATAATATTACCATTCTCCATTTTATAGGTGAGAAAACTGATTTAAAAAATAGACTAAGTCACTTGCCCACACAGGTACTAAGTGACAGAGGTGAAACCTCACATGCCTGATGGAAAGGTCAATGCCCTGAGCACTGGCCGTCAGTGACCCACCGGACAGAGAAGACCAACCAAGGCATCAGGAATACAAATCTGAGAAATCGGTATTTCCAACTATACCAAATAACAGAGCTTTATTTGCTATTTTAACGTACCAAATTTAATTTTTAAAAGAAAAACCCAGCTTCACTCTGAAGAAGCAAGGAAGGTAACTTTACAAGCAAAAGACACATGCTGGCATGCATACAGATGGCTGTTGTTTCAAGTTCCTCCAGAAATACAGTGGCAATGACATTCCTATTAAAAGTTGAATACATGTATCTTGTTAAAACACACACACACACACACACACACACACACACAGACAGACACAGTACTTCAAAATTCAGAAATCAAGACAGAATTGAATATATTTAAAGGCAAACTTAATAGAAGCGTTAAGAATAAATGAATCCCCTTAAGTACACAGCCTGGAAAAGTTTTATCATCTTCAAGCTAGGGACTATCTTCGGCCTCCATGTTTTCACGGGGGAATAATGTACAGTACGGGAGGATATTCCCATTTTACAGCAAAGAAAAAAGAAGGAATGAGGCCAAACAACATTCTCCTTTAGCACATACAACACATATAACTGAGCACATGACAACAACCGGGCCATGAAGACAAAGTTTTTCAAAATAAATATTAAAAACTTTATTCTGAAAAGACACATCAGCTAGATCTTTGAAACGGTAAAATGATCACAAGGGAATCCAATCCTAACTGATACAGTTTCTAAGACAGTATGTGTGTAAATATATATATATATTTTTGTTTGTTTGTTTGTTTTTGGGAGACGGAGTCTCGCTCAGTCGTCCAGGCTGGAGTGCAGTGGCGCGATCTCGTCTCACTGCAAGCTGCACCTCCCAGGTTCACGCCACTCTCCTGCCTCAGCCTCCCAAGCAGCTGGGACCACATGCACCTGCCACCACGCCCGGCTTTTCTTTTTTTGTGTGTGTATTTTTAGTAGAGACAGGGTTTCACTGTGTCAGCCAGGCTGGTCTCATATTTATGTTTTTAAATGTGATGCACAGAGATAAATCTTCCAGACAGGTTATCAAGGTCAAGTCCTACTGAAGAGACTTTAGAATTGTTGTTGCTGTTGTTTTTTAAATGATAAGGCAAACTCCTCTAATACTTTTCAGTAAGCCTAAGGGATGGTTTGGGAAAATACCAACCTTTTTCTTTGAAATTCCAAGGTTCACACAATCCTGGCAGCTCTCAGGATCTTGTTGCGGATCTGAACAGAGTCACAAACTAAAAGAATAGGTCGGGAAATGTTAGATCTACCTGAGGCCGTAGTGGGAAGCCTGTCGACAGGATGCTAAGCGTCCTTTCACTGAGTCCCTGTACATTTAACCAATCATGACCATATTCTGAGAGAAATCTGTCAATTTTCCAAAAAAAAAAAGTGGATTTGGGGAAAAAGAGATCAAATTTATACTTTGATCCATCTCCATTAGAGATAAATTTCATCTACTGCTATAACATTAAATGTATTTTGGCCTGAGATTAAAAAGAAAACAAAACCTTATACTGAAAGAATCACTCCGATTATAAGTTTAAAATCTACAAAATTAAAAAGGAATTTTAAGCAAACTCTGGATCTAACCAATCTGGAACCATAAGACAAATGTGAGTCCAGACTGCCCAGCTATACTGCATCTACAGGGAGACAGAACGTTCTGGGACTATAAATGGATGTCTTTGTTATCAGATAAGCTGAATTGGAGAAAGAAGCTTTGCTTTTTGATGAAGAATTTTCTCAATAAAAATGTATTGCTTTCAGAGAAAATAATTTACCAGGTTCAAACAAATGCACTGAACAAAGTAAGACAAAATTATTCTTAAAATAATCAAGTCCTTTATGCTGTGCAGAGCAGCCATAAAGCATTTTAGTCGGTCTCAAACTCCCTTTAAAAGCAAGAGGACCTGGTGAACCCCACTGAGAGAGGAAGTCTGCAAAAGTACTATATAACCTCAATAGAATGACAAAGAAGATAATGATTAGAAAAAATATTATTTTTTTAAAATAGAGAACTTGAAACCTTTCTGATTCCCATCTTACCTCCCCCAAAAGATACTGATATATTCCAGAGTAAAGATATTGATGATCTATCTACAACCCGTGAATGTATTTACAGCTATCTGCTTGTTGCTAAAAGCATTACAGAATTCGGAATTTGGTTGGGACACCAAAAAATGAACTTAGTTTTCACTATATCCTCACTGCCATTCCATGAACCTCTAGTGCAAGACTATGGAGCTCTGGACTATGCCCTTCACTGATATAAAATTGCTGACCTGCAGGCATATTTCAACAGTATAGGTATGGTGAATGCACAAGCTAATCACATTTCAAATATAAATTTCATTTGCAAATTAATGAAAGAATATGAAAACTGTTAAAGTTAGCTTGAGTCTAGGGATAGCCCCCTGAGGCTGAGCTTTACAGAAAACAAATTTAAAAGGTTACTCTATTATCATAGATGGTAAAAAGAACAAGTAATAAAACTACCGTTTTGTCCATTTTCACTAAGCCTGATGATATCACATGAAAGGATAGATCTCAGAAATGTAAGGTGACCTTTGTACAATCACAAATTCCAATCTACCTTCATGGTTAATAAACCAAAACCAAAGGTTTGGAAACTCACTCAAAGACTCATGACTTAGCATAGGTAAAGCCCAGATCTCCTATTTGAATCCAGTGTTCTTTCCACTATACCAAGAAGATCTTATGAGCAGGAATTATTGTCTTCCCTGTTGAGTTCCGTTAATAGAGCCTCTTGGATACATACAGTATATCCGAGAAGAAAGTTTAGAAGTTCTGGTAAAACTGATGAGTGTAGAACCCTATCCACAGAAGAACCTAATACGCTGCCACCAGGAAGCTCAATGGCTGGAGCCACTCCTATTTCAAGGCTGCTTTGCCTATATCTGCTTCAGATAAAGATTTCCTATGGGAAGATGGGTGGGGCATTCAAAATGCTGCTAAAATAAAATGGAAAATCACTGAGGTTTTAAATTTTATCTGCTGATCTGATTAGTGAATGCTGTCTGGAATGGACTTTCATCAGTTGGATGCAACTGCTGGCTTCACTGAGGCATAGCCTGCAAATTCAGTGTTGTGAAAAAGCATTCATTTTTCCACAGCACATGACACTTGGCTTCTGCCCCTGGTGTGTCTGTCTGTCTGAGACTGGGATACATAAAAATTTGACATTCAAGAACTTTATTGGCAAGTCTTCAAAAACTAATCCCATTCCCTCCTTCGAATATCTGCATATTTCTCTGAACACTTTTTTGAGGTTCATTACTATGTATTTGCCAACTCCTGACTCATCATCTGGCTGCATTCCTTTCAAATGAGTGGCACCCAATAAATATGTATAGAGCATTTTTTAATTGTATATGCAATAGATGTACAAAGAAAGTGGCCTAGGGAGACAGACATTATTTTCATTCATTCTGTGACTATCTTCAGGATACTATGTCCTCTGACTCATAAATTCTATTAAAACAGTGGGAAAACTAAGAAGAATTAAGACAAGTAACACTGCCAGATTCCACGCTATTGCAATCAGCATTCTTCTCTTCTCAGTGCAATGATCTCAGTCGGTGTGCAAGGACACACACATTTGAAACATAACTGTCAATCAAGAATAATTATTCACTAATGTAATGATTACTGTTTAACACAACTGCAAAGAGGAGAATTAAACTCCCCCCCCCCCGACTTCTCATGATCTGCATAGGGTGATTTTGGTTAGATATTTCTGAAGAGATCTATGTTCAGATATGACCCCTGTTAAGGCAGGTTTTCAGGCAATGCCTTGATGAAAAAGTAAGACAGTCTCAGGATTTGCCACACTGTTGACAGAAAAACCCTCTGAAACCACAACCAAGGTGTTTAGTAAGCCAGCAGTTAATGGGTAGAAACAACCCAACGGCTGAGACCACTGGCAGATGTTATTCAGATTTTAACATATAAGTTGAATATTTATATTCACCTGAAATGGCAAGCAGCATTTTCCTCCTGGCACCAAAAGTAGTTATTCCCAGCTCCTTCAGATCCTGATCTGTGAGAGTGAGGAATGTCTGAAGATCGATCTGTGGGTAGAAAGGTCAATCTATAACCAATATATTAATTACTTATTTTCTTTCCCACTGTAGGATCAACTTGTTATCACACTTATTTATTAATTATGCTCTGCCTACTTCCAGAAAAGAAAGGTGGTAGCACAAACCTAAGAAACAAGAATTTAGAAAGGTGGTGAAATGGAAGTGATGATTCTAGCAGAAGACTTAGCTCTGAGCATCCTGGCAACTACAGCAAAAAAGGAAACACAAAGATTATACCATTTTTGTGAACTGATAAAAGGAAGAGCATTATCTGTTCAGGAAAGAAAAATATTTCTTAGGTTGGGATTTTGAATTGGTTTAGTGTATCTTTACCATTTAAAGAAGAAACTAAATAATAAAACAGATGGCATCTTCCTTTGTGTTCTACACAGGATTCAAAGAATTCCCAGACACAATCAGATCTATAGTTCATTTGGCTCAACCCAGCAAACTATCACTGAAACAGACACAAAAGAAGTATTTGAAGGAACTATAAACCTGTACTCTCTGGCATCAGGAACAAACTATGAAGGGAAACTGCCCAAGGATTCACCATCCTTCCTTTAAAGATAGTGTGGAAGGGCCAGGCGTGGTGGCTCAAGCCTGTAATCCCAACACTTTGGGAGGCCGAGGCAGGCGGATCACGAGGTCAGGAGAGGGAGACCATCCTGGTGAACATGATGAAACCCTGTCTCTACTAAAAATACAAAAAAATTAGCCAGGCGTGGTGGTGGGTGCCTGTAGTCCCAGCTTCTAGGGAGGCTGAGGCAGAAGAATGGCGTGAACCCGGGAGGTGGAGCTTGCAGTGAGTGGAGATCGCACCACTGTGCTCCAGCCTGGGCGACAGAGCGAGACTCCATCTCAAAAAAAAAAAAAAAAAGAGATAGTGTGGTAGTGTGGAAGAAGAGAAAGACAATGGATTCTGGGGCCAAAGAGACTTGGGTCCAGATCCTGACTCTGCCATTACTAGCCGTGGGCACAGAGGGCTGACAATACTGTATCCTGCAGAACTGTTGTAAGCATTCACTATAACTATAGATATAAAACACTGGGCTTACCAAAGAACATAACTGGCAGTTATGGTTAGTAACAATGCATGTTGATACATCATCTGTGAAAGTTGCTAAATGAATCTTCAACATGCTTAAAATAAATTAAATCTCTTGAAGTTACTTATGGGGGATTCTTGTTAAGTCACATCTGAGTATTAGAAAATATCCTACATTGAAAAGAAGCAGATTACCAAATTTCAACATGCCATAAACAGGTAAAACTTTTCATTAAATGATATTGAGGATAATTTATATTGTCCTGTTTTGATTTGGAAGATAAATCCAGATCTTAAAACACCTTAGGCCATCATTTATCACAGTTCTAAAGATGTTTTCAGAAATTCCATAATAGAGATTTTTCAGCTCAAGTGTTCCCCAACTTTCTCTTAAAGGACCAGACTGTAAATATTTTAGGCTTTGTGGGCCATAATGTACTGTTACAGTTACTTATTTTGCTGTTACAGCTGGAAGGAAGCCATGGACAATATGTAAACAAATGAATGTGGTTGTGTTTCAATAAAACTTTATTTACAAAATCAGGCAGTGGGCCTGCAGACCACGGTTTGCTGATCCCTGCTGTAGTTAATAAAATATTAAATTAAGTTCCTTTGCCTTTATACTTTCATGTTTTTTTCCTGCTTGGAGTAATTGGAATAAGAAATGCCTACAATTTCTATGCTTATTCAAATAGGAAACACAGATGAAAACCAACCCAGAAAATCACTGAATTAACATTCAATCTCTTGCTTTTTGACCTTCTGTGCCTGGACACATTAAAATACTTCTGCTTCCAGCTACCCTCATCTAGCCAGCAAGACAAAATAGATATATTATTTAATGCATTGATTATGAAAGGCTTATTCAGCTTAGAAAATTCTTGGTTAAATGAACGCTAACTCAGATGTAGGGGAAACAGAAAAAAAAAATCAATACCCTAAAATTTAATACACACGACAATTGCTCTTTCAGTGTAAAAAACAAAAATGTTCAGCATTTAAACTTAATAATTTATTGGACCATGGCAAGCACATTGAATTTATGATACAAAGTGCCTAGTAAAAACCATAGATTCTTTATTAACTGACACATGCCTAGAAATTACTAAATCAGATGTTCTCTAACATAAAATTAAGCCAACTAGCATCACACATGGACCATGTCTTGATTTGAAAAAGACACAAATGTATAGAACCATTTTAATTTTCTGACACTTTGAGTTAGCTGTGCCCCAGTAGTATGAGAGCACTGTTAGGAAGAATCATGCCTGGGGCCTCTTTTCTTTATGCCAGAACATAATAGGATATGGCTAATCAGTTTGATCAAAATCCATGGTCGTGATTGTTCAGTAGACATCTCAGTTCTGTCTCAGTTCAGGTAAAACCCAAACAGTAAGTTAATGAATAAATGAACATGTTGAAAAAAACATATATTCTGTGAGAACAGACCTCAGTATGACCAGGATGAGTCAAAAACAGCCAGAGATATTTCAGATGCTGTTATTTACTTGTAAGTGCCACAAATAAAGATAACAACAGATTCAAAATGAAATCATGTTAAATACAGACTTGTTGCTGACCTTAAGGGAGCTGTGACTACAAAAATTCCTATGAATCTATACATCAATTGGGTTTTATTGCTAAAACTGTTAGACAGCTATTGTACATTTTTCTGCAAGTATGATTTTCTCTATTTCTGCTATCCTGTGTTTACTAGGTGCACTAAATAAGAAATGAGATGACATTTTTCTTAGTAACAAGAACAAGCTATGAGACTTGAATAAATGCTCAGTGAAAGCATACTCATAGGTCAATAAGTGATTTCATTCCAGAAGTCATCATACACACAATCAAAACAAAGATACTTGGGAAAATAAATAATGACTGACCTCTTGTTGCTGGAAGACATCTGTGTATTTGCCCAGGCCCAGTTTGCTGAAGAGCTCAGGGAGGTCAGAGCCTTTGAAAGAGCTATTTAGGTTACAGCCATTGCTTCCTGTCAGCGAGGAAATGCAGTCCATGTAATTGCTACTGCTGAGATAGTGTTCCGCTGAAAGGCAAAGGAGAGACAGGCTTGAAGTGTAAATGCCCAGAGAGAACATGGTTTAATTAAAAGTTTTAATCACCTAAATATTTCAACTTTCACTGTTCAGCTGAATAGAGCAGTAGCTGTAGAAATACAGCAATCCTTTACTGAAATATTGGCTTTTCATTAAGGAAGTGCTGGTTATTGCTTTCAGGGAGGCTCTCGCCATTTAAAAGGTTACACTTGGGAGGCAGAAATTCAGCAACAGTGCCTCTGTAGTTAATAATCATTCATCATATTCTCCCTGAGTAGTCAGAAGCATTTGTTGTTTATAATTGATTTGATGTGAATTAAATGAGGAGCTGGAAAAAAGATCCCTGGGACAAAATAAAGGTACAGAAAGTTATTGCAAGTCCAGGTTCTGTTGGATGGCAGGGTGGCTCTCTGTATCTACACCTGTGCTTTCCTTTGGTCAAAGGAATTGTATGATATTGCAACACATAAATGCTGCTCCCTAGAAAAATATAATTGGGTAGCAAGGTCACAAAACAGCATACTTCCAAAATTAAGAGTAATGTATGAAGTGATAGGAATGATGCTGGGGTTCCTGAATTTAATTTAAGACAAAAATAAATCTGTCTCTGGGCAAAACTTTTAAGATAGCAATGCTGAACTTTGCCTTGGTTCTGCAACTGACTTGGTGGGCAAAGGTTTCAACAAACTGTCTGTGGCTCTCAGACCCAGTGACAAGCAAGTGCCGGTGATGGACTACTGAACCAAGCCAAGTAAGTCACACACGCACGTGTGCGCGCGCGCGCGCACACACACACACACACACACACACACACACAGCCTTGGAAATTTTAGCAGAGTACAGGCATTCTACCTCACAGACCAATAATGAGCTCTTGCCTGTGTGGGAAATCTGTCTTCTTACACCAAGGATGTGGCTTCAGGAGAGGACCCCAAAGAGGTGAGGGAGGACGACACTGACCAAAGCCAATCAGATCTGTCTAGTCTACTCTGGGGATCCATGCATCTGCCAAGTCTAGGAATCTTGTTCTGCATGGCTTTGGGTGTCATTGATCACTTTCTCCAGTTGTTTTCATCTCCCAGTTGAGATGTCCTTCATGATTCTCAAGCGGAAGGCATTTCCTGATAAGGTTTCTTTTTCTCTTAAAGATAGCTGTTTATCTCTTGGAGTGAATGTGTAGAGAAAGGACCCAAAACCAAACCTCAAGATACTGAGTCCTGGGACACTCCACCATTTAAAGGTGAAGCAGAGGCCCCAAAGTCATAAAAACAGTTTGAGGAGGAGTGACTATAGAGGTACTGGGTCAAAGGTGACAAAAAGCCACAAAGTGGACTGCGATAAGGAAATTGGGGTAAGTGACCACAGGATGTGGGACGTGACAACATGAAAGTGGCTAAAAGGCTGCCCATATAATTTATGGTCCAAATGATACATTTACTTTTTTTTTTTTTTTTTTTGAGAGTAAAAGAGTTACTGAGAATTATGCTGCAGCAAATGGTATAAATAGGGACGCCCAGGGAAAACAGAAGCATTGGTGATCTTGACAAGGGTGTTAAGAGAAATTATCTAAAACTGTGCTGTTCAATACAGTAGCCATTGGCCACACATGGCTACTGAGCACCTGCAATAGGTAGTGGGAATGAAAATGCTCTGTCAGTACACAATACACTGCAGATTTTAAAGATTTTCTACAACCTAAGGAAGAATATAAGCTATTTCAAATAATTTTTATATTGATTACATATTTAAAAGGAATCTTACATATGTTGGGTTAAATAAAATATATAATTAAAATGTTTAAAAACAAATGTTTGAAAATAAAATGTTCATAGTGATAAATGTTCAAAATAGCCTATAACTTACTTTTACTTAATTTTTTTTTTGTCTTAACAACTTGTAGTTTCTAGAGTCTCTCCTAAACTCCCTATACCCTAAAAAAGGTGACAAAACCCAAGTAACTGTGCTTCATTAATCTTTCCTTTTTATTAATGTATCCTCCATCTTAATCCTGAACTTCAATTCAACTGAGTAGTACAGTCAATTTAATTATCCAATGTTAAATGAAGGGAAAGGAGATAAAGATAGAAAAAGAGAAGCACCAAATGAACATATCTTGGGCTAGAGACTGGACATCATTTACACCCCTCCATCTGTGCCTGGCACCAGCCTGACTCTCAGCTCGATCATACTGTCAGTGGTGGGGTATCCAGCCAGTAACTAATGGGGAGTCTCCAGGCTACTATTGACAGTGCATTTAGGAATGAAATAGTTGACCGTGCTTTCTTACTTAGACTAGGCCAACAACCTGATTACTCCTTTCAAATCTGAGACTCCTGACAACACAGTTGACATGACTGATAGTAACGTTAACAACTGACTGTTACTGAGTGTCTACCATGCTCATCTAGATTGCCTTGCTTCAAAGTGTCTTCAAATATTCTGCATGTTTCAGGATTCCAAATGTGTGAAAAACCCTGAAAAAAGGCACTGGGGCATATCTTGTGATGACAATATCAGCTTTCATCTGTTTATATAGCCCAGAATTATGGTGCTGTTGTAGATAAAACAACGGGCTCATGCTGAGTCTCAGCCAGATTTGCTAAAAGTCAGAACCCCCATGCTGTAAGTTAATTTTTTTCCTGTTTATGCTAATTCAGCAACATCTTGTCTATTTACAAAATCAAACCTTGCTGTTCATCTTTAGTAGCCACCTGCTGGACAGTCTTTCTTCAGTGGTCTAAGATGCTAATTCAATCACATTTTTCTCAACCATTTTTTTTTTTTGAGACAGGGTCTTGCTCTGTCACCCAGGCTGTAGTGCAGTGGCTCAATTACAGCTCACTGCAGCCTCAAACTCCTGGGCTCAAGTGATCCTTCCACCTCAGTCTCCCACATAGCTAAGACTACAGGTGTATGCATACCACCGCACCCAGCTTTTTTTTTTTTTTTTCAATAGAGATGAAATCTCACTGTGTTGCCCAGACTGTTCTCAAACCCCTGGGCTCAAGCTATCATCTCACCTTCGCCTCCCAAAGTGCTGGGATTACAGGCAAGAGCTGCCATGCCTGGCCTCAACCACTTTCTTATGTCCTTGTCTTTCTGTCACCACCTGGATGCATGTGTGTACATTACCCATTGATGCATTCATTTCTTAAACTTTTACTGAGCACCTACCTACTAGGTGTCAGTCCACTAGGCATTTGGGAAGAAATATTCAACAAGGCAGAGCATAACAGAATATCTGACATGTGGACACTTCATAAATGTTTATAAAATGAACAAATACAGTCTCTGGTTTGTGGAGCACAAATTTCACAGGGAGATACACATAGGTAGATAAGTAATTACCCTTAGGTACAGCAAGTGCTAGAGTGAAAGCATGCACAAAATGGAGTGAGGGGAGAGAACCTCTCCTGCTTCACTGGGAGAAACGAGGATGGCTTCACAGAGGAGATGCCATGTGAATTACACCAAGCACTTGAAGTCAGAGAGGCCACAGTGATACTCCGACCCAAATAAACACATTCTAATCTGGGGATACCTAAAAGTGTACATAAAACACAAAGCTCACTTGATTTGTTTTGTTTACGCTTAGGGCTGCCAATAGAAGCTGCAAATTCACTATGACTTCCAGGTCCGATTCCATTTCGGTCTCTCCAGTTATCAGATTCACTTCCACTTCCCAAGTGCTCGCGACTGTTGGACCGTGAAAGGGACATCGATGAGCCCTGTAAACAGACAAAGCCAGATAAGGAAATGTTTAATCAGGTGGGTTTCTCAGGGTGGGAGGAGGAAAGAATCCACATGACACCACTGCCGTTTACTTCTCTTGCCAACCACTGCACTCGTGAGTGTTGACTCTCAGGAACGAAGGCTGTGAAACCTGCCTACAGCCTTTGCCCTGCAGCACCGAGGACACTTGGTAATTTACACAGTGAAATCTTTTTCCTCCATTATGGGGAGTAGATTCTGAGGGAGAGTCCTGAGAGACCCCAGTATAAATGATCCCTTCTATAAAATTTGGAAGAGGGGATGCTGAGACTCCTTCCAATTTTGGAGACCACAAAGCAAATCTTCCACCTGGTAGAGCAAAGGTTCTCTGCCTTGTATCACACAAGTAAGAGAAATGGTGATGTGGCAAAGCTGGCTTCTCAAAATGCTAATAGAGCCCGAGGTTGGAAGGGGACCTGTCCTTTCCCCTGCGTTACCCTCCCCTAAACAAACAAGGATACAATCTCTCTAACAAATTAGATACCTGGAATAATTTATCTTTTTAAATTCTCCACAATAAAAACAAAAATAATTTAAAATTTGCACTGAACTTGCATTTATTCATCCTTTTATTTATTTTATCACTATATTATAGACACCCTACTTGGTATTACCTAGAGTATTAAAGTCAAGATTCTCTGATTTTCAAAGTATTATGTTCATTAGGTAATTCCAAGAGAATCCTTTACTATTCATTCAATAAACTTACTTAATTCAATCTTGCAATGGCAAAAAGACAGCTCACTACGCCCTCCTTTAAAAATTTCTTTCTTTAGGGCATCCTGACACCCCAGGCCCCAGGTTTTCCACCTACCTCCCTGTGTGTCCTTTGGAGGATCTTCCTATTTCACATTCTAAAATGTCAGATTACCCTGTACCTGGTCCTAGGATCTCTTCCCTTCCCTCTGTCTACTTTCTTGTTAAGTAATCTTAAGTCTTTTCAAAAAGTAATGACAATAGTGACTCCTAAATTTCTAACTCCAGATTTGACTTCTCTGTTGAAATTTAGAATCACAGGCCAGGTGCGGTGGCTCACACACCTGTAATCCCGCACTGTGGGAGGCCAAGGTGGGTGAATCACCTGAGGTCAGGAGTTCAAGACCAGCCTGGCCAACATGGTGAAACCTCATCTCTACTAAAAATACAAAAATTAGCTAGGTGTGGTGGTGCATGCCTGTAATCCCAGCTACTCAGGAGGCTGAGGCAGGAGAATTGCTTGAACCCAGGAAGCGGAGGTTGCAAGAGCCGAGATCGTGCTACTGCACTTCAGCCTGGGCAACAGAGTAAGACTCTGTCTCAAAAAAAAAAAAAAAGAAAAAAGAAAGAAATTTAGAATCATAGAGGTGCCAGTCTGACACTGCCACTTTCCTGCCTGACAGGCATCTTAAATTCAGTGTGCTCGAAACCAAGTTGTTGTTACCCATCCCCATCAGCTACCCTCAAACTTATTCTTTCAGAATTCCTATATCCCAACTAGTGACTCTACTACTTACCCAGCTGCTCCAGCCAAAAGTCATCCTTGGTTCCTCCTTTCCTCAACACAGTCAATCCCCCAGCAAGTTTATCAGTGTCATCTCTAAACATAGCCCAAGTCTGCCCACCTCTATACACCTCCACAATGTCCCAACTGCCCCCTTAAGGGCCATTTTAATTCTACTCTTGCTGCTTATCCCCCTATAATCCATTTTCCATAAAGCAACAAGACTGATTTCTTAAAATGCAAATGAAAACAAATATGCCTCTGTGTAAAGTTCCGTGACGTATTTCTACCGCGCCTCACCGTAAACTGACAGGCTCCATGATCCAGCCTCTGCCTCTCTCCCATCTCTTCTCTGACGCTGATGTTCCCCCACCCTACCCACCTCAGCTTCAGGAACTCACTGGCTGGTTCCAACTCTGGGAGATCGTGCCAGCTGTTCTCTTGGCCTACTACTCTTTCCCCAGATCTTCATGGCCTTTTCTTGGCATCTAGGTTTTAGCTTGAATGCCATTTGCTCATAAGGTCTGCTTTATGATTACCCAATCCTAAGCGGTTCTGTTTCGTTCGTAACAGAGACTCTTGTAACCTACTGCCTTCTAGTTTGTGTTTCCTTCTACCCACAAGAAAGCTCCATCTGCGAAAGAAAGAACCTTGTATTCAAGCACAGTATTACTAGTGTATAAAATTGTGTCTGTAACACATTAGGTGCTTAGTATTTGTGGAATTATTGAATTAATCTCAAAGACTCCTTTTCCTACAACTATGGGATACCTTTGCTAACTTCTGGGAATGGGTATAGGGAAATGAAGCTTTCTGAGACCCAAAACTGGCATTTCCAATGAAAGTAGCTTTATTATTTGTACATCTTTGAAAAATATCTTTAATATTTCTACTCCTAGATTTGTAAGATTTAAAATAATCGGACAACCTCGTTACTATCAGTGCTAGAGAAGTTGAAAACCATCTTTGATTCTCAATGCAGGTTTTTATTTGCTCCAAGAATATGTGACCATTACTCATGCTTTTAAGAGAAGGGTGGCAAAAAGGTAAAGAAAATCCCAAACCTCTTTGTAGCTGTATTGATGTGACACAGTTACTGCAGGTCAAAGCAGCCTTTTGTTTGACTTTTGGTATCCCAATATAATATAAGGGGACAGAGTCATATTTTAGAATCTTGGAGAAAACAAACAAAGCTTGAAAGTGCCTGCTTCTCATCTAAGGGATCTCTTTGAAATAGATTAATTTCTCAAAGCTGCCCTAAAACTGAAAAAAAAAATGTTCAAGCTGAGCTTCTCAATAATATTGAATACAGAGTTTGAAGTATCAGATTCTTGCCTCAAGCGAAGTTGCTACAGCAGGAAACATTTGGTCCGTGGCACACGGAGTGAGCAGCCCTCACCCATCAGGACCTATTGGTCAAACATGCTTGCTCTTTTTATAGATTGGCATTCTCCTTGTTCATTTGGCTTTATTTTTCTTTCAAAAAAGGAAAAAGTAAGAAAAATGAAGGTGTTTTTAGCTACTCTCCAACTTAAAAGTATTAGTGCCATAAGCATAGATGTGGTCTCTATTTTAATAAAAATCTCCCTCTCTACTTTTCCCCAGGCCCTTCCCCTCTTCCTAATCTATAGAGGCAATACTCGCTGGATGCTCTATTTCTGATCCTTCTGAGCCATGGAAGAATAAAGGAAAAGACACACACAGCCACTGCTGCAGAAAATCAGACCATGCTATGTGAGGGGCCCTTTCTTACATTTCAAAGAATTTGGGATACATGAGGAAAAGCTCAAGTCTAACTTATATACCAGGGAGAATCTAGAACACCATTCAGAAAAAAGAAAAAAAAAACCTGATCATATATTTCCATTAGTAGCACTTAAAGAGGCAGTGAAGAAAAGCATATTACATGATCAATGTCCATGCTGGAATCCAGCAGGTCTCACCCACTCTCCCTCCCAAATTTCAATGTGAACACCAGCCAGGATGATGGGGCAGGCTAGCCCAAGATAGCCAAAGCAAGAAAAGCCATAGGAAGAAGTTCAACCATAGTGTCAGAGGCCCTGCACATTTCTGCCCAGAGAAAGTGATCTGTGATCTACCTGTCCTTGGGCAAGTGCTGGAGCAGAAGAGCTTTTTGGGCTCCTCTGCCTATTGCTGCCCTTATCCCTATAGGGTTACATCCCTTTACAGCAGTGTTTCCTGTGGGACACGCGCATCACAATTATACTAGATTCTTGCTGAAAACGCAAATAGATACCTGCTTCTCACTCCCTACCTTTTGAGTGAGATCCTAGCAGAAGAGTCTGGATTATTATGCTCTCTGAGTGATTCTTATGTTCATAAAACTACGGCAACATGGCTCTAGATCACCACCCTTTGCTATGGACTCTCTTGGGTTAAATCATTAGGAAGAGGAGTATAAGTAACCTTAAGTAAGACACTTAGCCATTCTGGGCCCCTTTCCTTACTAGGAGTTTGTGGGGATTGAATAAAATTGTAGATGAACTAAATGAATGTGATTTAAGATAATTACTACTATTATCTTAAATTCTTATGTGTTCATATAATACCCTAAGATATTCCTTTGAATATAAAAAAACATAACTAAGTTGAGTGTGCAGAAATACTTCCACCAATGAGCATTCATAAACATAATTTCATCTTTCAGCAAGCCCTTGGTTTTCTTCAGGATAAAGTAAGTCCTCCACTGGAAACAGTAATAGCCACTCAGTATCAGTAAGAACTGGCCAGGCGTGGTAGCTCACTCCTGTAATTCCAGCATTTTGGGAGGCCGAGGCAGGTGGACTGCTTGAGCCCAGGAGTTTGAGACCAGCCTTGGCAACATGGTAAAACCTAGAGTCCACCAAAAATACAAAGATTAGCCAGTCTCATAACCTGGTCTTAAAATGAATAAGTAAATAGATTAAAATTTAAAAATGAAAAAATTTTTAAAAATTTAAAAGAACCTCATACATGGAATCCTAGCACTATGGAAGGCCGAGGTGGGCAGATCACTTGAGGTCAGGAGTTTGAGACTAGCCTGGCCAACATGATGAAACCCTGTGTATACTAAAAAAGAAAAAAAAAATACAAAACTTAGCTGGGCGTTGTGGTGCGTGCCTGTAATCCCATCTACTTGAACCCAGGAGGCACAGGTTGCAGTGAGGCGAGAACGCGCCACTGCACTCCAGCCTGTGTGACAGAGTGAGACTCATAATAATAATAATAAAGTAAAATTTTTAAAATATCACTAGGCTGTGCGCAGTGGCTCACGCCTGTAATCCTAGCACTTTGGGAGGTTGAGGTGGGCGGATCACCTAAGGTCAGGAGTTCAAGATCAGCCTGGCCAACATGGTGAAACTCTATCTCTACTCAAATACAAAAATTAGCCAGGCATGATGGTGGGTGCCTGTAATCCCAGCTACTCGGGAAGCTGAGATGGGAGAATTGCCTGAACCTGGGAGATGGTGATTGCTGTAAGCCGAGATCGTGCCACTGCACTCCAGCTTAGGGTGGCTGAGCGAGACTCCATGTCAAAAAAAAATAAAAATAAAAAAAAAAAAAAAATAATAATAATAATAATATCACTAAGAACTGACAACACACCATGCTAAGCACTGGATGTCTTGTCCAATGCCCTTCTCAGCAGAACCTGAATGAGACACGGTTCAGATGAGTGAAGTCACTCGCCAAAGCCATACATCTGGTGAGTGGTGGTTATCAGAACCCTGCACTTGACCACTCCATTACTGAAACGAACATCATTTTCAACTTGTCCTACTGTTGGTCTTAGAAAGCAGAACTGAATGAGCATTTCTAAAGTAAATACTTCATCTATGAAACTATCAGAACACAGTCAACCTAGCACACTTTACTCTTGTCAAAAGCAAGGACGGGCTGAAAGGAACAGCCATACCGTGCATCAGGTGAAACTCTAAGAATGAGCACAGCAGTTTTATGGTCCCTGCTAACAAAAGGAGATGTTTATTTTCTCTCTGTGTTATAATGGAAGAAAGAAGAGTGTACCTCCTAGAGCCTCAACATTTTTCATAATGGTTCCTACATTCTGCTGCTGAAGGTAACTTCAATCTTTAAAATACAGGCTGCCAGGCTACTACTATAACTCTGACAATGACATTCACAGGAGACTCTTTCTTTTAGTATTTCAATAGTATTTTCTTTTTGACTTACTCAAAAGAGACAAAGAAAAAAAAGCAGCATGTTTGCTTTTGTGTTTCATCAAGAGCCTAATTTATTACAAAGAAAATGGGTGGAGAAAAGGTCAGTCTACAAACGCTAGTTATTAGACTAACAATTATGAAACCCTTAACCAATATTTGTTTTTTTGGCCTACAGTGCTCTCTCTGGTTGAACACTGTGACTCTTGGATTAATCATTTTCATCCATGTTTGGGTTTGTACAGTCTCCCAGCATCGTGCACATGTGCACACTCTCTCGAGCCCCACCCCTACTCCCAAAGACTTAGAGCCAAAATCTGATACTTTGAAATGGAAAAGGCCTGCTTGGTGAATCACGTGTAGCCTGGCTGTGGAGTATGGAACTCTCCATCCCTTCCATATGGTAGGAATGCCAGCTTCTCAGTCTCACCCCGAGCAGGGCAGCCAACATCTGGGAAACATAAAAATTCTGGAGCACTTGTTTGAGATACTTCTTGCTGTGTTCTTGGCACATCTGAGCACACTGAATTTTTAACTCATATCTGAAAACCTATTTTTGTTGAATATTTGCCTTTTCCCCCTATGGTGACCTTGCTAGTGAAACCCTTGGATAAAAGGACTCTTTATACATTTTTATGGAATGTTACATCTGCCTTTTGCTTAATCTCAGCCCTATGCTTATTATTGATGACACATCCCACCCTCAACAAAAACACACATCTAAATTTACATCTCTTTAAGAGCTGATCAACAATTTTGAGAAAATACAGATAAAAGATCATAATACACAAGAGTGTATCAGTTTTATAACAGTATCTTTACAGGAATAGAAATAAAAACAAGTCACCACTAATCATTTTCCTTTAGGTACATAAAGAATGAGTGTGGGGAAGGACTGTCCTGTTTTGATGAGAGAACAGACAGGAAGATTGAGTAGGACATGACTCTACAAACCTCATAAGTGGTTGTCATTGTGGGCTTATAGGACACATGATTGGCCCTTCTCAACTCCTTGATAGTTTCAGCTGGCATGGATTTAGAAAAACCCAGACCACTCCAGGTATTTGTGGGCGTTCTGACCTCCGTCACCACTGGTTTCTTTAACATAGCTTTGGAAACAAAATAAAACCAATGCTTGGTATGTTTAGTGCATTTCTTAAATAAAATACTGATGATAAGTGTCATTTCTTTGATATTTGTGAAGAAATTATCACTGAATGTTATTTCTCAACACACCATTCAACAAAATGTATTCAGCAGAATTTATGCAACTTGAACCCAAATATTCTAGGTTTCTTTTTATGAGTTTTCAAGTTCTCAATTCACCATGAGTACTCAAAAAACATTTATGAGTGTACTAAAAAACAGTCAAGTGTTATTAGTGCATCATATACCTTTGGTGGCTAATAGCTTCTTCTGTTCATAGTCAAATGCCTGAAAATGAAACAGAAAATGCCTTTATTGACAGTCTCTCCAAATGTCATGCCATGGTTAGAGAACAAAGGTTTTGACTATGTTCCAAGAATCTGCCTGAGGCATACACCAAGCTTTGCACAATAATGTCACAGAAATCCAAGGTAAGTCTGTAAGTTTAAATATGCTTCCAACACTAATTAACGAGTAATAATAAATTACCACTTCTGACTTTAAGAGTTAGAATTTTTCCTTAAAAAAAGAAAAAAAAAAATCGAATTTACCATAAATACCTAGCAGTCCAGAGCCAATGTCTGCTAGAGTATACTACTACTACTACTAATAATAATGCAAGTTTTGAAAGAATACATTTCCAAAATGCTGTTCTGTATCTATTGGCCCCCTTAGGGTCTCACAAATCCCCTCTTCATTTAGGTAAGCATGGCCTGAAATGGTATGATGTCAGGATACCTTAAGAAATTATTTAACCTAACTGGCATAGTCTTTGCTTTTGAAGTGAGATAAATGGCAGATGTCTAACTTTAATTTATAATGACATTAAGCAATGCCATAAAATTAAACCTAGTTACCATTTATTGCACAGGGCTAGGATAGCACCATTGATTCATTCCATTAAAACTGAATGAATAACTATGATGTAGTCAAGTCTATGTGAGGACCAAGATAGATCATTTTGAAGAAAGTAGTGCAGATACAGCTACATTTCAAATCTTTTCTGAGAGTTATCAACTCTCCAATTTAGGAACTAGCTAAGACTTGATGTAAGCATGTCTCAAAGGCCTAACAGAAGGACCAAGGACCAACTGGCAAGAGCTCTTTAACCAGAAAGACCATATCATCATATATAAGGTACCTATATAATCTATGTCTGAAACAGGACATTTCTGAAGGTGAAATGTGCCGTGAATAACAATTAGGCCAGGATAATAAAAGTAAACAGGGGCTGTCCCAGACAAACAAGGACATGTGATAACTAAAAACATAGCCATGTATCAGGAAAGCCAGATTTTTAGATAATATTTTTGATGAAGTTTTTACATCCTAAGACTAAAATGGTATTGGGAGTTAAAATCAAGTTTTAATTATTAATGCCTAAAGGCAAGGTATACAGAGAATCTAAATTTACTCGTTCAACAAATATTCATTGAGGGCCTACTGGTTAACGAGACTATGCTCAGCTTTGTGGAAGAATACAACAACGAATCAAAACAGCTTCGAGGACTTGCAGTTTTTTTTTTGTTTGTTTTTTTTTTTTTTCAGATAGAGTCTTGCTCTGTTGCCCAGGCTGGCGTGCAGTGGTGCAATCTCAGGTCACTGCAACCTCCACCTCTCGGGTTCAAGCTATTCTTCTATCTTGGCCTCCCAAGTAGCTAGGACTACAGGCACCCACCACCATGCCTGGCTAATTTTTGTATTTTTAGTAGTGACAGGGTTTTGCCATGTTGGCCAGGATGGTTGATGGTCTCGAACTTCCAAACTCAGGTATCTGCCCACTTTGGCTTCCCAAAATTCTGGTATTACAGGTGTGAGCCACCGTGCCTGGCTGATTAGAGTCTTAGGAGGGTTGGGAAAGAGAAATAACTATAAAATAAATTAGAAACTGAGATAAGTATAAAAAGAGAGCTGGGGATATAGCACTCCAAGAGCAATCAGGAGATAGAGATCATTTTCAGCCAAGGAAATCAGGGAAATTTTTAATCTTTCTCTCTCTCAATGCTCAGTGAATATTGTCATTGATTTCTTAGTGATTTTAAGAGTTAACTGTTCACTAACGACATAAATACATCTAATTAGGCTAAAACTCAAACATTAAGAACATGCTCATCCATCCTAAAAGAAAGAAACAAGAAACTGGTTCACTGCAGGTATAAATTTGATGGAAAAGGTGACAAGAACCACAAGACAAAAACCATTAAAAGATTATAAAGGGGATTTGATATTTCTTAAATAAATTGTAATTCATATTAACTGAAAATACATCCACCAGAGAAAATGTAGTAAATGTCTTTTTTATTTATTTTTAATTTTTGAGACAGGGTCTTGCTCTTGTCTCCCAGGCTAGAGTGCAGAGGTGTAATCTTGGCTCACAGCAAACTGCCTCCCAGGCTCAGGTGATCCTCCCACCTCAGCCTCCAAGTAGCTGGGTCTACAGGTGCATGCTACCATGCCCGGCTCATTTTTTAGAATTATTCTGTAGTGATAGGGTTTCGCCATGTTGTCCAGGCTGGTCTCAAACTCCAGGACTCAAGCAATCCACCTGCCTCGGCCTCCAAAAGTGCTGAGATTATAGGCGTGAGCCACCGTGCCCAGCCTTAAACGTCTTTTTTAAACACTGACACATTATAAAGGCCATGGCTTTTATTTTTTAAAAAATCATAGAAAAACTTAGGAAAATGTTCCAATGCAAAGCATTAAAAAACAGACAAGGAGGACTAAACTGCAGATTGCACTGGAATTAAGGTAATATAGTTTAGCTCCATGAATTAATTTCTTTGACACATCTATGACAGCTTTTCTGTTCCTAGGATTTTGTGGAACGTTCTTCCTCTTTTTTGGTGGTGAAAGATAAAATAGGTAAGTCTACTCAGCAATTCTGGTCCGACATCAAATGTTTACAGACACCTCTAAAAGCACAAAGCAAAAAATCCTTATTTTTCATATTGTCATCTATACGGAAATCAAATTTCTGCATTTTCATGGTCAACAGCGTATTCTGAGTAATTAGCCTAATAGTTTGAAAATGGATACATGGAAAGTTCCTATTGAGGAAGTTGTTCAATCACAAAAATTATTTAAAGGAAGTTGTCTTTTAATCATAAAACATCTGTGAACCAACACAATCATCAATAATATTCATCATCTACTTTCAAAGAACACTCCACATTAGTTATTCTCATAACTATCTTTAAATGGCACCAAATACATTTATCATCTTCATTACATAGAAAATAGTATATCTATTTATCCAAGACTATGTCATGAAGCAATAATACTTAGAAATGCAGTCCTGCAAACCCATTTAAAATTTTTTTAAGTAACACATGAATAATGTTATTTGCATAAGATAGTGACACAGACCATTCTGCACCATTTTAAATATATTTTAAAGAATTCTCACTTAAGCTAAATACTGCTTTTCATTTTTAATGTTTATAGCAAACTAACTGCTACCTATATATTTAAATTTCATTTTGAATGTAGCACAGAGGGAAAACCTAATTTCCGCACTACTGCTGAACACTCACTGAATTCTCCACACCAGAACCCAAACATGTGACATTTGAAATGCTTTCCTATTGTATTACCATTACCTGCATGTTGACGTATGATGACCGTGGGGCAAGGTGGGCCCTTTCGGAGTTTTGCTGGGCAGCTGCTGCCCTCTCTGCAGCGCGCTCACTCCCTGGAGCTTTCTTGTCAGCCAAAGGGCTTTCGGTAGCACTCAGTTCAGGGTCTGAGAGCAACCTGTCAGTGCTGCTGTGAAATAAGAGTGTAGAATTTAACACTTCACTATATATACAAATGTACTGAATGTTTCCTATGTGCCACATTTACTATGCATGTTTATCACCATCAGCTATTAACATGTATTCTCTCATTTAATCCTCACAACAATGCTATGACACAGGTACTATTGTTATCCCCACTAGCGGATGAGGGAAGTACATTGTCCAAGATCATACCTCTAATGTGACCGGTAGAGATGGAATTTGAAATCGGGCACTTTGACTGTAGGGGTAAAGCTTGAAACTATTTCATGATGCACATTCAAACACAATATATACAGTATATGTGGTATACTGCATATGACATAGAGGGAATAGATGTACAGACGAGATTTCTAATTTTTATACATCAAGGAGATATCAATGATTCATGCATGCAAAGTCTAAACAGAGATCCAGTCAATTTGAAGGCATGCAGATGATCCAGTTCATGTGTATGAAATATGTATATGATATTGGTAACAAATAAATGTAGCAGATAAATAAATATTCTTCAAAGTCTGTTGAGGGGGACAGGCAGAACATAAAAGTGCTTCTTACAATGAGCAGCAAATACGTGAATAACAACACATGATATGTACAGAATGCATACATCTCAGGTTCAAATCTAACTGCACCTTAAGCTCAAATAAAACAGGGAATGCAATATCAATCAAGAACTGGTTTGTTTATTCATTCATGATTTTATTTGTTCAACTATTCAGCTGCTGTGCCAAGGGAATTTAGAGGAATTTAGAAAAGTACTTTTGGAATACAAAAAGAGGGAGGTGAACTTTGCTTGACAAAAGTTGACAGAGGCTACACAAAGGACATTTGAACTGGGAACTTAAGAGCATCTGCAAGTTATCTGGTGCCAAAGGCCAAGAGAACAGCAAATCAGAGGGAAGAGCATAAGTAAAAGAAAGGAAGCATGCAACACAGACCACTGGTGGATTTGAAGCCAGAGTGTGACAAGATTAGACCTGTTTTTGAAAACAAATGGCTGGAGCAAAATAAAGGATAGATCAAGCTAATAAAAGACTGGAGGCAGGGAGATCTTTCTGGAGGCTTCAGTTTAACCCAGAAGAGGATGATGAGAAGGTTCAGAACACACTCAGTGATGACAAGAATGGGTATCTATTTTAAACACTTCAATAGTTTCAAGGAAGTAAAACTGTTTCTCTAGTCTAAAACAACATTAATTTGGGGTATCAGCACCATGTAAAGAAAAACACAGATAAAGGAGAACTGGACAACAGTGGGTAATAATGATTGACCAAAGAGTTTATAAAGGAAAATGGATTTTAGTAAGAATGGGAAGAAATAAAACTATGTATGCTAATCTTTGCATAGAGACACTCTAGAACGGTATACCAGGAACTAATAAGACAGCAGAGGAAATCAGGTGGACAGAATAGGTGGGAACAAAACCTTACACTGTAGAAACTGCCCAAAATACATGGAGAAAAAAAAAAGAAAGAGTAAGGATGACACACTTTAACTGTGCTATGGTAAGGAAGAATTATATTTAATATTTAATACAACTTATGTATTTATGACCAAAGTGATTTGGAATAAACAAAGTCATGATAATGTCAAGCATTTATTTAAAAATTTGCAATTAACTACCTTGGGAAAAAAGAGCCATGTAAGGAAGAAATTCAAAGCCAAATGAGGGAGGATTCACAGTGGGAAAATTTCTAACAGCAAAAATCAGAGAATAAAAATGGCTCTGCTGATTACTGAAGAGCAGAGAGAATGCTACAGTTTCAGAGTAATACAGATGGTTTAGAGGACACAGATATAAATCAATTCATTAAATGGGGAAGGGACTACAGAGAAGAAAGAGAAGGGTGAAAATTATCAGATATTATTCCTTAATATTTTTTTAAAAGATAAAATGAAAACACCCATGGATGAGATCAAACATGACTTGAATCCAAGAGTACTAACTATAGAGTTGAGAACAAATATACGTCATTTCAAAAAATCAAGGACTCTTTTAAGATTAAAATACATACTGTAAGTGTGAGTTTTTCGTGCCTTGCAATAGTTCTACTGTCTGCCTTTTGGCACAGGAAACCTTGGAGGAACACATCATCTGTTTCAAGTCACCAGCATTCCCAGAATGGGAAGGACTTCGAGGCATGCCTACTTCAACAAAAGCATCATTACAACCTGAGGAGGAGAAGAAAAAAAGTGAAATACCTAAACAACATCACCTTCCAACTGACAATTACCTGCAATGGAAACAAATCAGAACCCTACTCTGGAGACATGATTAACCTGACAGAGACCTCTTTCATCTGCAAAGAGAACACCTTAACAAGTTCAGGGTGTCACAAAACTCAATTTGAAGAGAAGACCCGCATATATTTATATATTTTAAAGATTTGGGGGAAAGGGTAAAAAAGGTTATAAAAAGCTACTCTACTTGGGGGAAATATCTCTCTCTATTTATAGATATATATCTCACATTTAGTAAGTTGATGCTTTTCTGCTACACAATTACCTTCACTTTAATTCAGGAACTTACAATGTAATGGGGAAATGATTCTTTCTGTGGAAAGTGCTTTTCAGTTAATCTTTCACCTTTCTCTTTGAAATTTTATTCAGGATGTTGTCTTTCCACATAATTGAGGTAGGATGAATCATAGCTGTTTAGCAAAACCAACTCAAAATCACTGCATAGACTCTCTACAACCTCCTTTTTCCAAATAACAAACCAAAATGAATTTCAGAAGGATACAGTTCCCGACCTTCAGTGGGGCTTGATTTGGGAGATGTCTGCTCAGACCCACTTGTCTGGATGGATGGATCACTGTGATTTGCACTCAGCACTTTTTCTCCAAGTGATGAAGTGGATATTGCACCATATTTTATATTTGGAGACTAAATAATAATAGAAAATAACATATAAATATGGTCACAATTTTACAGAGAGTCTAATCAAGAACACAATCCCATTTATAACAGCCACAAAAAAGAAAACCACTCTGGAATACTTCTAACCAAGGAGATGAAAGCTATCTACAAGGAGAACTACAAAACACTGCTGAAAGAAATCATAGGTGATAAAAACAAATGGAGAACATCCCATTCTCAGGGATCAGGAGACTCAATATCATTAAACTGGCCATGTTGCCCAAAGTAATATACAGATTCAATGCTATTCCTATCATACTACAAACATCATTTTTCCCAGAAATAGAAAAACTATTCTAAAACTCATATGGAACCAAAGAAGAGCCCAAATAGCCAAAGCAATCTTAAGCAAAAAGAATAAAGCTAGAGGCATCAAACTACCCAACTTCAAACTATACTACGAGGCTACAGAAACCAAACAGCATAGTACTGGCATAAAAAAATTGACATATAGACCAAGGGAACAGAATGGAGAATCCAGAAATAAAGTTGCACACCTACAACCATCTGATCTTCAATAAAGTTGGCAATAACAAGCAATAGGGAAAGGAATCCATGTTCAATAACTGGCGCTGGGAAAACTGGCTAGCCATATGCAGAAGAATGAAACCAGACCCCTCCCTTTCACCATATATAAACACTAACTCAAGGTGGGTTAAATATGCAATTTCTCCATGTAACAAACCTGCATATGTGTCCCCTAAACCTAAAATAAAAGTTGCAAACAATAAATAAAACTCATTTTAGGCAAAAGTTTAAACATGTTTTAACTTTACCAGGGGTTTATCTCTTACAAACAGCAGAGATCACACACACATTCTAGCAGAAAGCCATTACCTGTGCATGTCCATTTAAAGCAGCAGAGATTTTTTTGCCTTCGGTCTGCATACTGTTGATGTGGACATCAACAGGAGTCAAGCCAGGAGGGGGAGATGGAGCCGTGTGCCCATAGGTGGGCACTCCAGACAACAAAATATTAGTTAATGTGGCTTGGGCAGTAGATGGAATCATAAGGTGTGGTATAGCAGAAAAACCTACAACAACATTTTATGATGACAGATATTAGGAAGAAACGCAGATTCAACTATTATTTTTATTAACAATAAAAACATCATTTTTTGTTGCTGCAAGTTCAGGAAAGAATTCAATTTTGACACCTCCGTAAACAGAGGTACTATTTACTGTAAAAACACAAAAGAGTGTTAAAATGGGACAACACCATAGAGAATGTCTTATCCAACCCTCTCATTGTACAGATGTACATGACTACCAGCAAGTTACTCCAACTAGAACCTAACTACCAGGTCTGCTTATCACATCTGAAGATGGTATTTCACTTGTATGAAAAACTCAAACTGCTTTGCTGCGCTTCATTTTAACTAATTGACGTATCAGGGAATTTCTGTTTCAATGGAGTGTGCTTTGAACTCTAATTTTGCCCTAAGAAAACTGAGTCGTTAGTAAATTTTATTTAAAAGACTGGTAACACCTAAGAATACACACCTTGGAATATACTTAAATGATACTGACCTGTGGCACTTGAAGTATTAGCAAGTGGGGGGGCCCATAATGTGGGGCTAGGTGTACCAGAACTTGGACTTTGCAAAGGACTGACTGAGCTATTAAGAGCATTCAAGAGTGAGTTTGGGGTTGTTGAAGTGTTCAGAGATAAGGTGGTGGGTCCCAAAAGACCTGTAATAAATGAATATATAAAGTCAATTCACATAAATTTAAGATTTTAAAATAGACATGGCATGAATATTGCCATTAGTAATGCACAATGATATAATCTGATATTTTCTAAATACAAAATATGGATGACAGATTTTCTTTCAAATATTCACATGAATTTTGCATCATAGAGCTCCAAGAGAGGAAGCAGCTTATCCACAAACAGTTGCTATCAGAAAATGGAAGATAGGTGTGCCCAGACCAGGATGGCAGTTAGGGTCACTGAACATTACCAGGTGCTTTGCATTCATGTCAGCTACCCAGGATGAACAAAATTCTGCTCAAGTGGAGGCTCATTTTCATTCTTCTGCATAACTCATTTGTCATCCGCTTACAAACCCTTTTCAAACTACTCACATGTAGCAGCAACGAGGGAATGCTTTCCTGTGGTAGGATAGATTTCCTATTTGTCCCCGTTACAGATAGGGTAGGCTATCAGAACAGTTCCTAAATGTATCTCAAAACATATACATGAATTCTCTGGGCCCCATCTCAATGATGAAAATTTTCTCAGAAAAAAATGCTGGTTTTTTTGTTGTTGTAAGGAGTCAATGCTTGATTTAAATAATGAAATTTTCCTTTAGGCATTTAAAATATGTTCTGGAATGAAATGTGGATTTGTATACAAGTTTCCAGGAATACATATAAAGCGTAAAGTATAACAGGATAGGTATAATAATGAAAACATTTTAAAAACTCTGTTACTGAATCTTTGCTCACTTGTTTTCTCTCTAGTGCAAGATGAACTCGGTTCCTGCTAAGTTACCTAATTGGCATTTCCTGACTCACAGTCATTGCTATGTTATTATGTCTGTTCAGGTCCCAGTGGAAGGAACAACTTTGGTAGATTAGGGGCCAAGATAAAAAAAAAAACCAAAACTTTCTTTAATGATGTCTAGGCAGGGCTACTTGGAAAATCAATCATATAAGAGTATTAAATTTCTTAAAAGTTAAAAGCAAGAATAGCTATTAGAAAAAAAAAATGTTAAAGACAGCTGAGAGTATTCTTTTTTGTCTCAAATCAACACCGAATGCCCCAGGGTGATTTGCTAGGAGTACTGATTAAGGAAAACAAATGCAACTGAGAAATGTGCAAGAAAGAAGGGAATCTAGCAAAACTGTAATACAGCAACTAACTTCAGCCTATAAAATAGCAGTCCATAGATGAGGACGTAAATATCACCATGACTATTAAGCAGCTCATTCTGCTTTCTTAACTAAAGCTCTGAGATGATGATGTTTGTTCATTCTTCCATTTTCTATTCCTCACGTTAGACAGAAATACAGGTCTGACCTCAGACTAGATTTCCTTTGTGTCTGGGTAAGGCAGGTCTAACCACTGGAGATACAGGTTCTGCTTATTTTCACCCCCCTCTCCACCCCTCATACAGATTTGCAATTACTTTTTAAAAAGCAAACTGGATAATCTTTATCTCTAGGGACTGACGGCAATATTGCAAATGCAAGAGAGAACAAACATAAATTACAGTCAGCATGCTTACTTCAATCTCAATGGCATTCTTAATTTAGAACCATCACAGCCACTGAAAATAAAATAGTCAGACCTTGATTATTTATGCAAACATGGGAAGAATCTGGGTAATAAATCCACAGAGACTAAGAAACCCCAAAATAGATTGATTCAGGCTGTATGGCTTTTCACCTGATCTTTGAGTCCGAAGGAAAAAAAAAATAGCCTTTAAATGTAGATCCAAATGGTAGAAAGAAAGGGAACCAGATAAGCATTTCCCCAGTGACTGAGACGTGCTGTAATAATAAATTGTATACCTAGTCCAGTGAGTCCAAGGCCTGCTGAAGCTAAGATATCCAGGCTGGGACATGCCAGGCCGGCAGGGCAGGATGCTGGGGATGGACTGGTTGCTATGGTAACCCCACTGCTTTCAAGTCCGAGGAGACATTTCCTTGCTTCATACATATTTAAGGCATTTCGCTCAACACTTTTCACAATCACAGACTATGGAAACACATAATGGGGGGAAAAAAAAGTGACATGCAAGTAGTCTACAATGAATGGGGGAGGGGAGGGAGGTGGAAAATGAATACGCTAATAAGAATTCCACTCAGGGGACATATCAATGCTGCTTTTAAATCATCTGCAAATCCTAACCACTTAGTGCTTAAGTTTAATCCTTCTGTTAAAACCCTAAATTATTAGTTACCATTTATTGGGCATGTTCTGGGTTCCACGAGCTGACAGTAGCTGCATATATGTTCCCATTCTCAGCAAAACCTCATAGAATGGGAATCATTATTCATATTCAGTGAAGTTAAGGGACTTAGCCAAGGTCATGGCATCGCTGTGAAGGGGCAGCAAGAGATGGGAACTTGGGTTCCCTTTTTATAGCCTCTCATCTTTACACTAAGGCTTTCCCCTTGCATCTTGTCGTTACATACCAAATCAAACTTGTGACCACATATAAACTGCATAATCATCATCACTTATGTTTGACATTTACGGTTTACTAGTTAGCTAATAGACCTTGAAGTATGACTATTCCTCATTGGTGACATATCTATGGCAAAGCTTATGGTAAAATTTCTAAATAATAAATCATTTTTCTTCCTCAATGGACTCATCTAGAAAATCTGAAATGTGAACTCAAAGGGGAAAGCCCTCAATGGACCAAAAAACAAAACAAAAATCGTGGCTGAGAAAGTAGTTAAAGCAGAGTTAGAATGGGGGCCATTTGGGCATAATTAAAAGGCCCTGGGATGCTGCAAGGCTTTGGAGTTCTCATTTACAATCTATTTTTCTCTGACTTCTGCTAATTTCTTACTGAACTCCTGGAATTCTTCTGCCTGTCCATCTTAATATGCACAAGCTCTGTAATGTCTCTCCTATCTTTATCTTTTAGTCCTGGGATCTACAGTGACTCTGGTCAACTCAAATTAGTCACACATGAAGCTTCACGATACATAAAATTAACGTCCTGTTCCCTAACTTTAAACTCACTATATCAAGTTCACTTAGAATCAATGCTATCTTTTCCTTTAAAGTTTTCTTTTGGAGAAGGCAAGATCATTTTTCTTCAGTTGGACAGCGATTACCACATTATTTACACATGCCAAATTATATAAAGTACTTATTATATATATACCATTCTATACATATAAGATTTATAGTTTCAGAATTTTAGTGTTATTTTCTTGTTTCTGATTTTTGTTAAATAAAGAGAACATTTCCCTTGTTTACTTTATTCCATTTTCCTTTCTATTGCCCCAAAGGCAACTCATCATGATTTTTGTGCGCATCCTTCCAGACAATGCTTTGTACTTAAAACTGTATAGACATACACATACACAAAAATGCTGCCATTGAGTACATACTATGATACAACATACAACATACTTTTTTTACTCAACACCATTCTCGTGTTGACTCCTGTTTTCAGAGAGTATAATCAGAAGTAGAACTGCTGCAGGTAGGGGAATCAATATTTTAGAATAATGAGATGATCAGAAATTGCTCTTCAAAGTGGCTGTGCTAGTTTAAACAACAATTCTAATGTAGAAATATTCATCCTTCCTCATTTTTACTAGCACTTAATAAAAGATCTATTCTGGGCTGGGCACAGTGACTCACACCTGTAATCCCAGCACTTTGGGAGGCCATGGTGGCTGGATTGCTTGAGCTCAAGAGTTCAAGACCAGCCTGGGAAACATGGCCAAACCCCATTTCTACAAAAAATACAAAACTAGCCGGGTGTGGTGGCACATGCCTGTAGTCCCAGCTACTTGGGAGGCTGAGGTGGGAGAACCACCTGAGCCCAGGAAGTCGAGGCTGCAGTAAGCCATGATTGTACCACTGTACTCTAGCCTGGGCAAAGAAGTGAGACCCTGTCTCGGAAAAAAAAAAAAAAAAGATTATTCCATTAAATTTTTACTCTACATGTAGTTACTGAAATTTTACAACACTCTGAGGAGAGGTTCCAAGAATGCTGAACTTGAGACAGTTCAGTCCTTAAAGTATTTACAAAAAAGCACAGGCACCTCTTCTTTAACTCTCCAGGTTGAGCAGGAGACAGCATATAGTAAGTAGTCTAAACAATTTCTGAGTTACACTGGGTATGTACACAAACACACACACACACATACACACACAACATGTAAGTAGCCTTATCAACTCTCGGGTAACTTAGTAAAGCCTCAAGTTACCAGATTCCAAATTAAGAACAAATGTTCTTTCCTTCTCATTTAAATATGGAAAAATAATGGTTACTCTAAATGGACTCCAAAAACCAACATGTATATAAAGAAAATGATGATCTATAATGAATACTGTCACAAATTTATATTAGATAACTAAATATATAATGACATATATAAGTTGAGTATCCCTTATCTGAAATGCTTGGGACCAGAAGTGTTTTAGATTTGGGGTTTTGGGGGATTTAGGAATATCTGCACTGGTTGGGCATCCCTAATATTAAGGTCCAAAATCTTAAATGCTCCAATGAGCATTTCCTTTGACTGTCATGTCAGCGCTCAAAAAGATTCAGCTTCTGGAGCATTCTGGATTGGGGATATTCAACCTGTATAGAGTAATAGTTTCAAGTATATGCAAATACACATTTGTATGCAAAATAAAACTATACAGCATATGATATGATACATAATTCTCTGGGTCTAGACTCTGAACCAACCTTGCTTGGCTGTTTGGGCTTTGGTTTAATACTGATGAAGACATCAAGCTGTTCCATCAACTGTGCAATGAGCTGTGGATCTACTTCAATTTCTTCCTTCATATCAAACATCAACACAAGAGGAAGACAACCCTAGAAAATGTCACAATAGAATGTTTAGGAGGTAAAAATTTAATCACTAAAACACCTGATAATTTAATATGCCTGCAAATAATGCAATATTTTACAGGTTTAAAGACTAAACTGAAGTATTAAAGTTAAATTATGTAAGTTCACATAGCTTGGAGGACAGGTGTGGCATTAACGTTGAGGGGGAGAAAATCATTTTTGGATGACAAAATTATATGTCTTAAGTTTCTGTTTTTGGCCCCAGATTATTTTTATCCACTGTGCACCTTGGAAAATTCCTTTCTTCTCTAACTTCAGTTTTGTTAGTTACACTAGAAACTAGATTCTCAACTATATCAAGGGTACTAATCTTTGCTTTGCTCAATGACTTCCAGTGGTAGCTTTTGATTGTATATTGAATGAAAACTAAACATGATCAAGCATTTAAAGAGTTCCGCATTTTAGCCCAGACTTGCTTGTCCAACCACAGGTCTTTGTCTGTATGTCTTCCCCTTCCTCCAGGTTAGGCCAGCCTCTCAATAATCCTTTAAGAGGATCTTGTACTTTGGTATCTTAACTCAGGGGTCCCCAACCTTTTTGGTACCGCAGACCGGTTTCATGGAAGACAATTTTTTCATGGACCAGGGGAGGGGGAGGGAAGGGGGGATGGTTTCAGATGATTCAAACACATTACATTTATTTGGCACTTTATTTCTATTATTATTACATTGTAACATATAATTAAATAATTATACAACTCACCATAATGAAAAATCAGTGGGGGCCCTGAGCTTGTTTTCCTGCAACTAGACGGTCCCATCTGGAGGTGATGGGAGACAGTGACAGATCATCAGGCATTAGATTCTCCTAAGGGGCATGCAACCTAAATCTCTTGCATGCATGGTTCACGATAGAGTTCATGCCCCATGAGAATCTCATGCCACTGCTAATCTCACAGGAGGTGGAGCTCAGGCGGTCATGTGAGCGATGGGAAGCCCCTGTTAACACACATGAAGCTTCCCTTGCTCACCTCCTGCTGTGTGGTCTAGTTCCTAACAGACCACTGACCAGCATTGGTCCGGTCCGTGTCCCAGGGATTGAGGACCCGTCTTAACTCATCAAAGGCATCTTCACCAATATAAATCCTACTTAACCTAATGCAGCTTAAACCTTCACTCCTTCCTGGAGTAAATTGTTACTATTGTCCCTTCTTTTAACTATCTCATTTTTTAGATTTTTCTTTTCTCTAATGCTCTTTATACAGCCTCTGATCTACTGAGTCCAGGAACAATGTAATATACTTTCTCTGATGCACAGAATTTCCAGTGTTAGCCCACTGGGTGCTGGAATTTGTAAATGTGTATCAGGAGAGGTTACCATTAAGCATACTAGGATTAAAACGAATTACTAAGCTGGGAACCGTGGCTCATGCCTATAATCTCAGCACTTTGGGAGGTTTAGGTGGGTGGATCACTTGAGGCCAAGAGTTCGAGATCAGGCTGGCCAACAGAGTGAAACCTCACCTCTACTAATATTACAAAAATTAGCTGGGCATGGTAGCACACGACTGTAATCTCAGCTACTCCGGAGGCTGAGGCATGAGAATCACTTCAACCCAGGAGGCAGAGATTGCAGTGAGCTGAGAACACACTACTACACTCCAGCCTGAGCAACCGAGTGAGACCCTGCCTAAAATAAAAAAAGAAAAAGAAATAAAATACTATGCTCCATTTCTCCTGTGGAAGAAAGTGATTTTTTTTTTTTTTTTTAATGGAGTCTTGCTCTGTCGCCCAGGCTGGAGTGCAGTGGTGCGATCTCGGCTCACTGCAACCTCAGCCTCCGGGGTTCAAGCAATTCTCCTATCTCAGCCTCTCGAGTAGCTGGGATTACAGGCCTTCACTACCAGGCCCAGCTAATTTTTGTGTGTATTTTTAGTAGAGACGTGGTTTCACCATATCGGCCAGGGTGGCCTCGAACCCCTGACATTGTGATCCGCCTGCCTCGGCCTCCCAAAGGGTTGGGATTACAGGTGTAAACCACCGTGCCCGGCCAGAAAGTGATTTTTATAAGAATAGTGCTATACAACATGGTGATGGTATTTAAAGTATGGGTTAAAGCCTTTTAATTTCTCCCTCAGTTATTTCAATGTTGTGCCATAATATGTGTCATTATTTTTGGCAGGTATGGTCAAAGTGTAAATGTGGATTAATAACCGTAGAGAATATTTGAAAAATTTCACTAAACTAAAAAAATAACATCGAAAGAACTTGTAAAGCAGACAAAAAATGAAGATTAATTACAACAATTCTGGGATATAAATATAAATCTGACTTGTAGTACAGTATATTAAAAATAACCTGAGAAAATAAGGTTGGCTAAAAAAAATCATTCACAACAAATTTCTTAAAATCATGGATTACAATCTTATTAATGATTCCAACAAGTTCTCATCTGTCAGAGGAATGGACTCAACAATAAAAACTTAGATTTTCTGAAAGTTTCTCAAAAATAAACTCTGCAAGTTAATAATACTAAATGTCACACCTGAAGCTTACTGATTCAAATGCCACTAAAGGTCAAGCACTGAATGAGAGAATACAATGGTGTTTTTAATACAAATATTTGTGAGCCCAGAATCACGTCCATCCATTTTGTTACTATATGATCAATCCATACACTGGGATATTTCATTTCATCTCATTTCATTTTTCATTTATTTCGTTTTTGAAATGGAGTCTCCCTCTGTTGCCTAGGCTGGAGTGCAGTGGTGCCATCCGGGCCTACTGCAACCTCTGCTTTCTGGGTTCAGGCGATTCTCCTGCCTCAGCCTCCTGAGTAACTGGGATTACAGGCGTCCATCACTATATCAGCTAATTTTTATATTTTTAATAGAAACAGGGTACTATGTTGGCCAGGCTGGTCTCGATTTTGACCTCAAGTGATCTGCTCACCTTGGCCTCCCAAAGTGCTGGGATTACAGGCATGAGGCGCCATGCCCAGTCAAGGGGTTTTAAACAAATATGGGAAGGATAGAAATATTGCAATTATAAATTAGAAGTAGTAAAGTAGTATTGAATTATAACATATAACTTGGCTTTTCTTCCTTCAATAAGTGACACTCCAATTTGTGGCTTAAATAGTATTTTTTAATTGTATCAAAGATTTATGAAATATATAAATGTTTTGGGCTGAAAAAATTTGTCTTTGATGGTGAAATTTAAATCGTATTTTTACTTTTCTGTTTAAACAGAGGACCTTTTTTTTTTTTTTTTTTTTCTCCAAATACAAACTGCACACTAATATTACAGGTCAGATGAAAAGTCACCTTCCATCTTTGCCACAAAATGCAGTCAATTATCTCACTATAATGTCTTCCGTGTTTAGTCTAAGTTAAAAAGAAAACACTGAAATAAAATTACATATGCAATGAAATTGAACCTGTTGAAGCACTATGAACCTTACTCTTCTAGTTTATTTCCTTTTAGCAAGAAACTTCCTTATTTGAGGAGGCTTCCAAAGGGCTTTCCTAAATATCACATTAGTACAGTGGGTGCAAAAACATGCACTGTATCCAAAGAGGTTTAAAAACATTGTAACACTTATTTCAGTAACCTTACCATGAGATATTGCCTTGCAAGACAGACAGACTCAATAGTGCCCTGGAGGTAGACGGTGGATTTCTTTTGTGGATTACTGGGATCAGGAAAGTGGATCTGAGCACCTGTTCTCTGCATGATATGTTTGATGTTGCTCCCATTTCGACCCATCATAAAGAGATGATGTTGAGCTGCAATATCTAGTTGTGTGCTCACAGGAATAGCTGATGCTAAGCTCCCAGCAAGATGTTCTAAAAGCATGGCAGTTCCTTCCTAAGAGAAAAGGGTGGGAAGGAAATCATCCTATACATTAACTACCCATATAGAGGCAAAGATTCTATTGCATTTCTAACAGCTATGGAAAAATACAGCATATTCTGCAAACCAAAATGTAGAATGAAGGAAAATTCTAGAAATCAAATTAGTCTAATATTCTTTAAAAATAAAACCCATATAATTTGTACAGACAGGATGTGCAGAATTATCTGAATAATTTACCTTCACAGCACTAGTGTTATTCTGAGACCCTCGTACTATGACAGTAGCACCATACATTCGGGAACGCTGTTTAAATGATACCGAAATATTGTACGTTTGTGATATATGCTGAATAGAGGGGGAATTAGGATCAGGAACTGGTTGAAGAATTCCAGCAATTGGTAGCTCAAACATCAGCACCAAAGGAAGCAGCTCCTAAAATGAAATGATGAGAATCCAAAGCAGAGAGTTAAAGCATTAGACATTCAGACATGTGTATCATTCATTGATTCTTTTCTGAAGATGGATTTTAAAACATAAACTGCCCTTATAAGTTTAGCTACATTATATAAAGTTTTTTTTTTTCCTTTTTTTTGAGTCAGAGTCTTGTTCTGTCACCCAGGCTGGAGTGCAGTGGTGTCATCCCAGCTTACTACTGCCTCAACCTCCTAGGCTCAAGTGATCCTCTCACCTTGGCTTCCTGAATAGTGGGACTACAGGCATGTGCCACTGTATCTGGCTAATTTTTAAAAATGTTTTGTAGAGACAGACGGGGTCTTGCTATATTGTCCAGGCTGGTCACGAACTCCTGGTCTCAAGTGATCCTCCTGCCTTGGCCTCCCAAAGTGCTGTGATTACAGGTGTGAGCCACCACAACTGGCCTACAAGTGTTTTTAAATGATAGGAGCCTTTGGTGAAACCTGAGAGTTTGTAACTCACATTGCCTGTGACATTTTTTCCTTAGGCCTCTTTATGGTCATTGAATAAAAGCTAGAAAAACTGAGTCAGATAAAATCCAGAACATCTCTGAGAAACATTTTCAATGAAAAAAGTTTATAAATAACATAGAAACTCACTTTTTGAACATATACAACAAACATTTAAATAATGAATGCTAAGATAGATATTAAAATAACTTTTGCCACTATTTCCTACTGATTGAACATGATTTGGTTATAAAATGATCAATTATTATATTTTTAATGCCTTATAATGCAAATGTTGCTGACATCAATTTACAATGTTAAAGTAATAAATAGTTACCCGAATTCTCACTCGGGCAGATTCTACTCCTGCTGGTTGTCCCGCTATAGATACCTATAAAAGGAGGAAAATACAGAGTTAGATTTGTTTTAATCAAACTCACATCTGCTTTTCCAGATAATCGATATGCTTGCTACTAAAAGTGTCATCCAGGGACAAATACAGAGGTATTATCCAGAAACTTGTTAAAAATAAAGGATCTCAGGCCCCCATCCAGACCTGCTTAATCAGAATTTGCATTTTAACGAGATCCTCAGGTAATCTGTGTCAACTGATCTATTTCACCCACTGGACTTACTGAAAGCCCCACACCCCCAGGAGATCATCCTGCCCTCTTTATAATTACTCTTGTTCACTGCATTTTCTCCCTTGTGTTTAAGCTCTTTGTATACCAGATACATATCAATATTCAATGACAGAGCTATACTAGGTTCTGAAAATAGTGAACTTCTTCCAAACCAGATGGTACATAATCTTTGCTCCAACATCTACCTGGAGATTTCTTCTGAAATCTCCTGGGCCTTCCCATGACCCACTGACTCAAGTTGTCAGTCTTGGCATTGCAGTGGGGAGTACAGGGGCTCCAGGACACCGCTCTTAGGGCCAATGGTCATGCCATACCAGTTTTTAAATATTCTGAATATTGTCTTTGCTTTTTACTATAGCTTTCTGTCTAGTCCCTTACGCACACATCCCACTGTCACCATTAGTCCCTGTAAAGACTACTTATTCATCTTTGTGGGTGACAGTTTCTAGTATTGTGACTAGTTTATAAGACAGAATACTTCCAAATGTCACAAATAATACTATCTGTTCTTCGAGTACTGAAACTGCTTGCATGAGGACAGGTGAGTTCCACTGGCTGCCAAACAGAAGAACTAGCACAAATGTGTATAAACTAGAGAGACATAATTAAGGCAATGTAAGAAGTCAGGCACTAATGAATGCACTGCTCCTCAGAAGTTGATCTGGTGTGCCATGGAGGTACCTACTTCTAGGTCTCTGTAGACAGAACCAGGCAATGGATAGGTTTCTGGACTAGGCAAGCTTCCAGGTCCTAAACGATATGCTCTCTCAGCCTTTCTCTAAGGTTCTGTTTTGTGGCCATTACATTTTCCCCTATTTTTTATCAATGATTTCAAGATCAAGAGTTTAGGGCCCATCTACAACTCATCTCCTCAAAAAAGCAAAGCACCTTCAATCCCTTGCAGCAAGTTGTACAATCTACACTATATGTCATCTATGTGATTTTTTTTTTTTGTCTCACCTCTCACAAAAAAATATAGGCAAACTGAAAATTAAGGCTGTAATTTATCCCATAAAAGTTCACGTGAAAAGACAAACCACCTGGTTGCTTTTTTCTGCTTGGTTATTCCTGTTGGAATCTGGAAAGTGGATATGGCATCCAGTTTCTTCCATCACTTTTTTAATATTGTTGCCACCTTTGCCGATTACATGTGAATGTTCTGTGTGTGAAACATCCATCTTCAAAGTAACTCGATTGCTCTATGTGAAAATAATGTATTATTACTTGATGTATGAAAAAGGAAAGAATGGCATCCTAAATGCCTTTCCCTCAAGGGAATAGTATTAGCAAAAAGTGAGTCAGTGGGAAATTTTATGAATTTCTTAATAAGATCATCTTAATCTATAAATGTTCTCTTGCTATTCTCTGATTATAAAAAAAAAAAAGAAATTCTCATTTTAAGACAGATTTGTCAGAAGAAGTAGAAAAATTTATTTTTTACCAAGATAATTTTTTGGGAAAGAAGTCTTTAAATAAAGTCAGCTACAGTTAACAGATAAATTACTCAGTCTGTCTTTAAAGACATTACTCATGAAACATTTAATCCAAATAACTAAAAGCAGATGAAAACACAATTACAAGATTGAAGATATGCATGCTAGTGGGACTGTATAACTAAGATGATACAAAACTAGAAATAATAAACCTCAAAACTGTGAATAAGGAAGTTTTTACAATCACTCCTTTCACAACTCCTATATTACTATATATTGAACTTTACAAAGTAGATCTATTACTCTTACTGGTAGAAAGAAGGGAGAAAGAGAACACAAAGTGCAGATAACTGGCCACTAAATGGCTTAAATAAAGAAATTCAAGGTACATTAGTTACATTAAAGCAAAATGGAAACTTCTAAGACATAATAAATAAAAATGCTGTGGTCATATTGGACTATATTTAATTTGGGGAATTTAGTGCTGTAAAATCATAAAGACTGACATAAAATCCTTTCTCATTTAGAAGACTGCTACTGAAATTACTCAGTCTTTAAGAAGTAAAATCAAAATATCAAAATGTTAAAAATAATTTTAACCTTGTGAATTCTTAAATTTTAAATTTACACCCATTAAATATATTTCGATTTTTAAGTTTAGTTCTTTCAGTTTAAACTTTAAAACACACACACAAAAATCCCCTTTTCCTGAAGAAAATTCTAAACTATTCAATAATTATCAGGGGAGTAATTTTTTAAAAACCATTTTGAAGAAAACCAACAAAGAACAGAAAGAAAGAATGAAAACAAAAGCGATCAGAGATGATTCTAATGAAATGCCAGGTGGCAAGACGAAGTGGTTAAGAATGAGACAGCCTGGATTTGAATCCCACCTCTCCACTTAACTGGCTCTAGGGTCCTGAACAAATTACTTAATACCTTTATGCTGAGTCAGTTACGAGGATCAAACAAATTAATATGTGCAAAATGTAAAGTACTTAGCAAAGTGCCTGGTATACAATAAGTACCTGGTATACAATAAGTGATTTAGATGTGTTTGTTAAAGAAAATAAATTCTCACAAATGAGTATAAATTTTTACATATTTAAATTTCCCTGTTATCTCTCTATACATATAATTAGAGACAGAGAGAGAGAGAGAGAAAGAGACAGCACGTGATCACAAAAAAGAAAGCATCAAATTTCATGCCATTACACACATCCAACACAGAGCTATACAGAAGATCATTTTGGTATTCTACTGACATCATAAAAGCAAATAATCTAATTCCTACAATCCTTATTACTTACTCCATATTAATCAGGGCCAATTTCTATTTCTGAAGATGTACATGTGTACATATATACACATACATACACAATACATACATATGTATGTAGATATAGGTATATATAGTTGTGTGTGTGTGTATGTATAGTTCAATTACCCAGCATGAGAGAACCTGTTCAAATATTAAACAGAACTTTACATCCACTGTAGAATCACATGTGCTTATCTTAAAACCCACCATTACTTTCTCCTGGTTTTTCTTCTCCAAATGGTTCTTTCATAACGGCATGAAGTAGCCCTTGCAGAGACAAGGTTCTGACATCTGAGTGTCCTTAACATTCACTTACTTTTGTGTCTAAGACAGACATGATCATTTCCTTGGCTTCTTTAACATCTTCTTTCTTTCCAGAAACCTTAATATGGGGATCTATAAGAAATAAGAAATAAAAGGCTTGTGCGAAACTCCCAAACTCTTTAAAATTGTTTTAAAAACTCTGTTTTAAAATTGACTTTAGAACATAAGAGGTTCCATAATAAACTCAATATTTGGAGTTTACCATTATTATAAAATTCTAGGTGTGTTATTGTAGTAACAACAGGAATATGGAAAATGCCCAAGTTTTCATTTATCTGTGACTTTCTTCCTTAAAATTAGCTAAACCATTTAAATTTACATTTCTTTTTTCAAAATCAGTATATCATATAATTGCAAAATAAAAATATCATAATTTTTTAATAAACTGGATTTATTAATTGAGCTCCTGCTACAAATCTCCGCCCTGTTCTAAGGGTTGAAGTGCATCAATTCACTTAATCCACAGCACAGATTCATGAGGTTGTTTACAGAGGAAACTAAAGCACAGAGGGGTTTAGTAACTTGTCCCGGAAAACCACTCAGGAGTTTAGACATTATAATCCCATGTCTTCGAACTCTGAATCCATTCTATATGCAATAACTTAATTTAAAAGACATCACTACAGTGAAAGCTAATAGAAAAAAAAAATCTTAACTTTCATTCAGGAATATTTAATTCAATATTTATCCAGAATTAGTATTGAGTGACTAATATTGTTTACTACTGCCACTAAACTTTCTATAGAAAAGCATTCATTCATTCACCAAACTTTTCTGTACTTCTACTATGTGCCAGGCACTGTTCCAGGGACGAGAGAATAGATAAGTAAAGAAGAAAGATCCCTGTCTGCAAAGAATTAGTCCACATTAACTAATTAAAAATTAGATAATCAGAACATACATGTTATGAAAAAAGAAAAAGGAGAGCAAGACAAAAAGATGAGCAAGTACCAGCTATGAGAGAGTCTTGAGGAGTATCAGACTTCATAGAGAAAAGGAGATCTGAGTAAAGGCTTAAAGGAGGTAAGACACTTGGCTGAGCTGGAACCTTCCAGGTAGAGGGAGATATCAGAGCCAAAGCCTCAGGGTGGGGACCAGCCTTCTTAATTCCCTCTTCAATCAGGTTTTCAAGTTGCCCAGCAATCCAGGTATTCCCTTATTTTACAGGTCAGTCTGACACAGACCAATATCATTCTAGGATAAGTCAAAAGTTCTATACCCATTAGCTTTATGATAAAACTGAATTAATATAGAGATAATTCATTATGATTACCATAACCACTGATCATGTCTCAACCTGAGTGCCTACAATGTACTGACTTCTTGGCTAAGTCTTTTATGTCCTGTACTATGCATCAAGTCAGCAAAGTGTCAGTAAATGTTTACTGAGCACCTTTCACAATTTACCACCAGTTCTGCCTGAATCCTTTAACTCCTAAAGCATCTATTCTCTAGGATAAGGAATGAGAATCACTGGCTGGGGATTTTTTCTAAACCTCACATACTCCCCTGACACTGTGATCTCCCACCCCCATCCCACAGCCCAGGTGAAAATGCCACAGAGAGCATATATTCTTATGTTGCAAGTGGGCAATTGCCACCCCCCTCACCAAAAAAGAAGGGAGGAAACCATTTTTCTTAAAGCTACCCACTGTTAGGACCAGGATGGTAAAATCACAGTTAGTAACAGTGCACCAATCTTCAGAGTTCAGGAATGCCTCTGGCCTCCCGGGGAGATGTTCAGCAGCTGTGCTTAATTTGAGTCTCTGTCACCACCTCCGGTCCCCACCCTTTCCTGATGGCTGCTCGTGGTCTCAAGCACCCTTCCTTACCCTATTTTGTAATCCCTCCCCTGACACTTAACCTGTCACAGGGACACTGTGAAGGTCAAAGGTCTTAAGAGTGGTTAAAACTTTCCAAAATGTTAAGCATCAGTGATTATGAAATGAGGGGCCTAACAGCAAGGCACAAGGGGTGTCTGACCGACATAAGTTAGGAGAGAGAGCCCAACAGCATCTCATTCGCATTGCTCGCTCTCTAATGCATCCTAACAAGAACCAGGACTGCCCTTTCTCTATTACACTCTAGCCAACTTTTATCACACTTAAGTAAACAGACAGATCATTTTATTCAATAATTCTTATTTCGTCCATAATAACTCGGCTAGGCAATAGGCTTAAAGGAGGTAAGACACTTGGCTGAGCCGGAACCTTCCAGGTAGAAGGAGATATCACAGTCAAAGCCTCAGGGTGGGGACCAGCCTCTTTGATTCCCTCTTCAGTCAGGTTTTCAAGTTGCTGTCTACTTTCAATCAGGTTTTAAAGAGCTGTCTACCTTCAAAATTTCACTCTCAGCTATCCTTAACTTTGGTTTAGTTACTGTTGGCTGACAATGAAGTCAACCTCTACTGAAAATGTTCGCTACTACTGTGGGTGATTAGAGCCCAATGTTTCTCAGAACATGGCTGTTAAAATACAGGTTTCTGGGCCTTGAGAACTCAGTAATTGGCATTTTATTGGCTTTTCAGGTGATTGTTAACTTGAATAGCAGATTAAACCACATAGATATTTCAATTGTAGTCATTTATGTATTGGTCTTACACATACTATACAAAATGCTTCTTTAGGATGAATTTGTATTTTTCCCACAAAATAAATTAACTGTAAGTTTTGAGTGCTATGATAATCTACAAATGTATTACTTTACAGGTTGATCACATTAAAATTCCTATGTATACAGAAAGGGACGGGGAGCCTCATATCCGATTTAAGAGAGAATATGATTTTCTTAAATCAAGAAAGAAGATGATTTTCCACCATCTTTGCATCAACAGAACAAGCAAAATAAAAAGCAAACGCCTCAACAGAAAATACTTTCATTCAAAGTGAAAGGGCACCATCTAGTGGCCAAATATATAAATCATCGGTGGGCACAAAGGTACATGAGCATGCATGCACAGTCAGTCACGAAAATGTAACACATCTACCTCCAGGGTCTGAATTAGTGCTTTTTTGGAAAGTGGTTCTTCAAATAGTCAAGCTTAATAAGGACAGAGAAAAATAAACATGATAAAATTCCAGTTTAGTTTGCGATAGTGGCTAGCAGCATTGTGTTTTTCATTTCCTTTTTGGCTCTTGCTTAAAAGATGCATACAAGATGTGTCCTTTTTTCCAGGTTGATCTTAATTTATTGATTTCAACTCCTGAAATACAGGTCTCTGTTTTTCAATGACTGTTAACAGTTTACAATTCGAACATGTCTGTGTAATACTACAAGGGATTAAGATTTCCTTTAGATCCATTCTGTAAATACTTGACAGAGAAAAGTCAAAGTATTAACCACATTAATAAACATAAAATTGAGGAAAAAGTCAGCTGTAAAGAGGGTTAGAGGATGGTATAATAGAAAAATAGGAAATAAGTGTAGAGCTTCTCCCTCCCAAAATGAATTGCTTTGAAGAACTCCAATTTAGGCATGAAGGTTTTGAGACATTTACTCTTAAAAATATATATATTATTACTTTAAAACCAGCCCTCAAGTTCCCTCAACACAGGGGTCATGTTTAACTTGGTTTTGTAACTACCACAGTGCCAAACAAGTGGTAGATACTCAATAAGTTGTTGTAGAATGGACAGGTGGCACCTATAATTTAGGAAATAGCTAAATACAGAGAGAGGAGATGGAAGTCTATAGAAAGAGTCTAAAGCTCATATCCAAGGTGACTGTGTGTCCTGTACTTTCCAAAAAAGTTCTGAGCTCAAATATTCTGATCTTAGCACCTCTTTAAAAATACAAAAAACTGTTAGATATTCATCTCAATTTTTGGTTTTTAGATTCCTGTCCTACCCGTCTGCTTACATCTCTCTGGTATCATCCTAAGGAAGAGAAAGTGACCAGATGGTAATCCAATGTTCACTAAGTAGTAGGAAGCTGTAATGGACATGCATATGAAATGGGTATCTTATATGTGAACAATGCCAAACAGAAAAAACATGCCCCTTTTTAAAAATGTTAAACCTTTGAACACAAAGGTTCTTGTGACTTTCATATGGATATTTGTAAGGACTTAACAAAGCAACAATTGTCATAAGGATCCCTGCTAAAAACCATATTTTCAATAAAAATAAAGTATTTCAATATTTAAAATTAAAATTTTATTTTCTCTACCTTACTCTATTGTAAGAATACTGAATGTTTTTATGACTTTATGTGAAGTTTAGTTATGCTTTTAAAAGATTATCTCTTGGTACTCTGGTTTCTACTCTGTGGTTTTCCATTCTTGGAAACATTCCCACCCCTGGAAACATTAGTGAATATTTTATTGCCTCTTCCTTCTTTCTTCAGGCCCCTAAACCTCCTTCCCACTTCATTCCTATTCCACAGCAAAATCTACAGAAAACACTCATGTCAGCCATTTGCATTTATTATGCTACAGAGAGTAATGTGCTATTGACACATGATGAATTTAAGTCAATCTTTCATCAACAATCTGTAGCCACTTTCCTGTCTCCATGATTAAGTGCTGCTGAGAAAAAGATTCAACCCCCTAAATTCACAGTATTTCTTCCACCCTCGGCATGTACATTTAGAGACAGAAAACAACAGAAAATCCCTTGACCACCTTCCCACTCACAACAAAAACAAAACAAAAGTTATCCTATCAGAGTTGCACTTTTGTTTACAGGGAAAAGTTCCGTATATTATAAATGGCTTCAAATCTGGATGGCTGTGGTACATATTATGTACATAAACAAAACTGTCAAACAGACGAGTGGACAGAATTTACCTTCCCCTGGCATGGAGCTCTTTCACATTTGTTTCAAGTTTGATTTCTTCCAAAAGTGCTTTACCTCTGAAACAATATAATCAAGACGGGCATTACCTGGGGCCTGGATCTGTCAAGAGTAGCCAGTGTGGACAAACACTGAGGCACAGCTCCAACTTCCTCTGAGATTCTTTGCAACTACTGGGAATATGTCAACAGTTGGCAAGTAGTTCCAAAGTAATAATGGCCAAAATTTTTATGTAAGAAAGAATGTAGCCCTAGGCTTACAATTTTGTGAAAAAAATCTCAGGGGAAAAAAAAAAAAAAGGCGTCAGAAAAAGCCCCAGGCTTCTCAAGGGCGTTGGTTCACTTGGAATCATATAGGGAAAAGCTAGGAAAAGCCAGAATGTATCACACAGAATGTATTAACTTTTAATGCCTTTGACGTTGCAATTGACTGCAGATTTCCTTTATGATGTGGTGAAAATATGTGGTGTCTACAGTTAATCGCAATTTAGCCATAAACAAGCTCTGTCACCTTGGAAAAGTCACTGAATCACTTGAGTATAGTTTCCTCAAAAAATAAATGAGGAAATTCAGTCAGATCACTGCTATATTTCCATATAAATGTAAATTTCTTTGGTATAAAATAGTACTATAAGGTTCTTAAACTAATAAGCAACTTTATTTTATAATTTTTGATCACTTATGGTGGGTAGCTCACTTAAAATCTAAAATGTTTCCAAGAACCTTAAACTAGCCTAAATCTTGGTGACACATCTACAACTGGCTTTCCTCTTTATTTTGCACATTTTAAGAATGTGTGATTTTTGTATCAAAGTGGATGAAAGGCAGTGTTCACCCCACTGGCATTTCCTGAATAATGTGCTTTTAGGCACAAAACAAATTCATTGACAACCCATTACAAAGACGAGATTCTACTTCAAACCCTATCTGAGCCATCTAATATGGCTTCTATTTTGATGACTATTACGTCGGCAAGTCACTTTGGTGATCAGCAAAAGTGAATTCTACTCATAGTCAGCTGACCACTGCCCATATTTTACAGTGAAACATGTTTTGCCCTGGTTTCTTAAGAAATTGACTTTGTTTTTTAAACAAAAACTGTATGCGGGCCAAATAACATACCGATATCACATTTTTTACAGTGAAAATACATACTTATCAAGAGATGGAGAACACCTGAGCTGACTTATGAAGCCTGACTGGAAATGATTTTAAAAGAGCAAACAGGATGACTAGAAGCCTATGCACTTCACATTTATTTTGTGGCCAGTGAGATGGATTCCAGATTATTTCAAGGGATGTTCTTTGACAGTAAGAATTCTAATAAAAAAGCAAAGTATATTTCAAGAGGGGAGTAAAAGAGCTCAAGCCACACATAGTTAAAGCAAAATGTTGGTGAGCAGCCATAACATGTCAGGTAATACAACCGGGATAAAGAACGAATCCACCTGCTCTAGGCATTCCCTACACCAAATACAGTTGACCCTTGAAAAACATGGATTTGAACCATGTGGGTCCAACTATAGCCGGAATTTATCTGCTGCCCCTAAGGCAGCAAGATCAACTCCCCACACCATTCCTCTTCCTCAGGCTACTCAATGTGAAGACGATGTGGATGAAGACTTTTATGATGATCCACTTCCACTTAATACTAAATCTATTTTCTCCCCCTTAGAATTTTCTTAATAAAATTTTTCTCTAGCTTCATTTATTGTTAAGATTACTGTATCTAATAAATATAACACACAAAATTATGCTAATCAACCTTTTATGTTACTGGTAGGCATCCGGTCAACAGCAGGCTATTAGTAAAGTTTTTGGGGAGTCAAAAATTATGTGTTTTTTTGTGTGTGGCAGGACAACATCCCTGAGCCCCACTTGTTCAAGGGTTACCTGTATATTGCTTTAGGATAAAGCATAAAATCATCCTTATGTATCTTATTAAATTAATTAACTTTTTGAGACAGGGTCTTCTTCTGTCACCCAGGCTGGTGTGCAGTGGTGTGAACTCAGCTCACTGCAACCGCCGCCTCCCAGGCTCAAACGATCCTCCCACCTCAGCCTCCTGAGTAGCTGAGACTACAGGCATGAGCCACCATGCCTGGCTAACTTTTTGTAGAGATGGGGGGTGCCTCACCACATTGCCCAGGCTGATCTTGAACTCCTGGACTCAAACCATCCGCCGACTCGGCCTCCCAAAGTGCTAAGATTACAGGCTTGAGCTACCATACCTAGCCAGCATCTTATTTTAAAACCAAAAAAATAATCTCCTTACTAGTCAACTAAAAAAGAAGATGAACAGACAGCAAGCAGTGCAAAAACAAATGTATTTTAAATTCAAAAACCTAATTTTCGTGAGATAAATGTTCCCATTAGTATCCATATCAACCTATACACAATGAGGTCCCATGGCAACTTCCTATCAAGATTCTATTTTTTTCTGAATGAAACTTAATACTTAACAGAGAAAGAGTATTTTTGACATGGTAGTGGCAGGAGTGATGTGAGCAAATTTTAAGAAAGCAAGTATGGCTAATTCCAAAGGCATTTTCAGCTCTCTTTTTGGCAATGATTGGGGAGCAGGTGCCCTCATCACTACAGTAATGAATACTTCAGGCAGGTTCTTGCTGAATGCAAGGAAAGGGTGGGAGGTCCATTCACACACCAAGGTGAAGCCTGTGAACGGTTCACCAATTGGATAGAAAAGTGCTACCAACTTGAGAAAATTCAAAACTAGCTGGAAGATAAATGAGAGCTTCTGGTGATGGAATACCAGTATTTCCAATATAATCAGCAATGGAAGAGTTTAAAATACAAGGATGCTGTGCTATTAGAACTATTCTCCACTGACTTTTCAACTTCAGGAGGAAATGCAGCTTAATGGAGAGAAAAGGTAAATTGTGCATATGCCAGTTTGTGTTAAGATTCCACTGTGACTTATCAAAGCTATTTACTTAATCAGAAACAGAGTTATGGCGGCTCAGCAAAAAAGCCTAGAAATAATCTCAGAGAAGAACAATGAAATGCAAACAAAGTAGAAAGCAAAAATCAAGGCATACCAGATGAAATAATCAACAGCAGATGTATTTAAGGAGTGTGAGAATTCGAAAAGGATAAACTACCTTATCTTATAAACCACTTTGTCTTATACAGTGTAAACTAAACCCCAAACATAATCTCAAAGTTGCTGTTCAGATAGAAGGAGGGCAGGGAAAAATCCAAAGCACAAGAGAAATCAGCTTTGGAACACGGAGGGTGGAAAAAGAAAGAAACACAAAGCCTAACTCAATTAGCTTCCCGCAGCCTCTTGGCATCTGAGCTCTATATTCCAGAGATAAGGAAGAGGATTCTGGGAAGGGGAGGAAAGAAAATGAAGTGCCAGGAGGAAATCTGGAATCATCAGAATGGTTTGTATATAACAATTCTACAGAAAGCATGGGTAGTGCTAGGTTATTGCAAGGGAGGTCGCTGACATAAGTATGAGTTGGACATGGGCAACGCTTGCGATGGTGGAAACAAAGCCAAGACACCCTACATGGCAAAAACAATAATGCGAGGATCCAGGATGAAGAGGAGGAAACCATACCAGCCCTCTGCAATGGCAATGGCATCCCAGCCCAATACTCAATGGTCCTTTTGATAAAGGAGGGGGCACTGAAGTAGGGGTAGAGGCACATGCCAGGATAAAGCATCCCCAGGAAATTGTACTGAGATAACAGCAAGTTATGCAAGAACTTCTAAGAGCCAGAAGTGACTAATCTCCCTTCTCTCTCCCAGGAATACTGATGTTCACAGTGTGCAGGACAGGTCCCAGAAGTATTGCCTGCAGTCTAGACCCAAAGCACTGTAATCTGTGGCGAGGGCAGATTGTTCCTTTTTACAACAGCTGGGACTCTTCGTGAAAAATCTTAACACACAACTGCTGGTTGCTGTCACAGAGTAAGACACTATGCATTTAAGAGTTCACACACATTAGACTAAGAAAGTCCCATAAATAAAAAGGTGACCACATCATACCATATACACAATCTCTTTATGTCTGACCTACTCAGATAAGAATTTAGAAACCGGAAATTCCGTCTCTTGAAGAGATTGAAGGAACAATTACAGGTACATGCAGGAAACAACAAAACCTTTAGGAATTCAATTCTAAAAATAACTTACCAACTTGAGACTGACATTAAAATTCTTTACCTTTCTCATCTTTGTTTTATATGTTACACTAAAGAGCAGCTAATTATGGGTTCAATTGACTCTGTGTGTTAAAGACTGTTTCAAGCTTGTTCGTGATCTCAAAGTTGGTAATCTTCACAAAAATTCAAAGGGCCTAATATTAGGTAAGTTGTCCCTAAAGAAAATTATCACTTGGAAAATGCCTATCTGCCACCTTCTCACTCCCACTTTCTACAGACTAGCTTAACAACAGCTGTTAATAGTTTTTTCATGATGCCACATATAGTGGCACAATATGCCTATTCCTCTCCCCAACTGTGCATTATTCCTCACCCCAACTGTGTATTATTTGTTTTTCTCATAAAGTAGGAATGAAGGATCCTAATTTCTCAGTCCTAAGAGATTTGTATCTTTGGTGAGGAGATGGGAATAAAGTTTTAATTGTCAAATAACTTCAAAACAATCCTTTATTTTTCTTAAGAATAGTATCTTAGAAATTGTTCTTTCTAAGTCAGAATTCATCAAGTACTTATCCAAAGGCAATGTTCCTGTTTAAATATCTTTTTTTTTTTTTTTTCCCCGAGACAGAGTCTCACTCTGTCACCCAGGGTGGAGAGCAGTGGCACAATCTCAGCTCACTGCAACTTCCGCCTCCCAGATTCAAGTGAATCTCCTGCCTCAGCCTCCCATGTAGCTGGGTCTACAGTTGCACGCCATCATGCCAGGCTAATTTTTGTATTTTTTAGTAGAGACGGGGTTTCTCCATGTTGGTCAGGCTAGTCTCGAACTCCTGGCCTTAAGTGATTCTCCCACCTTGGCCTCCCAAAGTGTTGCCATTACAGGCATGAACCATGGCACCCAGCCCTTAAATATCTTAAATAACAAAAATTTTGAGCTTAGTCCTTTAAAACTGGTTTTTCTAAAAGCAAGAAGGCATCAAAAATTGCAACAAATAATCACCTGATAAGGGTTACCAATTAGTCCTATCTTTTCTAACAAGAAAGATGATCTTCTGAAATTTCTTTCCATACAAAGAGCTCCTAAAAATAATTTTTAAAAAATACTAATTGTGTCTTAGGGAAATGGGCAAAAGACATGGATAAATAATTCAATACAAAATGGTAAGTAAATATGTAACTATGAATAAAGTTCAACCTTCCTAAATCACTTTTAAAAACAAAATCGGCAAAGGTCTTTAAAATTACAAGCCCAACAAGGATACAGTTAACTTCCCATACTTTTGGTGGAAATAAAAACCAGTGGAGAAAATCTGGAAAGTAATTTGGAAATATCAACGAAGGATCACAATATCATAATTTTAAGAATACAGATATATTAAGAAGAAGAGAAGAAAGCCAAATTAATAGTGATTACTTCTAAGCAACAGAGTCACAGGTAATTTCTATTTTATTTTATGCTCTAAGCTCTTCTGTATTTTCCATTATGAACAACTATACTTTTATAATGCAGAAAAATACTCATACCTTAAAAGATCATCTGTAAAATCTGAGATCAATTCACTCAAATTACATCCTTGTACTTTAAAACAAAATGTATTCAAGTCAGAACTTCCTGTTTCCCAAGTACAATGTCTCAAGAATTCCCTTAAAAATTAAGACCTTTAAATATTAGCAATAATGACAACAATGCCTTCTCAATTAAGATTTTTTTTTTTTAAAAAGTTCCCTCTTTCTTCTCTACAATTCCGTGACAGGCTTTTTGCCATGCAATTTCTCAACTTCATCTCTTTTTATTTCTTGTGCTGTTACTTTTAATATTTTACTGACATACTTTGGCTCTGAATACAGAATTCCCCAGTGAAACTGTAATGATGGGGTTAACTGTCATGGAAAGACAAGGTTGGGACAGAGGACAAACAGTTAGTGAAGGCCATATGTTTATGGCCACCACTAACTACACAAGGAATTCTTTCAAACATTTATGGCAACATCTCTCTTTTCCTGCAGTAATGGTTTCTGGAATAAATGGAAGAAAAGGACAATCCTGGTAATGGGGGTATACTGCTCTTTCTTTAAAGAATTTTCCAATGTCTCTCAAACAAGGACATTTAGAAAAGCAATATTTGGGTATCATTCTCAGGGTATGATTAAGCCGCCTATTAACGTAAGCAATATAAACCTCACAGAACAGTACCCTCGTAACAAATAGTTTTGCCAGGATGGCAACTTAAAAGATATTTTGTCTTCTCGGCAGAGAAGTCCAAGAGTTGAGAACGGTACCTGGTTATGCGCCATTTGCTGCTGCCCTGGGGCTATTCTGTCTTTGGCTCTACCCTGCTTCGTGCCCAGCAAGCTGGACCAGCACCACTGGCAGTGGCTGCATGGCTCCATGACTACAATTCCACTGAGTAGTCTCTTGGCAGTTTCCTTTTTCACTGGGCTCCCACAATACCTTGTCCTCCCCTTGCCCCTTCAGTGATGATAATGGCTTCCAGCTGTTGCCAGTTTTTGTGCCTCATCATCTATTTATAGCCATTGCCTGCTCACTTAACCCGTCTACTGTAAACAGCCCCGTTGTTAGAATTTCTTAAACCATTTGGAGTTAACTGTTTTCTGGCAGAGTGAGCCTGATACCACACTCATTCCACCAATTCCTTTCTTCTTTTAATGAGAAAGTGTGTGGGCCGGGGTTGGGGTTGGGGTTGGGGTGGTGAAGATTTGTGTTGGTCTCCTTTCACCACAGAAGCGCTAACTTTTAACGGGTCAATTCCATAATTTTGATAGGTTAAAAATAATATTCCTTAGGTCTTAGCATACACTTTTTTAGAAAAATTGGTGTTTTTCTAACTTATTGTTCAATACAAGTCAACTTCAAAACTACAGTAGAGAATCCCTAATGCAGTTTCCTCCTTATTTTCTCTCCTTGTATCCCTCCTCCACTTCCTGAAAGGCTATGCAAACGCATTTTAATCATATGATCACACTTATTACTGGAAGTATCTTGGCACCTTCAAATGTTCCTTGATAAATGTGTTGTAATGTTTATAGGATCTTTAAGAAATATGTGTGGATCAGCAGCATTTTTGAATTTCTTTCATATTTTCTTGGCTCCCATACAACTTTTACCTCTAAAGGCATTTAGTTGTATGTTCCATCTCAAAAAGCATTGTTTTAAAGAGATACGCGGTACACATCTTTTTTGTGACAACCTCAAATACATTGAAGTGAGATTTCTGTAACCACTGAATTTGCTTCCTACTGAGGTGTGGGGATGTCTATTGATTATCTTCATGAGGGCTGTAAACAAGCCAGCCTCTAACTGCATCCCAAGGCTATGTACATGTGTGTTGGTAAACTTTTCTGAGTGCATCTACAGATTCTCAGAAAGGCTAAGAAAGCTAAGTCCTGCTGTAAGTAGTGTGGAATTTTGCAGACATTCAGGGAACAGATCTTGAAACCTTCAGGTGTTCAGTTTTGGTTTGGCATACTACAAGCTGGTATTTATCTTTGGTTCAGAAATTTTCAACAATTATATTTTTTAATATAATGTCAGCAATTATATTTAAAATGTGAAAGCTAATCAATAGGACAACACCAAATTTGAGTTAATCATTACCTCCTTTCAGTTATTATGACAGACACGGGGCAAAACAGTAAGAATAGAGGCATGTGACAGAAGCCACAACTGAATCTAATTGTTGTTTAACTCTTGCTTCAAAAAAAAAAAAAATCTTGTATATTTTATTGGAGTTAAAATCCAACAACTTTTATGCTTTGGCCACAGAATTAGATCTTTTTATGAAATCTTGTTTCAGAAGCTATGTTAACTTCTGGAATTATATCAAAGAACTTCGGACCTGGAATGGAACTTGAAGTTCTATCTGTCCTTTACACCCTTCCCCAAGGCTCACCGAATGCCTACCGTGGGCCGGACACTCCTAGAAACTGGAGTCACAGTCAAGATGACACCATGATCCAAGCCAATAAATGAGCACAGATTTAAAAACTTGCCACTCCTGGCATGCTTCCTTCTATGTAACATTCCTCCTAAACTATCATCTAAACTGACACATTTTTAGTGACAGTAAGAAAACTATTTTATCAAAAAGCAAAGGTGACTTGTTAAAAAATCATTTCCTTAAAACCATCTTTCTCTCCAAAAGCCTTCAATGATTTCCCAATTACACAGTATTAAGATGGCAAACTGTCTGCTGTGGTTTTCAAAGACCTCATGATCAGGACTGTGCCCAGCTGTTTAGCTTTCTCTTCCATTATTTCCTTCATAAAATTCACACTACAACCAAACCAAAATACTCACCATTGCACCAAAATGTCCTATAATTTCCCATCTTCATGCTTCTGTTCCTGAAACCACTGGATACAGCACTGTTATTTTGGCTCCATCTGTCCAATCCTCAGCACATTAAGGTTAACACAAATGTCATGTTTTCTCAGATCCCTCCAGTGCAAAGTAAATCTCTACCTCTGCTGGTTTCCTGTGACACTGCTTGGTCCTTTAACAGGCCTATTACATGCTACCCCATTATCCATATACCTGCCGTCATCAGTCTGTAGGCCCTGTGATCTGATGGAAGACACTGTGTGCAGTTTCTATACCCCTCACAAAACAGACTATGTACCAAGTTTTAGAACACAAGCATTAGATAATTACCTGGATTTCACTAGAGTGACTGATATCTGTTTCCTCATAATTTTTGTGCCTTTATTCCCCCTTCCTCTACATTAAAAATGTCATCCCCTTAGCATATCCATGACAGCCCTTCAGACTCTGTCACAGCTTTACCAACTGTTATATTCTCAATCACTTTTTCTTTGGGCACTCACCCTACTTCTCTCGGTGGGTCCTTCTGCGAACTGACTCTAAGTCAGGCAACTTTGATTTTTTGAATCCTTAATCTCTACCATGGGCTATAGAATACAGTAGGTATCCATAAAAATAGATTGTTGTAAGGATTAAATAAGATAACATAATGGGCTTAGCAGTGTCTTCGACATAGTAAATACTCCATAAATGTTAGTTATTAGTAACTAAACGAAGGATTACGACAATAGTTACCATTTCAGCTCTTATTTCTTCTTACATCTTTTTAGAGGTAAAAGATGATTAGCAGAGCCCAACAGGTCTACGTAACTTCCCAATCCCTCTGTCAAATCTGCCTAAAATGGCATTTATAACAGCACTGCAGACACATCACGTGATGGTGCAGAGTGACTTTTAACAAGCAAAACCTCAGAGCCTTCTCATATGAACTGGTGTTCAGCCCTGTATTCCTTCCCTCCCTGGATTGTCCCATTAAGTATAAACACCATTTTTATTATGGTTTTAGTATAAATTACAAGAAAATGTCTTATATTAGTTGTATTATATCAGTGTTTGTGTGTTTTTTTTATGGTAAATTCCTATTGGGTTGTTGGTACCATCCTCATAAAGAAAGATATGATCAAGGGAATCCAAACATATAACTCTTATTAACTCTTATTCTTAGATTAGTAGAGAAATTTTTATATGCTATTTGACATTTGATATGTTTATTTTCCCTCACTTTTAAGGAGTATTAAGATTGTACAACATATCAGCATAATTACTTGGTGGAGAAAGGTTCCCTCTGCAGTTTATGAGAAAGTAACATTTGATTAAAAGCAATAAAAATGGGACATATACACTTTGCCATCGTATCATTGTTTCTCTCAAAAAGAAAAAGAAAAAGAAAAAATGTCAGACTAGAATATTATGACTGCAATAGAAATTCTAAAACCTGAAAAATCAATGAAGACTAATTTACCACAAATTCCTAACATTTCTACAATATGTATTTTTTCACAACAGAGCCTCTCAATGATACTTACATATTAGAAAATATAGGAAAGGAGTTTTATGCAACACTTCTAAATAAATTAAATGAACTTATATCTGCTAAAGATTATAAAAGATTACTCAGAAAGTTTTATAAAATGTTTATTTTGCAATTATAATTAAAACTGTAAGAAGTGATTTTGATAGCTTTGACTGAACATATAATAAAGATACGTAAACCTGAAATATTTTGTAGCACTACTTTTATGCTTTTCAAATGTTCATGCTAATCAGTACAAAAGTCCACAACCCATACTCCTTTAATACTTCCTATTTTAATGACCATTTATAGAAATTTAGGCCCAAAGTCTTGGATATTTTGAGTTCCTCTCAGCTCCCTAGCTGGTAAAATACAAATAAGGTACAGTTAGTAAAGTACACTATATGAATATAGTGCAATCTCAAAAGAAAAAGCCATCAATATTCATAAAAACATTTTCTAAACAAAAATAACAATAATTGATCCTTAAGTTTAGAACTGTTTATGTAAATATAGTTGGGCCAATAGTAGTTCAGAGTGCACAATGAAAAGATGGAGGAAACAGAAATCTTTAAATCAAACAATATATGGGAAATGGTACTTATACGCATAATGGGACAAAATCATTCCCTGATGAAATGTGGGCGTGAAAGGAGTGATTGCTTTAAAGATGGTGAGTTTTTAAGCTTAGGAGTGATTGACAAAAAGTATATCTATTACTGTGATTTGATATATATGTGTGTGTGTGTATATATATATACACACATACATACACACACATTATAACACCATTACCACAATCAAGTTAACATATCTATCACTTCACATACTGACCTCTCTGTGTGTGTGTGTGTGTGTGTGTGTGTGTGTGTGTGTGTGTGTGTGTGTGTTGAGAGCATTTAAAATCTACCCTGTTAGCAAATTTCAAGGGTATATTATGAACTGTAGTCACCACACTGTACATTATATCTCCAAAATTTATTCATCTTACAAATGAAAGGTCAACCTTTCTTTGACCAACATCTCCCCATTGTCCTCACACTCAATCCCTGTTACTACAACTCTACTCTCTGTTTCTATGAGTTCAACTTTTTAGGTTTGACATATAAGTTATATTATGCAGTACTTGTCTGTTTGTGTCTGGTTCATTTCACTTAGCATAATGTCCTCCAGGTTCATCCATGTTGTCACAAATGGCAGTATGCCCTTTTTTTTAAGGCTGAATAACATTCCATTGTGGACTTACTATTGCCATTTTGTTGTTTTCTGATTGTTTTGTAGTTCTTTTGTTCCTTTATACCTCTCTTGGTATCTTCCTTTGTAATTTCATGATTTTCAATAGTGGTATGGTTTGATTCTTTATCTTTTCTGTATCTACTATGGATTTCTGTTTTGATGTTACAATGGGGTTACACAAAACATCTTATGAGTCTATTTGAAGCTGGTAACTCTACACTTTTACTCCCCATTTTATGTTTTTGATGTTATGATTTAGTTTTTTTATATTGTGTATCCATTAACAATGGTGTAGCTATAGTTACTTTTAATATTTTTGTCTTTTAACATTTATACTAGAGTTAAAATGAATTTAAACACCATCATTACAATATTAGAGTATTCTGAATTTTAGTGCACATTTATTTTTAACAGAGAGTAAAAATACTATACATTCATGCTACTCATTTGTGTCTTTTCATTTCAGCTTGAACAATTTCGTTTGGCATTTCTTGCAAGGCAGTCCTAGTGGTGATGAACTCTCTTAGCTTTTGTCTGTCTGGAATAATCTTCATCTCTCCTTCCTTTACAAAGGACAGCTTTGCTGAGTAAAGTACCATTGAAAGACAGTTTTTTCCTTTCATCACTTTGAGTATAACATCCCACTCCTTCGTGACCCATGGGATTTCTGCTGAGAAGTCAACTGATAGTCTTATGGAAGTTCTTTTACGTGTGATGAGATTCTTTTCTCTTGCATTTTCAAAATTCTCTGTCATTGATTATTGACAATAATATTAAGTGTCTTAAGCAAATGCTGAGAGATTTTGTCACCACCAGGCCTGCCCTACAAGAGCTCCTGAAGCAAGCACCAAACATAGAAAGGAACAGCAGGTACTAGCCATTGCAAAAACATGCCAAAATGTAAAGACCATCGATGCTAGGAAGAAACTGCATCAACTAATGAGCAAAATAACCAGCTAACATCATAATGACAGGATCAATTTCACACATAACAATATTAAACTTAAATGTAAATGGGCTAGATGCTCCAATTAAAAGACACAGACTGGCAAATTGGATAAAGAGTCAAGACCCATTGGTTTGCTGTATTCAGGAGACCCATCTCACATGCAGAGACATACATAGGCTCAAAATAAAGGGATGGAGGAAGATCTACCCAGCAAATGGAAAACAAAAAAGGCAGGGGTTGCAATACTAGTCTCTGATAAAACAGACTTTAAACCAACAAAGATAAAGGAGACAAAGAAGGCCATTACATAATGGTAAAGGGATCAATCCAACAAGAAGAGCTAACTATCCTAAATATATATGCACCCAATACAGGAGCACCTAGATTCATAAAGCAAGTCCTTAGAGACTTAGGAAGAGACTAAGACTCCCATACAATAATAATGGGAGACTTTAACACCCCACTGTCAACATTAGACAGATCAATGAGACAGAAATTTAACAAGGATATCCAGGAATTGAACTCTGCACCAAGCGGAACTAATAGACATCTAAGAACTCTCCACCCCAAATCAACAGAATATACATTCTTCTCAGCACCACATCACACTTATTCCAAAATTGACCACATAGTTGGAAGTAAAGCACTCCTCAGCAAATGTCAAAGAACAGAAATTATAACAAACTGTCTCTCACACCACAGTGCAATCAAACTAGAACTCAGAAATAAGAAACTCAATCAAAATTGCTCAATTACATGGAAACTGAACAAACTGCTCCTGAATGACTACTGGGTACATAACGAAATGAAGGCAGAAATAAAGATGTTCTTTGAAACCAATGAGAACAAAGATACAACATATCAGAATCTCTGGGACACATTTAAAGCAGTGTGTAGAGGGAAATTTACAGCACTAAATGCCCACAAGAGAAAGCAGGAAAGATCTAAAATTGACACCCTAGCATCACAATTAAAAGAACTAGAGAAGCAAGAGCAAACACATTCAAAAGCTAGCAGAAGGCAAGAAATAACTAAGATTAGAGCAGAACTGAAGGAGATAGAGACACAAAAAAACCCTCCAAAAAATCAATGAATCCAGGAGCTGGTTTTTTTTAAAGATCTACAAAATTGATAGACCACTAGCAAGACTAATAAAGAAGAAAAGAGAGAAGAATCAAATAGATGCAATAAAAAATGATAAAGGAGATATCACCACCGACCCCACAGAAATACAAACTACCATCAGAGAATAATATAAACACCTCTACACAAATAAACCAGAAAAACTAGAAGAAATGGATAATTTCCTGGACACATACATTCTCCCAAGACTAAACCAGGAAGAAGTTGAATCCCTGAATAGACCAATAGCAGGCTCTGAAATTGAGGCAATAATTAATAGCCTACCAACCAAAAAAAGTCCAGGACCAGACGGATTCACAGCCGAATTCTACCAGAGGTACAAGGAGGAGCTGGTACATTCCTTCTGAAACTATTCCAATCAATAGAAAAAGAGGGAATCCTCCCTAATTCATTTTATGAGGCCAACATCATCCTGATACCAAAGCCTGGCAGTGATACAACAAGAAAAAGAGAATTTTAGACCAATATCCCTGATGAACATCGATGCAAAAATCCTCAATAAAATACTGGCAAACCAGATTCAGCAGCACATCAAAAAGCTTATTCACCACGATCAAGTGGGCTTCATCCCTCGGATGCAAGCCTGGTTCAACATACGCAAATCAATAAACATAATCCAGCATATAAACAGAACCAAAGACAAAAACTACATGATTACCTCAATAGATGCAGAAAAGGCCTCTGACAAAATTCAACAGCCCTTCATGATAAAAACTCTCAATAAATTCAGTATTGATGGAACATATCTCAAAATAGTAAGACCTATTTATGACAAACCCACAGCCAATATCATACTGAATGGGCAAAAACTGGAAGCATTCCTCCTTGAAAACTGGCACAACACAGGGATTCCCTCTCTTACCACTCCTATACAACATAGTGTTGGAAGTTCTGGCCAGGGCAATCGGGCAAGAGAAAGAAATACAGGGTATTCAATTAGGAAAAGAGGAAGTCAAATTGTCCCTGTTTGCAGATGACTTGATTGTATATTTAGAAAACCCCATCATCTCAGCCAAAAATCTCCTTAAGCTGATAAAGCTACTTCAGCAGTGTCTCAGGATACAAAATCAATGTGCAAAAATCACAAGCATTCCTACACAACAGTAACAGACAAACAGCCAAATCATGAGTGAATTCCCATTCACAATTGCTTCAAAGCGAATAAAATACCTAGAAATGCAACTTACAAGGGATGTGAAGGACCTCTTCAACAGAACTACAATCCACTGCTCAGTGAAATAAAAGAGGTCACAAACAAATAGAAGAACATTCCACGCTCACGGATAAGAAGAATCAACACTGTGAAAATGGCCATACTGCCCAAGGTAATTTATAGATTCAATGGCATCTCCATTAAGCTACCAATGACTTTCTTCACAGAATTGGAAAAAATTACTTTAAAGTTCACATGGAACCAAAAAAGAGCCCACATTGCCAAGATAGTCCTAAGCCAAAAGAACAAAGCTGGAGGCATCACACTACCTGACTTCAAACTATACTACAAAGCTACAGTAACCAAAACAGCATGGTACTGGTACCAAAACAGAGCTATAGACCAATGGAACAGAACAGAGACCTCAGAAATAATACCACACATCTACAACCATCTGATCTTTGACAAACTTGACAAAAACAAGAAATGGGGAAAGGATTCCCTATTTAATAAATAGTGCTGGGAAAACTGGCTACATAAGTAGAAAGCTGAAACTGGATCCCTTCCTTACACCTTATACAAAAATTAATTCAAGATGGATTAGAGACTTAAATGTTAGACCAAAAACCATAAAAACCCTGGAAGAAAACCTAGGCAATACCATTCAGGACATAGGCATGGGCAAGGACTTCATGTCTAAAACACCAAAAGCAACGGCAATAAAAGCCAAAATTGACAAATGGGATCTAACTAAACTAAAGAGCTTCTGCACAGCCAAAGAAACTACCATCAGAGTGAACAGGCAACCTACAGAATGGGAGAAAATTTTTGCAATCTACTCATCTGACAGAGGGCTAATATCCAGAATCTACAAAGAACTCAAACAAATTTACAAGAAAAAAAAAAAAAACAACCCCATCAAAAAGTGGGCAAAGGATATGAGCAGACACTTCTCAAAAGAAGACATTTATGCAGCCAACAGACACATGAAAAAATGCTCACATCACTAGCCATAAGAGAAATGCAAATCAAAACCACAATGAGATACCATCTCACACCAGTTAGAATGGCAATCATTAAAAGTCAGGAAACAACAGGTGCTGGAGAGGTTGTGGAGAAACAGGAACACTTTTACACTGTTGGTGGGACTGTAAACTAGTTCAACCACTGTGGAAGACAGTGTGGCAATTCCTCAAGGATCTAGAACTAGAAATACCATTTGACCCAGCAGTCCCATTACTAGGTATATACCCAAAGGATTATAAACCATGCTGGTATAGACAGATGCACGCGTATGTTTACTGCGGCACTATTCACAATAGCAAAGACTTGGAACCAACCCAAATGTCCATCAATGAGAGACTGGATTAAGAAAATGTGGCACATATACACCATGGAATACTATGCAGCCATAAAAAAGGATCAGTTCATGTCCTTTGCAGGGACATGGATGAAGCTCGAAACCATCATTCTCAGCAAACTATTGCAAGAACAGAAAACCAAACACTGCATCTTCTCACTCATAGGTGGGAATTGAACAATGAGAACACTTGGACACAGGAAGGGTAACATCACACACCGGGGCCTGTTGTGGGGTGGGTTGCGGGAGGGATAGCATTAGGAGATATACCTAATGTAAATGACGAGTTAATGGCTGCTGCACACCAACATGTCACATGTATACATATGTAACAAAACTGCACATTGTGCACATGTACCCTAGAACAAAAAGTATAGGAAAAAAAAGAAAAGATTATGTGTCTTGGTGAAGTTTTATTTTGTTTGGACCTGTTTGAGGACCTTTGAATCTCATAACCTGGATAGCCGTATCTTTCCCACGATATGGGAAGTTTTCAGTCATTATTTATTTAAGTAAGATTTCTGCCCTTTTCTTTCCTTTCTCCTTTGAAGACTCTCATATTGCATATATTATTTCTCCTCATGGTATCCCATATCCCATAAGCTTTCTTTTTTCTTCTCTGACTAGATCATTTCAAATGCTTTGTATTTGAGTTCACAGATCCTTTCTTCTGCTTGACTGAATCTGCTGTTGATTCTCTCTCTGATGCATTTTTCATTTCATTCATTGCAGTCTTTGGCTTCAGTAGTTGTTTGGTTCTAAGATGTATATCTATTTGTTGAGCTTTTAGTTTTGGTCATATATTGTTTTCCTGATTACATCGAGTTTTATTTAGATTTACACTGATTTTATTTTATTTAGATTTATACTAAATTTTATTGTAGCCTGCTAAATGTCCTTAAAGCAATTATTTTTAAATTCCTTGTCGGGCAATTTGTAGACCTCTACTTCTTTGGGGTTGGTTACTGAGAAATTATTGTGTTCTTTTGCTGGTGTCACATTTCTCTGTGTGTGTGTGTGTGTGTTCTGTGAAGTCCTGTGCTGCTGTTTTCACATCTGAAGTAGCAGTCATCTCCTCTAGTCTTTACTGACTAGCTTTGGGAGAGGAACTCCTTCACCAGTCAGCCTGGCTAGAATTCTGAGGCTCTCTCAGATACTTTCTATGAATGTACCCCCTCTTTTTGCTTTCTTTTGGGAGGTAACTCTTAAAATTGTGTACCTTCTCTCAATCTCACAAAGCCAGGCATTGTGCTGAGAGTCTTTCATCTGCTTTCCCTAGGGCAGTGCCCTGAAATGCTCAGTTTATGTACCTTCTTCCAATCCTCCAGAGTCAAGGCAACTGACTACATGTGACTATAAACCACCTTTAAAGGCTTGTAGTCATGACTCAAGGAATGTGCATCAGACTGGCCACAGGAGGGGTGGGGGAGGAAATATGTGGAGCATAGGGGCACCCATGGAATTGGTTGGGTCTATAGGTGAGGCATCCCAATTAGCTCATGGGCAGGCCTCCTAATGGAGTCTGAGATGCAATCAATCGGATACAAACAGTTGTTGAATTCTAAGACCTAGTTGCTGTGATTTCTGCCACCCCCCCCCCCCGCCAACCCCACCTTTCCTTACTTTCAGCCACTCAGACATGCTAATCTCCTCCAGTGTTCTGGGTGGGTCAAAAAAGAGGTGAGTTTCTCGGACAGCATTCTACACAGCTGGTAAAGCTGGGTATTCACAACACTAACTTTCCCCCTGTGAGAAGAATCATGGGCAAAGGGGGTCTCTCCTGGCACTGACCTGTGCTGCTTTACAGGAGAGGTGATGTGTGTAAAATGAAACGATTCTTCTTAACCTCTTCAATGAATCTCTTCTTAAATATTTTGCTCCAGCAGTGAGCTGGAACTTCTCTGCTGGCCTCTCAGACTCCCATAAAGGTACTCTTGTCCATGAGTGACTGTCAAAATTGGTGCTCCTACAGGGAGACAATGATAGAAAACTTCTACTCTGCTATCCTGCTGAAATCATTCCTGATAAGCATTTATTGTTGAAGACAACTAGATCCTTCAGTTCAGGAGATTATCCAAATGTTACTACTATTTATATATCACTAAATAGAAAAGTGTATGCTAAGGAAGTAAAACATATTTTTGTGCCCATCCCCTAATTACTCTCCCTTCCCACATACTTCTAAATAAAAAATAAATATACAAAATAAAAATACACACCTGGGGGTCATTCTTCTAATATATTATTCCATCAGTTCCAGCTTTTTTGCCAGTCTGTATCCCTGCCATTCCCTTTTAATCCCCACCCCATGGCATTATATCCAAGACTAGATTTGGCCTTAATCTGGTTCACAGATTGGGTTTTCTTGGAACGTAATACAGTATAAACCTCCTCTGCAACTACCAGATGCTAAGCAGCAATATAATTGGAGAGTGATACCACTGTCCTGCCAGAAACTATCAAGACCTTCAAATCAGCAGGAGGCAGTTCAGGGGGTGACGAAGAACTGAAGTGAGCCAAAACGGAATATTTCTGTGCTGCTTCCAGTAACACAATGCATATTCTAATGTGATTGTGGGCTGGAAAGATTTCATGTGCCCTTGTGGACTAACTTTATTGTGTGCCTGGAAAATAAAGAGTATTTGGATTCACTGGCAGCTTTCAACGAATCTACCCCTCCCTGTAACACCTGCTTTTGTTGATTAAATTTTAACAGAAACTTTTTTCCTTTAATAGGGTGAGTTTAAGAGGAAAAATGAAATTGACATCAGCTTTTTTGACATGATTATTAAGTGCAGAGCAATAGAGGTATCTGTTCAGAACAAGAGAAAAGGCCTTTTGGCCCTGTAAGTCCTCACCTTACAATACAAAATTTTAGTTGGTAAAATGTTAAGACTACTTCATTTATGATTTGGCCTGTCCAAAATTGTTGCTAAGCTTTGAAATCTTAGATATTAATGGGATTCTCCCATCTTGACAGAGTTCGTTTCAGGATTCACAGTGGAGTTTACCATGTACAACCTCATTAATGTGAACTTCACTAATTTATAACAATATGAAAATTTTGTGTGAGGCTGAATAAATAATTTACCTTTACTTTAAAGAACATGTTTGATAGATGAATGAATGTAAATAAAAATGTTTAGGCAAGAGAGGTCCTATTCAAACAACATAGGTCCTGTGGAAGCCCACTTTGCACACATTTAAAAATACATACTACCAGGCCGGGCATGGTGGCTCACGCCTGTAATCCCAGCACTTTGGGAGGCTGAGACGGGTGGATTGCCTGAGGTCAGGAGTTCGAGACCAGACTGGTCAACATGGTGAAACCCTGTCTCTACTAAAAATACAAAAAAAAAATTATCCGGACATGGTGGCACGCGTCTGTAATCTCAGCTACTCAGGAGGCTGAGGCACAAGAATTGCTTGAACGGAGGAGGCGGAGGTTACAGTGAGCAGAGATCACACCACTGCACTCCAGCCTAGGCAACAGAGAAAGACTGTCTCAAAAACAAAACAAAACAAACAAAAAAAACATATTACCTACAAAACTGCAGCAACTAATTATTAAACTGGTTTCCCTAGGAGTATTAGACCATAATATGGTTATGTAACCCAAAAGAAGAAAAGAAAACTTTCTTTTATTAATACAAGCTCTTAGATTCAAACTTTCTCCTAATTTACACAGATATCACCTTGATTATTCCAGATTAGTAACTTACTAAAACCTTTGTTTCTCATATAACCTGTTGATTATTCCCAGACAGGCTGATAACTTGTCCAGGTTTAGTTTTCTATTTTCATTCCCTCAGTGTCCCTGAATTTCAGCCCACTGGTTTTATGTTTTTATCACTGTTAGGCAAGAATTAAAGAAAATTAAAGATATAAAATCTAAAACCTGCCTCCTTTCTTGTTTTAGGAGAGAGAAAGTGGAAAATGTCAAGCCTGGAAAAAAAAAAAAAAAAAAAAAGGAGGAAATTAGTGATCAATTTCCAGGCTCTGTGTTTCTCTTCCTGACTCTGGCATGGGTTTTATGCTTACTCAGGTCATTTTCCTTCTGCTATGTCAGCATACACATGTGTATCACCTTCACTTTCTATACACTTTTACTGCCTTACTGCCTTTATTTCTTTTGCTTTTTCATCCACAAGTGAATTTCAGGTCCTTTCCTTGATATGTATCTTTCTGCCAATAATGTGTCGAGAACAAGGTACAGCATTCCAAGTATAGGATTTTCTCCACAGTCATATAAACCAGATTTTTTTCCACTTCTATGGCTCAGTCTAGGGTCTCTAGGTATGAAGGAAGAATTATTACGGGTCTCTGAAGAAACAGTGTTTCTGGCAATTCACTGTCATGTCTAGTTCTCCATTTCATCAGTTGTCTAATTAAGCTTTCAAAAGCCTAATGTAGGCAACTGGCTATTCTCAGAGTAATACAGGTATGAGTCCTGGGTCTACTGAAGTGAACTCGGTTTCCTCACTCATTAAATGGTTTTGATAATAGTGCCTATTTCATTGTAACTGTAAGTAAACATCAGTATGTGTTACTGTACCTGTGCCTTCTTCTGAGGGCCCCTAAACACCACTAAATATATGGCAATTCCATGACTGAGTCTTCATTTGATATTCCTTCTCAGTTTCCTGTCTTCTCCACCTCTCCTCTTAGAAGTGACCCCTTTGGCATTATTCTCTTCCAGGCCTTTTGCCTAGGGCGTCTACTCATGTAACTTTACTACTTAGTACTGTGATTCTTTCCAATTCTAGTTTCCTAGCTTAGGCCTCTCTTCTGAGCCTCCCAGCTAGTCTCAAACACCTAGTAAACAACTTTTCACTTTCTTCATGCTCTTTAATTTCAACATGCCAGATCCAAAATTCATTACTGTTCTCTCTTTTTTGGGGTGGAGCAATGGGGATCTCCACAGTTTAAGAACACTGTAGAAAAACCAATCCAAAGGTTAACAGATCACCAGCATGTGATCTTGTCCTTTAATATAAACACTAGTCTGTACTCAGAACTTAACTCCTTCAGGATCTCTCCTGTGTATGTAATTCTAATGGTCAGAGTGACACAATACACTAGTAGGAATTACTATGCTTTTTCTTCAAATATAATAATTCCTAAATTTAATGAGTCCACTTTTATCTCAAAATATTTTCTTCTTCCATTTAAATCCCATTTAACTTCTTATTTGGGATGCTGTCTTGGGAAAAGCTCAGGGCTATAGCTATACTCTCACAGTTTTAAAATCACTTGTGAAAGTTGACTAACCCATGCTATCAGCTACAGGGACTAGTGTCTTAACAGCATTTAAAACAAAAAAATATATATTAAGTAATAATTGTTTCCAATGTCTCCAATATTTTAAAAGTAACTACCATATCTGTTTAGAGTGTATTCATTTTTGGGAGCGTATTATTTTTCTTCTTGGAAGAGATGGTCAATCTTGTGCACATTTTGAGGATCTGACAGAACTACATCTGAGAATTAGGAGGCAAATCATAATATGTTAATAATAAAGATAATAATTCAAAACTCAGTGGTATTTTTTCCTATATTTCCCCCATTCACAAAAACAAACGATCTCAGGGCCTTAACACAACAAACATAATAGAGCTGGCTCCATTTTACATGTAGAACCTATAAACTTTCTATTTCATTGAGTCTAACCAATACGTGTGGATTGGCTCAGGCACTGAAGAATGTACCGGGCCTCCTTCGTGTTAAGATAAAATTGCTTAAATCCTGTGATATATTTGTAAGGTTGATCTGGAGAGACAGAACTCTTTGTTTTTTAAAGTTTCTAAAGTACATTTTCAAGTTTAGTCAATGCCTATTAACTTCCATCTCATAATAAAAACTGATGTTAATTTTCATGTAAAGAAAATTTTGAAAAGAGTGTGTACAGAAGCTTAATGTCATGTACAACATCTGGCATTGAAATGGTCCATCACAAAAACCAGTCCACATGTGTAAGCATACAGGCTGGATAGTCCCTGCAACAGGACTGACCACAGACACCAGAGATTATAAAGATGAATGCTGGCCACTTGATAACCTGTTCTTCTTCCTTTTACCACATAGTGTGGAAACAAACACACAAACAAACAAACAAAAACCAAAGCTGATCACACTTCAGGCCAGACACTGCCATATAGCATGTAAAACCTTAAGAATCTTGATTTTGGTACTACCACTACATGCTTTAGATATTTTTTGTTGCTGTACTCCACACATCTCACACCTACATTCTCCAACATTTCACAGGCATTTCCATCAAGCTTATCTGCAAATCAGTTATCAATGTTTGACCATATTTCCTCATTTTAGTGGCATTTCCTTCATTCCTGTTTTGTCTCTTCAAGTTTCCACGGTTTTTGATTTTCTGTTTGTACATTCTCCAGCTTTCACTTACTTGGCCTTGAAATTGATCAGATTTGTGAGTCTCCTGGACATGCAAATTTGCATTAAGGTAAGAAGAAACTGGCCAGGCTGGGTGGGGAGTTTGTGCAGACTCTCTCAAACATGAATTAGCAACAAAGATGAGTGGAGGAGCCAGCACTGAGAGCGAGGGCGGTGCAAAGTTAAAAGCAAACATGTGAAAAGGGGTTTGACTTCAAACTGATCCTGGACTCATACCTACAAAGCTGATTTCTACAGTTTGACATGTCTTTCATCTGACTTTAGACTCCCATTTCTTTCCTGACGAAAATGTTTTATAAGAATTTTTTTCTAGAAAAGCCATATGCAAGTGGTTGCTTTTATTCATGATGGATAGGAACTTCTCAGCTCCTGAAATGTGTTCAGAGAAAGGATGACGTAGGCACTTTCTTTAGATCTCTAAAGATAATGATATACTGCCAAAATTCAAAGATTTCCATGCCAGTGCTTACTTTGCAGTCTCCAGGACAGGAGCCCATTCACATCCTTCATTTATGTATTTTTATTTTTTCCTCACACAGACTCAAGGTTGGCCTGAACTGCTTGTTTGTCATCCATTCTCAACAACACATCTTCAGGGATGCAACTCCTTGTCACGTTGAATTCTATTATTTAACATACATAACTACTTCTACATTTTTCTAAGTGATTTTATCAAAAGAAATAAAGGGAGACAGATAAAGCTAATTAACATAAATGGGAAATCACAATAAACCATCTCTAAAAATCTACATTGATGGGCATCTCTGCCACTTCCTTTAAAGAGAAACTGAGTTGAGTGTGATGGAGTTTAAAATCCTTCACTGACTCATTTCTTAGTGTTTCTCTCACATCGATTTTAAACCTTGTCACTGCCCCCTGCTCTAGGATTTGTATACCTCCTCTTTGAACTGCAAAGGAAGTAACTTTCTTTCCAGCCCCACTCAGCTCTTTTTGTTGACAGCTAGCACAGAGGTGGGGTAGCCTCTATCTGTATCTTAGCATCGTGTACTTTCACACAAACTCGTTGTTCTGTTCATAAATTCTTGGTCTCTTAGGCTGGGTGCAGTGGCTCACGCCTGTAATCCCAGCACTTTGACTGGGCAAATCACTTGAGGTGGGCACATCACTTGAGTCCAGGAGTTCAAGACCAGCCTGGCCAACATGGTGAAACTCCATCTCTATTAAAAAAAAAAAATACAAAAATTTTTCCAGGCATGGTGATAAACAAAGTATTACTAGGTGTTTCCAATGGAAAACAATGCATTGTCTAGACAATACCCTTTGGGGTTCTCTGATTCTGGCATTTTACTGCCTCTGAAATATTTCATAGCTCTAAGTTTTAGATAAGTGAGAGCAAAGCGAAGTAAGTCTTTTCTATAGACAATACAAATAAATTCTGTCCCTTGGAGGTTCAATTTACCTTCCTCCTCCCATTAGAAAAAGCCAGCTTCGGATCCATTTGTAAATTTATTTCACATTTCTTTATTCCAAATAAATCTATGATTCTCCTTTGAATGGTTATGACATCTTTCTCATTCTCCATTAATAAGATTCATAAAATCTTTAACACGTGTTCAATTTATGTCTGTATGAGAGTCATCATTTTTTATTTTTCCAGAAAATTATTCTTTAATGGTAAAAACATAATAATAATTCCCAAAGCCATTAACAAAGACAATTTAAGTCCGATTACAGTAGATTACAAAAAAAAACATTTTTCTGGCAAACAGAAATTTCTCTATATTAAATGTCAATTAAATAAATGATTTAGAAAACCTATTCTATGGTGTTTGGTGGTGATGTATGTACTGTGGTGGGATTCCACCTGGAATGTACATGTGAGCTTCTCTGTGGAAGAGGCATAATATATGAGTGCTGCGGTTTAACAAGATGCAACACCGTTAGGTATAGATACACTAAGGAGCTGGAAATAGTGAAAAATGTCATTTGGGGACCACCAATCTCCTACATGATTGTAATTTATAGTAATTGAACACTCTTGATGGAATAAGAGTTGCCTGAGAAAATCATTCCCATTCTTAGATCTGGCAACAACCAGGCACCTTTTAACACTATTCTCTCATTCCACAACATACAAATCCACAGTGGAATTACTATTAAAACCAAAAACAGAGCTAAGAACACATTTGCTTAAAACGTGCTTATGAAAAGCGGCTAACATCATGTCACGTTTCAAATGATCACAACTCCTTCCAAAACTCCTTTCTCACTTCTTTGCTCTCTTCTTCTTAATTCTGTTTTTAGGTTTTACAAAACAGAAATTCAACACTGAGTTTCTTTTATACCATAGAAAAAGAGTAAACAGGAAATATTGTCTTAACAAATGAACAATTTAGTCATTTTCATTTCTTTGCTGTTTTGACTTGTAACTTAGCAAAGAATGTTTTATGCCACTATACAAATATATACAATAAATACCCAAAGCTGTTTGTATCAAGGATTTAACCCATTTCATATGCCAGCACAAGGACTTAAATGCCTACTTCCTAGATATTTAGATTGGTGTTCTCGTCCTAGAAAAGTTTAAAATATTTTAGGTTTTATAAATCATTTTGTTTATATTGACATTTGTATTTGTTTATATTGAATTGTTTTTGCTTATATTACTGCTCTCCTAAATATTTTAATGATCAGGCTAGGCGTGGTGGCTCACTCCTGTAATCGCAGCACTTTAGGAAGCCGAGGTGGGCAGATCATCTGAGGTCAGGAGTTCGAGACCAGCCTGGCCAAAATGGCAAAACCCCATCCCTACTAAAAATACAAAAATTAGCTGGGTGTGGCGGCACACGCCTGTAATACCAGCTACTCAGGAGGCTGAGGAAGGAGAATCACTTGAACCCAGGAGACGGACGTTACAGTGAGCCGAGATTGTGCCACTGTACTCCAGCCTGGGTGACAGAGAGAGACTCCACCTCAAAATAAATAAATAAATAAATAAATAAATAAATAAATAAATAAATATTTTAAGGCCAAAGATACTGTCCTTGGACTTTAAGCAAGTGGTCAGCTTAAAAAAAAATCTCATTAGAACAAAAGCTCAGTTTTTATTAATTTTAATTCCATTTTCTGATCAGACTTTAATAGAGCTTTAAAAATCTCTTGCTCTTTTATTCCCCAAAACAGAAATGTTTTACAAGTAAAAGAATAAAACGAAATTAGTACCATTTGTTTCATTATCTTAGACTTACAGATGAGGAGAAAAAAAAATGGCTGACAAAACATTTCTTAAGCTTGGCAGCTTTGGGTAATGATTTATAGAGCTGAAATAGAATTACTATCTAGACCCATAATTTGGTTATTAGAACTAACCTTGTAACCAGGCAGGGACAAGAAGGAACAGTGAACTGCCTTTTTGTCACATACCTTACAGGGAAGAGGAGAAAAACTAGATGAACTAAGTGCCAGGAATTGTTTTCTTAGTGAATGTCATACTCATGGTAGTGATTTAATAGCCTGTTCTAGGATACACCACAAGTTCCATTTTTTATTCAGTAGCAGAGAATTGTCAATTTGGTAGGGGAAGAATATATGAGTAACCATCTAGCAACCTTTAGGCACCTATAGTGGGGGCTCCTAAATAGTCAAATCTATAAGTATATATGGCACATGCTAAACACACACTTGGGAACTGCAAACTTATAAATGGATTATATTCTGTGTTTGTATGAATTGGTTATGTGAAATATGCAACATATTTTTCCAACCAAAAAATAATTTTTAATGATGACTACTGACCTAGCTTTGGCTCACAGAAGCCTAATCATTCATAGGGTGACTTTAAAACTAAATACATACATTTCTAAGCTAGTAGAAGGAAAAATACTGCAAATGTGTTAAGTGTCAGTATGTTATGTCTTATACAGGATGGCTTAGGAAACCAAGCACCACTGCTAAGGTTGCTTCCTACGGGTTGTTTCTGAGATAGGGAATGCATCTTCTCCTTCAGTGTTGCTGACTGCCAAGAACTTCAAACCTTTTGCTGTGACAGCAAAAAGAGAAGCCTTTGATGTAAAGGTCAGCTGTACACAGCTGATCTGAGTTGGCGGTCACAGGCTTAAGGACAGACTGCATTGATATTTATGGCATCTGTGGTTCTAACACAGTTTACCCAAGAACAATCTAAACATACAAATAATCATTGAATGAAGTTATGTCTTGAATATCTTGAGAGTGGCTAACCTGGATGGGGGGATGGGGGGGGCGGGTTCTGGCTCTTGTGAAATTACATAGGTGTACAGCATTAAAAGACCTGTGCGCTTCCTGTCCCTTTTTATGGACTCAATCTCTTAAAGGAACTGAAACCTTAGTCAGAGGCTCTGAATATATATTCTCTATAACATCACTTACTGATAAGCTCCACTCTGGCATGGAGTCACTGATACTTACTTTTGCATTCTTAAGTGCTAGTCTCACAGGGACTGTACTTCTCAACTCTGAGGAGTGCATTTTCCAGTAGAAACATAGAAACATGATAATAGTTGGGTAGATAAATTGGTACTATACTTAACCATAATGTCAAATACTCGTCCTATAGAAAATGTGTTATGATTTCAAAGAACTCATTGATAGCTTTATTTCATAGAGGAGAAATGTTCACATATTCATGAACACACAAACCCAGAGATGTGGGTTTAAACAGAACATTATATAAAAGTAGTTTAACAATCAACAAGGTGGCTGATTTCACACCTGAGCCACAGACTTGATCTCATTATTTTATATACAGTCCTTGTATATTCTAAAGTCTTATAGCTGGTTATACAAATAAGTCATGTTCAGCATCCCGTATTATAAATTACATAAGGTTATTTCTCTGCACAATAAAAGGGCTTTCTTATTAGAGTAATTAAGAAATTAAAGCAGAGACAATAATTGAATTTTTAAAAATGTTAGCATCAAAGAATATTACTTCAAAATAGCATACAAGCATGCTTCACTATCAAAGTCTATGATATTGCTGAAATCCAACTTCCAAGGATATCACATTATCTATGAAGTCCCTGAGTTTTGGATAGCATAAGAGACTAGAAAGTTATCGCTTTTCTTTGTAAGATGGATCCATTATAAAAGGCATCTTAATGTTGCTAAAGTTTTCAATCATCAATATTTGCTCAAATATGCCTTTGTTTGACATTAAACTGCTGTTCTTCCTCACAAAGGAATTAACTGGTAACTTAAAACGCCATTACAGTTGCTAAGGAGAAGATTCTGGCAAAAAAACAAACAAACAAAAAACCAGTAGGTGCTAAAGGGTCCTGGAGCCCGAGAACTCCTTGAGAAGTGTGAGCCAATGGAAAACCTTTAGGGTGGGACTGGGGCAAGAGGAAATAAGCAAACAGGACTCTCGGGTGTCCTGCTAGAAAGGGAATGGGAGGTAAACTCAGTAAACCGGTCCTAAATATAGCAACAAGCTTAAAATCAACACAATGTTAATGACAAACCTTTGGGAGGCAAAGGCCAGGGACTCTAAATATTACCATGCCCCCCGTCCACCCCCACACACAAAATCACAAAACAGCAAGTTTCATTTCACACAGGAATGCTTCTGGTTTCTCTAGTAAGCAGCAACGCTGTCTACGTGGAAATGCAAAAAACGGAAAAGCAAAAAGAAGCCTTTCCAGCTGGTTGGCTGGAAAAGAAGAGCTACTCCTCTAACATATGAAAAGGAGTATTTTTTTAAAGTCTCTATCTTGATGATGCTGGGGCAGGTCATGTTACAAAACAGCAACATTTTTCAAAGAAAAAAAAAACACATTCAGACACAAGTGAAAATGGAACAGGGTGTGAGGTACCAAGAGTAAGAAGAGGCAAATGTATAAATAAATGTAAGGGAAAGAATAAATAAATCCAGAGGAAAATGGGAGAAGCAAAGATGGGTGAAAACAGACACAGAAGACACAGGAGAAGAAGGAGAAAGTGAAATTATCTCATGGCAAAAACAGCAGCACTGTGAGGTGACTAATCACTAAGTAGTGGAAAATGTCCACAGGCGGTGTCTCTCAGGTTGCTCAAGAAAGCAGGTGTGGCAGATGCAGAGAAGCCTCGACTGCAACTCTGTGGAATCGAATCCAGACTCAACCGCTGCTGGAAATAGTTTCCCAAACCCCAACTGAAATTCACCTTCCAGAATGTCATTTAAACTTAGGCCAAAAAGAAAAAAAAAAATTAAAAGGAGAAAAAAAAAAAAAATATATATATATATATATATATATGTAAAAAAGACAGGAATGTAGTTTTAAAACACCCCTTCAAACCTAAGGTGTTTCTTCACATGTCCATTTTGAATTGAGGGTTTTCATGAACTCTATTGCAATTTTTCCTGAACACCTCAGACAGAAAATCCCTAATGCAGAGCAGTACAGAGTTGCCAGAGCCCAGTGAATTCTCAGTCTCATTCAGGAAGTAATTCACCAAATGTACTGTAATGTGAAATCCAACTAAATGTAAAGCAAAATCACATGAAGAACTCTGGTTGTCCACCAAGGAACCAGCTCTTTTCAGTTTATAATCTGACAGCGCCACTGACTTTGGGACCATGAAAGCTGTAGCCTTTCCCCCAAGGTGACCAAAAGCAAAACAATAGCACAGGAGATAGAAAGCAGTATCAACACTAAACAGGGGGCCCTGGCAGTTAAAAATCCAAATCAAATCAGTTCATAAGACTAAATAGGAGTGTCTGTTTACCTCCTTGCATTTATACTTGATTTAAATGAAACAGTCACCAAGCCCAAAACAACTCCATGAAAACAAAAACAAAGAAAAATCCTGTGATCTGACACAGTTGCTTTTCATAATTTTCAGCATCAGGCTTCCACTCACCAACAGTTTTGGTTTACTAAGGAACTTTAAGAGAAACCAGATGTAACTTAAAATACAGTGACTGCAATACATACTGTAACTCATCTGGTATTAGCAACAATAAACCTCAGACCTATAGGGGACTTGCTTGAATCTTGAGCTATAAAGCTAAGGACCAATGGCATTACGGATGCTACAAGAATAGCATTTTCACATTCAAAGTCCTTTCTCAGCCTTCCTCTGTCTTCTCAAACCATTTCATCTTGCAGTTAGAGCTCAAGACACACACACACACACACACACCCTCACAAGTTTGTCCCAAAAGCCCATACGGTATAGAGGGCCAGAGAAAGAAAATTTCTCAGCCATGCATAAGGCATCCCTGGGCTCCCCCAGGGAGACCACCCACCCTAGAAATGATGAGACACTCCTGCTCCCTGCCGTGTGAGGCATGTACTGAACAGAGGTTGCCAAGCTTTGGCAAGCTACGAATAAATCAGAATGTAACTGCAAGAGACTTTAGACTTTTTTCCATGAGGAAACACCCACTTTAAAACAGCTGTGGATTTTCTTAACAATGTGCTACCAAAGGTACTTTAATCCTCTGTGACTGATTTTTGCAGACCCCCACATTTTCAACTTTAGGATTATTCAGTTTGCTGACAGAATTTGCTACATTCGTTCAGTCTTTCAAGTACTATTCAACTGAATCAAAAAACACATTTTACTTGCAATAAAAGAAAATAAGTGCTTCCTCTCAAAGTTATTCACTCTAAATTTCCAACACACTAATTACTTTTAGTCAGATAATGAGTGTAAGGAGACAAGAGTAAAAAAAAGGCAACATTACACAGAGCTACGTTTGAGCTATACATGAACACTTTGCTCCGTCTGGCAGTAAAAATCAAAGCAAAACAAACCCAAAATTTCTGTAGTGGTCAGAAACATACAGTTTTTAGAAACACAGTATGCTGTTTTTAGGCTGTTATTGCTGAATGTAGCCTTTTTATACACCTAATACCTCAAAATTTGCTTTAAAGTTGGTGGTCGATGAAAGAGAAACACAAAAATTAAGTCCTATCACATGGTGAGTATGCAGATATATCATCTACTATTACACCGTCAATTTTAAGAAGAAAAAGAGAAGAAAAGTAAAGGAAGGAAAAAAAATCAAATAGGACAAATGATATAGTATGGAATAGGGAAACATGGCAAGGCAAGGCAAAAGGGGCCTTTGTTTAGCATATATCAAGGCATATTGCAAAGTCTAAGAAAAAAATGGAAAATAATAGAAATTCCAGAAAAATACAAAAGAGGGATGAAGAAAAAGAGAGAGAGAGAGAAAAGAGAGAGACTGTGTGTGTTTTCCAACTTAGCTAACAAGTGGCATCAGAGGCCTGTGAGAAAGGAGAGATTGTCTAGAAACTAATGCTGGGAAAACTGACTCATGTTGTGGAAAAAAATTGGATCCCTCTCATCATATACAAAAATATATTCCAGATGGATCAAAGATCTATATAAGAAAGGTAAACTGACCAGGCGTGGTGGCTTACACCTGTAATCCCAGCACTTTAGGAGGCCAAGGCAGGAGGATCACTTGAGCCCTGGAGGTTTGAGACAAGCCTGGACAACATAGCGAGACTCTGTCTCTAAAAAAAATTAAAAATTAGCCAGGCTTGATGGTTATGTGCCTGTGGTCCCGACTACTCAGGAGGCTGAGGTGGGGGAACCACTTAAGCCCAGTAGATTGGGTCTGCAGAAAGCTATGATCATGATCATGCCACTGCACTCCAGCCTGGGTGACGGAGGGAGGCCCTATCTCAACAACAACAACAACAACAAAGTAAATCAAATAGAAAAAAATTAAGATGACTTTGAGACACTAGCCCAGCAGAGGCAGTGTAAATATCCATTTGCATAGGAAGGAAGAGTGGAACACCCTGCAGCCCTTCATTCGCCCCACTTTTTCCTGATTACTCAGATGCAGCTATAAACCTGTGACCACATTTTCTTTATGGGAAGCATAAAGAAAGCCAGCACAGTTCTCTAGAGAGCAGCCACCTGGGTACCTGGTCACCTGCATCATTACTCAATGGAACCACCTGCACTGCTGACCTCCAGACCTTTTGTGATAAGTGGACAAATTCACCTTTGCTTTTGGAAGCTACTACTGGTTAGGTTTTCTGTTCTTTGCAGCCACACATGAAAGTGCATGGTAAAGTCAATGTTGTATACCCAAAGTAACAAAACATCGCCCACCACTATGGTTTTGAAATGTCCTTTAGTATTCAGAGCAGATGTGTTCTTGAAAATAATCAAAACTATTTCTAGAATCAATGGTGCCTCTAAGATATTCAGCTGAGGAGATGGGATCAGAGGAAGATTCAGGAAGAAGAGACATGAGAAGAAAGCCAGCAGCCTAGCAGCCAAGTAGGATAATGATGCTAAAAGAAAATTGTTCTTTCTCTCTTCACCCATTATTAAGCCCTGGTTTAACTGCTGCTAACCCAGGTTCTGATGGCATTCAGAAGAATCAGCCCCACACAGACTGTAGGATTGTTCAGGAAGGCCCAAAGCTTGCAATTGTGCCAGAGAATTAGAACCTTCTACTGAGAAGTTTTGCAAGCAGTTACTCAAACTCTATCCCTGGGCATGTCTAACATCAGAAAACTGCATGCCAATATATTTAAAATGCCATCAATATGCGCTGATGACAAAAACCTAGATTTATATACTTAAGTAAACTCCACCATAGCACAAATGTCATACTGTGAGGCTCTTTTACCCTTTGCTGTGCCATTGAAAAATCCTTTAGATTCAGCAATATAATTAAAGTAGGTTTGCTCTTTGTTTTTTCCACACTCTCTCCTTAGCTGAAGAGATATTTTTAAAATGCATACAACATCCAATTCTATGTCTAAAAATAAGACAAACTGTAGAAGTTCAATAGCTCATGTTACATCACGGTGAGGTATAGCGTAGAGAAGGTTATAACAGAAAGGGAGGCTTGTTTTCATCTTAACACATTTTTCAACTTGGTTTTCTGGAAAAATATAAATGCACCCTATAGGCACGTTATATGTACAGTCTCAATCTCCAAATGCATTAGATTCCCTAAAAATATTGAGCCTGTGGTTTTTGGTTCCAAACCTACATGTGAATGGATATATGCTTCAGGCACTTTAAAAATAAAACAAAGGAGTTAAAGTTTGTCTCTCCTAAACAAAATTTGAAGTTTTTAACGGTTCAATAAAGAAAAAATTAAAATATAAAAGTAGAATACGTATTTTGACTAGCAGTAAGAAGCAGTTATACTTTGAGCTATAATATTTCCTGGATGTTAAATTATTTTTCTCCAGTAATATTATCTGCTTGCTTTAACAGTGAAATATTTTGCATCTCAACGGATAAAATTAGACACTCCTAACACACAGAGAGAAATAGATTAAACAATTCCCACTGGGCACGTTACTTCCTAAATACAAAACATATCCCAGGTATTAATAATAAAGGACTTGATTAGATTTCAAGGAAATTAACAGCTGATAGTTTTTAATATTTATGTTTCATTACAAATATTTACTAGTAACATCCCAAAAAGGATAGCACAGTAGGCTGACACCAGTCAGCATCACCACATCAAAACCTTAAAAAATGGCAGTGATCAGTGTTTCAACAACTGTACCATTTATATTAGAATCACTTTAGTAGTACAGAAATAAAAAGGAACATTTCAGTTAAGTTACAGGCATGGGTGATTTAAAAACAAAACATTAAAGGAGCAAGAAAAACAACCTTAATTATTTGGAGCCTGTGACCCTTCCTGGCTTTTCTGAATTAAGAATAATTCCTGGAAACTTGCAGAACTGCTATCCTTCTATGGCTATTGATTTGGGTGTGTGCATCTTCTATTTCAAACCCATTCAATCAGTTCTGTGATTAACAGTTTATTCCCTAGGACGGTTCTTCCATTTCATAAAATCTTAACATTTTTTAACAGAGAAACAGAAAAAGAAAAACAAAACTTCGGATGCAAAAGACTTTCCCAAGGAAGAACACAAACACGAAATAGGAATCAGCTGTGTTCAATGAGAACGCTTCATGTAAGAAAATATTCGTGGCTTCAAAAGAGTAAAGACTGATTCCAATTAAAAAGCAGGCGTTTCCGATTTCTGGAACATAAGTCTTAATTAACAAAGCTTTTCACTTGAAAATGGTAATAGTTGGATAATAATGGTAATTATGATCTAGATGGGAGGCATTTTGTTTCAAAAATCTTCCACTCAATCCATTATGTATAATATCCAACATGTAGACTTTTTCACCTATTTTATTGACTGTAAGATGTACCTTTCAACTTCTATGAAGTAGTGATGTATCTTCAAACTGATAGCTGCAGTAGCTCATGGCCTGGTAGCAGTCATAATATAGATCTATATGCAGGCACAAACTTGGACACAAAGGTTCATATTTCTTGTGTCAAAACAAATCTTAGAGTTCTTATGAACTTAAAATAATTCCAAATGACAACAGAGCACTGTGTCATAGTTTAACAGTAGCATTTTTTTTCTTCCTTAGTGGTTATGTTTCCAACAATCAATGGCATTTTAGATTTGATGAAATAGGGCATACATATAATCCAGATTAATAGTGCTTGTCTACGGCTGGTGATTCAAGTTGCCTAAAAAACTGAGTATGAAACTTCCAACTGGCCATCACAGCCCCACACAGTAGAATCCCAACTACACTTACCGGTCTTCTCTCTCACTTACTATCATTTTTGCACTCCTGCTGTTAGCAATAAACCATTCACAATGCCCTGAACACTGACTCTATCTACTTGCCTTGGGAGTTTCTCATGGTCTGTTTCTGCTAGGACTCATTATCCTCACATTGCTCTAGATTTTGAGTCTTTATTGATCCTTCGAAGTCCATGTCAAACACCAGGCTCTCTAAGCAACCTTTTCTGATCTCTGCACCTAGATTTGTTCTCACTCCACATTGTACAAAACATCCCCAAATATTATGTCTGTGCATCCATGTTTCAAAACTTACAAACGAAAGGTTTGATGTTAGAATTCAGCTGGTAATTAGGTTTCGTTGATCCACACTGTTTTCATTTTTGATTATTTTTAACTTGAGCCAACATTTTAAAAACTCATAAAAATCCCAACTTTCAAGCACTGGGTGCCTGGCTCCTTGGACATTTGAGTTTTCAATCTTTGATTTATTCAACTAAGGGTCTAGACGGCACTTAATGGCAGAAATTTTATATTATACATCTTTGTAGATCCATAGTAGGCATTTTGGAAACAGGTTGAAATGAGTATCTACTTTTTAAACCTATTTTAATAATATTAGAGTTTTAAGGGATGCTCTGTAAAAGTCACATTTGAACAAAAACATCTGAATTACAGTGAATTGAGTGGGTACGTTATATGTAACAGAAAATGTGGATAATTTTTATTTATTATACTCTTTGTCTTGTTTCTGCTTGTTTATTTTGCTGTATATTCAGACTCAGAGGAGGAGACAGACTGAATATCAATATGAAGTTCTTACTGGAATTTCTATAGAAATAATACCAATACACATTGCAAAAATACAATAATGCATATAGTTTTGACAGCCAGTAGAGTTCATGATTCTTAATTCTAAATAGAGCATAACAGAAACCCAACAGGAACTCAGGAAGATGACCTTCAGAAGTATTCTGTGCTTCTCTAAGTTTAGATCAATTAAACAGATCAGTATTGAGCATCTAATGCATACCGTGGACTCAGGATACAAAGAGGAAATCATGAACAAGAAGAGTCTCTGCCCTTACAATTAGCACACATTAATTTTCCCAAATAAACCACATAATATCAATTAAATGAATATCAATCCATGTGACCACAGGCAAGTGTTTAAAAATTCTTACTTCTTTGAAATCTCTTCCTCAGCAAATAGCCCTGAGTCCTAAGTAGCCAACTTAACCAAATCATTATTTAGTGGGATCTTCCTACGCAAGCTCGAAGAGCTGTAAAGCTTCTCCAGGGAGTTTAAAAATAATGGAGAAACTGGAAGGACTTCCACAATGATGGAGTGCAATCATTCTCTAAGCAGGTTCCCAAAACAGCAGCAGCAGCCGCCTCACCTGGGAACTCACTGGAAATGAAATTTCCCAGGCTCCACTTAATTAGATTCTCAGGGGGTAGGGCTCAAAAATGTGTTTTAACAAACTCTGCAAGTGATTCTGATGCACATTCAAGTTTGAGAAATACTGACAGAGTACAACACCCGACATGCTCCAGAGAAGTTAAGAACCTTTACAAGCCCACTCAGCCCAAAGAGACTAAACTAGGGCTAAGATACAGGTTTCCTGTTTCCCAAAGATTCCTCTACTATACCAGAACAGGTTTATAATATTTGCTACCCTACATCAAGATAAAAATCGAATTCTGAACCACGTGTACAAACTTAGAGAAACAATGACTAGTTTGAGGTATTTTCATTCTCCCTACCCCTACCTCCACTTTTTCATATGAATTTTATTGGAGAAAAAGATATTTATGAAAAGTAACCAATTTATTGCTAAAGGCAGACAATACCATTAATGTGACCTGGGCTAAATCTCAATGTATCAAGAGTGTATAGTATAGCATTATACTATATATTATTTATTTCTTTATTATCTGCCCGATCCACTAGGTTATAAGCCCCATGAAGGCAAAAATTCTGTGTTCTTTACATCTATATTCCAGTCCCCAGAACATTTCCTGGCACATAGGACACTCTCAAAAGTCACTCAATTTGAGTCAACGAAAACATAAATTTAAAACTGACTTGTATTATCACTTAAACTTTGGTATGTCTTTTATCCAACTACATTATACACTATTAAAGACTTAGTCCTAAATAATTTTTGAACCCACATCACCTAGCATGATATAATGTAACTTACCTATCTAGCAGCTTTCAAAGTTTTTTTTCTGCAAGGGCCAGATAAATATTTTAGGCTTTGCAGGCCACTTGGACTCGGCTTCAACTAGTCAACTCTGCCTCCACAACACAAAAGCACACAAAGACCAAATGTAAACGATGGATGAGGCTATATTTCAATAAAACTTTTTATTTACAAAGATAGGCAGCGGGCCAGATTTGATCTGTGAAATATGGTTTGCCAATCCCTGATCAAAGCAAGAGAGCTAACAACTATTACTGGTTTTAAATTTAAAAACTAAGTTGACAGATACAGACAAAAGGCTATACACAGGGTTTCAAACAGCTGTTTTTAGAAAGAACATATAAATGTTTATGTTATCTAAGGTTTATACCCCATAATGTATATTTTAAAATAACTAAATGAGTAAATTTCAAATGTCTCACCATAAAAAAATGATAGGTAAATGAAGTGATAGATCTGTTGGTTTGATTTAATCATTCCACATCATATAAATAAATCAAAACATCATGACATTGTACCCCATAAATGCACATAATTTTTCAATCAAAAATAATAGGTATAAACAAAATGTATAAACCCCTAAGAAATGAATAACAATTTCTGCCTACTTATCTCTTACATCAAGTATTTATTTGCTCATTTATTTAAGTTGGCCTTAAAGTTCATTTCTGTGTTTTTTTAAATACAGAGATATAATCGAAATGGACAATTAAAGAAAGGCTGTCTTCTTCACATCTTTTACCTTTAAGATTTGGGTGCAATGAAGACAGCAGTAGAAATGACCATGGCTTTATCAAATGCAAGTTTACTCTGGCACTTTGGAGCTGAAGCTTATCTTCTCTAAGGCATCCAAAAAGGCTTTAATAACAAACAAATATATCACTTTATATTTCTCTTTTTATAAAAGAATACTTCCTTTGTAATAACAGCCATGGAAAGACAGACCTGGCTGACCAGCCACTCTGTGTGGTCCCGTGAACCTCAGCAGCTGACATGAGCCATGATAAATCACTTGGTTTCTGTTGCTGGGGAGAATGTCCTTTGGAAATGGAGGGAAAGGAGAAAGCCAAGAGCTGAAAGTGACCCTCTGAAGTACTACTCTGTTGCCAGAATCAAGGCTATTGTTATTGGCATTCGCTTTTCTAAGAGACAATGAATTATTTCCCTGCTGTTGACATATCAGCTGACTTTACATTTTTTCTTCAGTTAGTTTTATGAACTCAGAACAGATTTTTCTCTCCATTCCCTTTTTGTTATATGTAATCATTGAGAGTGACAGTAGATGTATACCCAGCTAGGAAACAATGGCTTAATGTATACCTGTATTCATGCCCTGCTTTAGGAAAAGGAAAGAATGTCCCTCCTAGCCCACTCCTGCAAACTGATTCACACTAAGGACAAAGGTAACCAGGCTGGGATAGAAACTCAGCCACAACAACGGGCAGCCTTAGTGTTTCTCACTTCAGTTTGCTCAGCTATGAAACTGAGAACTCACCTCCTCATTCATTTTCCCCCTTCTTACCAAACATATCACTGCCAAATTTTAATTAAGGAAGAAGGTAGGTGTTTTCCTTACCCCTGTCCTCTTTGGCAGAAGCAATTAGGGAGCAAATATTCAGAGACACCTTGTTTTCTGAAAGAGCTGAGCTGCTTTAGTTCTCCAAATGCTGACAGGCTACATAAAATTTTTATGAAAACATTTGTAAATGCTGAGGCA